>NW_005054384.1:712964-714070 GCF_000277835.1 Geospiza fortis
CCTGGAAATGCTGCAGCTCCCTGTACTCCCGCTGCGTTCCAAGAGCCTGGCAGGAAAACTACTCGAATGAAACAACATCCATCCAAGAACACCACTGCTCAGCAGGCTGAACACACAACATGCATGTTGCCATAGTCATAAAGAAGTCTTGGTTTCCACAGACTGCACTCATGGACATTCAGCTCCTAGTTGAGAAGGTAGCCAAGGAGCCTGCTGAGCTCATCAACGACACTGCCACTAAGACTCAACACTGGACCTCTGCTGGCAGTAGGCAGCCAAAGACCTTTACAAAAAAGCTCTTTGGAGTCTACAAGTCTCCTCAAAAAGGAAATGTGAGTATAAAGACAAAGACAAGAGCAGTGAGAAATTTGGCATGGTGGTGAAACACTGGAAACATGTCTATTCTGAGCACAAACTTTGCATTTTGATGACTGAGACAAACACAGGGGAAGGAGTCTTTCCCTAAGGTTTTCCACAGAAATCTTTCACAGCTAAAATGGGAGCTACCTGAACTCCCATCAAAGCCATCTTTTAACCTGGGAGAGCTACAAGCACCTTCTTGTGCAATGCCCTGCTGGCAGTGACAGGGCACTACCCCTTAGTGAGGCACTCTAAAACTGAAAACACTGCAACCACAATGCTTCCAGTTCCTGCTGTCAGAGAACAAAGGGCACATTCAAATCTAATTCCAAATAATTATAAAAACCAACCATAAGCCAATACAGCAGCACAAGGCTGTGAATTGACATGCTGGCATGGTGTATGGGAAGCATATTGCATGAGTACTGGTACTCTAAACTGTCCTGTGGGCAAGGTCCTTCAGTATCCAGAATGAACCACCTTGAGGTTTCCTTGTCAATAACTCCCTCAAAAATCAGAGCAACAAAGAAGCAAAAGAAGAAGTAAAGTTTTCCAAGGCAAATCTTTCTTATTCTGCATGGCAAATATCCAACTCATTTTGCCCTGCTGGCTGACAGAAAGAAAGGATGAACCAAGCTAACCTTCACTTGACTCCTCATCTTCTTCCTCTTCGTATTCCTCCTCCTCATCATCATATTTGTACTCGATCTCATGATTTTGCTCAGCCTCAATCTCTTCTTCACTCT
>NW_005054384.1:714107-798615 GCF_000277835.1 Geospiza fortis
CACACCACCCAGGTCTGAAGGGGGCTGCTGTTCATCATCTTCCTCTTCATCTTCCTCCTCCATCTCAGATTCTGAACTACTGTAAGGTTTTAGGAAAAAAAAAGATTATATTGCTAATAATAAATAATGAGATTATGAAGTCAATGCTTTCTTGATCAGTCTTAGATCACTAACAAGTAATTTCAACACGCATGAGCCTAAAACATAACACTGATTTTCAGCTTTCAACATTTCATAGGCCTTTTAGTGACACAGCATCACCTGCAGGCTGCAGTATGGTCCTTGCCTTCCTTTTAAAGGAGAAGAGGCAGCAGAAAAGTGCCTCTGAAGCCAAGTCCAAATATTTGTGCAGCATTTATTGTTACAGTTCAAGACAATTGAATACAACAGAAAGAAACTATTTTCTTCATATCACATTCCTCTTGATAAATCAGTGCAGGAGTTCTTCACAGTATCAGAATGTAGAAGGCCATGGCTTTGGATACAGCAGCTACTGCTAAGATACCCAAGATGATTTTGGCACTTGCTCCTGTGAACCAGAGCAGTCTTTGGAAGTAGAAAGAATACAAAACACATCAGGCAAAGGATACAGCATGTGAACTAAGGAGACAGAGGAAAAAAACCCCAAAATTCCTCACTTTTCTGCATCACAGACAGAAATATGTATCCAATTAAGTACACAGTGTACATGGTGGCAAGAAACTGTAGGAAGCAGTGCAAAGATAATTACAGTAATGAGATTATTATTCCCACAGCAAAGCCTAAACTATGCAAAGCAATAAATCATTAGTGCCTCTTAGAAGTCACCTCTGTTTAATTCCAACAGTTCCTCAGCATATGCAGCAGAGGCAGGAAATGTAACCACTCATTCAGTGACATTTAATCTAGCTCTCTCTTATATGCCAGACTACCTGGAGGGACTGGGGAGAAAGATGCTTGCATTTGTCACTGGAAAATGAATGAGGACTACAACTCACTCACAGATCCTCTCTGCAGGGTCAAAAGGTGCTCCAGCTTTGTTTTACCTGAATAGACCATTGTCATAATAGAACTGCATTTGTTAGAGCAACTGTTGGATGCTTCCCCTATAAATCTTAAATGGCCCAATTCATCTGACTGAAGAAGAAAATAGTTTGAGAATAATTAGACTTTGGGTGAATAATCTGAGAATAGTATTTCTGCTGCTTCCTTATGCCCACTATCACCAGCTTTGGCAGAACCCATTCCATGTAGACAATGAGAGGGAAAATCAACAAGTAGAAAGTAATGAAGGTTATACTTCATGTGGGTCTATAAAATACAACTTGTACAGCTGTACTATCTTATTTACATAATTTTATTCATCTGCTAGTCTGAGAGCCTACTTTCAATAGCAAACCTAATAAGGAAAACCCTTTGTTCATGCTCTGATCGTCACACACTTCTGTCTGTAGGCTCTTAAATTCTTCTCACTGGTCTGCATACAAATAACATTATTTTGCTCAAATGACAAGCCACTTTTTCACAGCATAAACTCAACAGTTATTTTTAACATGCTGCCTGATTTTCATATGTGAAATACTGAATACAAACACTGTTGGCAAGCCATGGGCTTGGTGCATGAAGACCAGAGCATATTCCAAAGGCTTTATTAAGATATTGTCACAGGGTTAAATGTGATGTTCCCGTTCTCCCTGATTTACTTTCCTAACCTTTGGTATGGAAATAAACCTGACAGGTGCTGCATGCTGGGGGCTTGGTGTGCTGTCAATAAGGTTTACTGCTGCTCAAACTGTTGCCATGGGTGCTGAACAGGATGAGCTGCTGCTCTTCCACCAGCCGGCTTATCGCATGGAGGAGTGACGACACAAATTCCTCACCACACAGCTCACTTCACCTTCTTTGGCTTTTATTTATCACTTGGCTTTTGTTTGACCTTTGAATACTGAGAAATGAAAAGCTGAAAGACAGCAGTGAGAGATGGCCTGGTATAGTGAGCATTCCTTTCAGCATGGAAACCATGTGCTGTAGGAATTCATTTGACAGCTGGAATTTTATTTTTCTATAAAGCAGAAACCAAAGACCAAGGTAGGTTGCTCTATAGAATTTGCATAAGCAGTTGAGTATCTCATTAGAAAAAGGTGCATGCACAGATTTAGTGCTGAGGAGAGGAACTGAAACCTAAACTGTGGCAATGAATGTCTTCTCTTGCCATACAGACCTATACAGCACAAGCTGTCCTACGACACTCGTTTGAAAGGCCACAGGACATGACACCAAAACTGGAGATGGCACACTGGGGGCTACTGCAACTTAAAGGCAATCAATAAGGCATATAAAATGTTTTCTACACCTCAGACTAGTGTGTAGTCTGGTTTTAGTTGCTTAATTGATCCTTTCTCTTATTGAAAATTAAATAAGATTAACTCTCTTTTGAAAAACTGTACTTCGAATGCTGTTTCCCATAAACTTTCTCTGCAGTGTGTGCATGATGGGAAGCTGTACACCAAAATGTGAGGTCTCTGCCTGATTTCTCTCTGCCACCTAAGTGAACCCTGAAAGCCCAACCCATCCTTTGTAAGACACGGAGGGAACAAAGAGTTCCCCATCTCCTCCGCCTGCTCCTAACCCTGCAGCGCTGCACCAAGACAGTGAAGATGATTAAATCAGGGCCTTGGTTGGCTTGCTGCAGGAGTCAAAACTTTTTTTTTGTTGGTGAAAAAGTAGTCAGGCTTCTTCCCTTTTTTTTCTTCTTTGCAGTTTTTCTGTCTTTGCAGTCTACCCATGGAGTGGATACAGCTGGACAGAGGATATCCAATAGCTACACCTCCTAGAAAATTCTCCCTCTGCTGTCTCTGATATTGGGCCCACACAGCCTTGTCCATTTTCTGAGTAAACTGCTTGCCATATTTAGATTTGGAATATAAATTCTTCCAGGTAAAACTGACAAGGAATTTGATGTATTTCCTCTTTTCTCCTTATGACAGAATGTGAGTTGCCTACGCTGTTTCTCACATGGAAAATTATACAATGCAGTCTATTACAAACAGAAATACTCATACTGATAACAAGTTATAGGGATGAATGTAGGACAAAAGGAACTAAATGTAACACCCTACAAGACAAAAACCAAATTTGCTAACCTAATAGTGTACCACCCTCAATATCCAGAATCTCACAAAACACCTCTTGGTGATGACCATCAGCTTCATACCAAAATGCCAAAAGTCCACTTTTTAAACTAATTCTTGGCCTTTGTAAGTTTTCTGCCATTTATTGAGCAGGCCTATTGTGTCCTGATTTATTGAAATCAAGACAAAGAGTAACAACAATCAATAGCTCTACACTTCTGTTTCAGAGGTAGAAACATAAAGGAATGAAAAACCCTGAGATCATCAATGCTTATCTTGTCATAGTTGATGTAATTCCTAAATCTGATCAGGTAACTAAAGGAAGGATGAGTTAAGAAAATATAGTTTGCATCTCCCAAAAATAGGCCAAGATTATTCAACTTCTCATACAGACCTATATCTGCAGGCAATTCATACACAGAATATGACTGTAGGATCTAAGTTTCAGGAAACAAACAACAACATTTTCTGAGTTTATTTCAAGACTACTGGACAGACTCAGAGATGAAAAGGTACGGGCTGCTATTACTACAAAGACAAGTAGATGAGAAATTGTATTAAGAGACCAAGACTCTGCAAAAATGTGTGATTGACTATAAAGTTTATGAGCATACTTCCTCAAGGATTTCCTCTCAATGATTCTTGTAAAAGTTGTTTCTGCTAGCTCTGCCTGCATGGATGTGGATCCTGGTGTGCTTGCACAGAATTTTGCATATAAAGAGAAATTCATGAAGGTACAACACATTTATACACCTTCATCTTATTACCATGAAGGTACAACACATTTATACACCTTCTTTTTATTACCATGAAGGTACAACACATTTTTCAACAGCCACAGCTATTGCTTCCATTAATACCTCTCAGGCATTGCACCAGCATTCAGAGAGGATTACATGTGTGTCAAGCCTAAATCTTGAAACCAAACATGGTTTTGAATTGTCATGCAAAGCATACAGAAAAGAAGGTATATAACTTTATATAGGTATATAAAAGAAGGTATACAACTTTGGAACCCCCTTCCATTTGAATGCATGTTCTGTTTGCTCAAAAGACTCACCTTTGATACAATTGAAAAATTAAATTTAAAAATCCCTTCCAATTTAGAACTTAATCTCACGGTATTACAGTGCTATAGGTGTCTTCTGATAGTAGTGAGCTGTTAAGAAGAGAAACTACAAGATGAAAAGTCTGTGTGTCTCAAAAGCTTTAGAAACCACAATGTGGTAAATGGTTAAAGAAAAAGGAAAGGCAGGCAAAGCCAGCTGGGATGGGTGCAGAAAAAGCAGCTGGGCAATGTGTGCTGACCTGCTGGGCACATCCTCTTCTGTCCCTTTGTCCAGCACACTGCTCAAGTTGTGCTCTGCCAGGGTCTCCTCGGGCACCTCCTCCAGCTCCTCCTCGCGCTGCAGGGACAGCCGGTAGTTCTCCAGCTCGATGCGCTCGGGAGTGCCCCGCAAACGCTTGGCCAGGCTGGGCTCCTCCAGCCCGTTCACACTGGGACCTGAGGACAAGCCAGGCAATAAATAACAAATGCAACAGTCAGAAACTCATGTTTTTAAGAGAACTGAGCAACTGGGAGAAAAGGGGCATGAGGCAGAGGGAGTAAATAAAGCGAGAGAATACCTTATGTCATTATCCTGTTCGCCACTACTGGGAGGCCAGACTGCAAAAGGGAATCTTAGTGGTTTTGGCTAATAGATGCTAAAAAGAATGTTAAATGTCTTAGTTGAGAGAGGAAATAGGGCCATTTTAGCTGCAAAAACTAGAGATGCAACGAAGTTTGTGTGGGGAAGGCCTGGGCACAGGCTGGATGTATTATCTGAGACACAGAAGGAATGCTATGGGGCAACCTTGCTGTGTGTTAAAACTGGCACCAGCCAAGGGAAATCTACAGAGTTAAGGAGCAAGACAATATTGTTACTACTTAAAGATGAGGGAAGGAATGAAAAAGGCCAAATTTTAAAACTTTTAATAGACTTGAATTGATTTATTTTTTAATCAGAATTTGTAATTAAAAGAATCACAGGGACAAATCTCAGAGAGACATTTGCAAGCAAAAATCCCAGAAGTTCCCAAAAATTGCAAGGATATGTGAACCAGAGAGTTGTAGAAAAGTATTGAGACACTTCACTCACAGTAGCACTCAATGAATTTTATTCTATCCTGCTTTCATCCACTTATTTTTTAAACTGCAGTATTTTAGCTTGAATACCACACCACTGCTGACCCCTTACCCATATTTCCATGCTTTTGTTTTGCTTTGCTAAACAAGCCACGGCTTCTTCTCACTGAAGATAAGCTCTTCAGTGCCCTGATCATCCCCTAGGTCTCTGCACCTGTCCCAGTTTGGATTAATCTTTCCAGAACCTGGGTGATTAAAAGTGAACGTGGCTTTCCAGATGAGGCCTTATCAGTGTAACACACAGCCCTGCCACAAATCTCTCATCTGATACATGCTGAGGACACACCTGCCTATTTATATGTCACATAATGCTGGTGGCTTTTATGATATTTAGATCTTTCTCCTTCTTTGCTTTCAACTGATAAGCACTTTGTTGGTAGCCAAAATTCTCAACATCTTCTTAATGCATGACCTGGCACTATTACATTCCTAAGTTTAATCTTACAGTTGGCAACATTTTGTAGTTCTTAGTGGATGATGTGCCTGTCCTCCTCGCATTGATGAGGATTTGAAATGTTCATTCAGCCCTGAATTTCATTAGCAGATTTTTTCCTTGGTCTTCTTCTTTATTTTGGCTGGTAACCTTAATGACAATATTACAAAGATCAAACCCCAGATCACTTTTTGGGACACTGCATAGTCTGTAGGTGACATCCAGCCCCCTTATTTCCTCCTTTAATAAAACCTCTCATCTCTAATTTAAGCCAACTTCTTAGCTACTCACACTTCATGTACTACTCCCCCATTTTATCCAGTTCCAGTAATTATTTCCATGTGTCAGCATTCCTGTGCTTTGCTCAAGTCCAGACTGTTCAAATGCAGTACAATTTCCCTCATGGAGGTATCAGTTGTCAATAAAAGCTGTCAAGCCAGTCCAGCACAGTCTCTGGTGAACCCATGCCACATTTTATAGCACTTACCTGCATGAGGTCAAAGGACTTCCCTTGCAGAACTAGCAGGTTTTAGTTATTCCTTAAAAGGTGTTACACCTACTGTTTAACTGATATATACTTGTTCAGATCACTTTTTAAAGTTTTTTGTTTTGTTTTCTTTTTAGTTTATCTGCAGGACATACTTCTGTTACCCAGTGGTCCATAGTACTTCCTGAATGAGACAGTCAAAGTACATCAGGACAGCTTGATTTAATCACAAATTGTTACCACAAAGCTCACAATTTCATTTTACATTCCTCCCACTCTTCTGAGACAAAGACTATTTGCTTCATTGTATAAGTCTTCATTTCCCAATCCTGCTGCACACTGACTCTTTTGTTCCCATGTCTATCTCGATTTACTATACACAAAATTGCATTTTATGTCAGCTCCATCTTCATTATGAACACACTTCTGTTTTCCCTTACCTTGCTTTTACCTACAAGCTTACAAAACAGAGTTCTTTGCTTTGCTCTCCTTCGCGAAGTCTAACCCAGCATGAGCTTTGGCAATCTTTACTTTATCCTCACACATTTTAACCTCCAAGACAGTTTTTGTTTCCTTTCTTCATCCTCTGTAGTTTCTCACTTTATTCCTAACAGGTTTCGGGTTTTTTTTCAGGACAATTACTCAGTACCACCTTCATATTTCACACAAAATTACACAGGTCTTTACATAATTCCTGGCATCTATTTCCAATCCCCCTCCTCCGAGATAAAATCTTGAAGACAACTGCCAGAAGTGTTTTTCTCTCTTCCTTAGTATGATTTAACCCTTCCATGACATGGGCAAGGGGCTGCCATGCCTTTAGCTGGAACTCCAGAGCTTCTTCATGGTATAAACAAATAAGCTTGGTCAGGTGGCAACACTGCCTTGCATTTCCAGCGATACTGTGGTCTCCACCATTTCCTGCTGCTAAGCCTTCTGTTGTGCTTTGGTTTGCAAATTTTAGTGGAACTGAACTGCCTTTTTCACTGGGATTCACTCTTTTTCATTCTCTGGTGATACCAACTCAGCCAAATTTATTTATTTTTTAATGTTACATTACCCAGCCCTGAGTTCACAGTACCAGGGGAACTGACCTCGAATTTTGCTCTGCCACTTTGGCTGACAGTAGAAAAAAACAGGACTCTGGGTAACATAGTAACACCAAGGTCAGGGAAAACAAACAAAGAATATATTAAAATAATGATTAAAAGAAAAAAAAGGTTTTGTACTACTCAGAACTTTTTATACACATGGAGTCATCAGCAAGGCTCAGCTACTTTAACAGGAATGTCTTTGCACAAGCTGTTTTTAACTTGTTCTCTTCTGATGCAAACCCTGACATAGCTGCAAAGTTCACAAGAGAAAGAATTTTGAAAACCAAAGAACAAGAACTTTTATCTGTCTGATATTATTTCACTCTTTTTGTATTCTAACCATCTCAGGGTCTTTTTGTCAGCTTTTTCAAAGAAAAAAAAAACAAACAAAAACCCCAAACAACCAAACCCAAACAAACACCACATAATTAAATTAAATGGAGTAGAGTTCTTTAAAAAAAGGCTGTTTCAATAATCCAATATCTAGTGTGGGGAAAAAGACTGGCAGCAATCACTGCTAGGTAGAGAAGGACTCAAAAATCAAGCTGACATCTGTTTGCATGCATTTCATGAACATATATGATCCTTCAGGAAAGTTTTTCAAAACACAAAGCATCCCTGCCCTTCTCATCACAAGGACCCAGTGTAACTGGGACACAGAGAATGAAACAAATCCTGTGACAGCACAAACTGTAAGTGACTCAATACAACTGTGTTAAAAAATCTTAAAAGATGGAAAATCAACCTGAACATTAATGTAAAAAGATGTGGTCAAGCCAAGATGTCCTGTGACAAGCACTCCATGCCTCAAAATCTCAAAGCAGAAAGGGCATTCCCAGCACTTTCTTTTATTAATTTATATATACATCCATATATTTGAGATGCAAAAGTGGTCATATCTCTCCACTCTGCCAAGAAAACAGCTCTGCATCAGAGAACATGATACAGAAACTCCACTGACTATCAGTTTAAGCATGGGATTTCTAGGAATTTGCACTACATAGATTATTTAGTTTACTTCACATATTAGTTTTGTTTCTAAAAGTTGTCTGTTTCTACAAGATGCCATGCATTTAGCCAATCTGGCCGTCTGCAAAGGCACTGTCCAATTTATTAACAAATATGAAACAAGACAAATGCTGCTGATAGCCATGCACTATAAAGCCTTCAACTATCAGAAGGAAAAGCACTGCACTTCACAAACTTATACAAGGGATGAAAGTAAGTATGAGATACAGGCATCACTGAAGTGTCCAGATGACGGACAATTCCCCCATATTATACTCTAAAGTTCACACCAACTAATTTGATGCTACAATTAAAAAAAACCATAAAAATACTACAACAAAAACATAAGTAAGACTGAGGAATTCTGAAGCTTGCTGCCTGCTCTCATTTCTCCCGCATATATATAAGGTGCTAAATGCATGGGCAAAGTTTGTTCCAATGCAGTTCTTGTAGACTTAAAGTCCCTCTGGAGGGGAAAGCTGCCTCTCTTTAATCAATACACTGTATTCCCCAGACTGTTCAGAGTGCACCCAGCCAGCACCTGACCTTCTGCTTGGTGCATGCCTCTGGGCCCACAGGGACAGAAGTCAGCAACCATTCACAGGTGAGGAAAAGGGCTGCCATGGCTGCATCAGCCAGGAAGAAAAGCTGTGTTACTACCCAGAGAGGGGAGCTACCTCAAAGCCAAGTGTAGCTTCTTCAACAATCAACTGATCAGCTCAAAATCCACAAACAACATCCAAAATAGGACACATTTTAAAATCTGACTCTTTACTTTGGAAGAGTCAGTGGGCCGTGAATGTAGATCATCCGAAGGGAGCTGTTTTTCTTAACAGGACAGGCTGCTTAGCTGCTGCATGAAAGCTGCCAGAGCCCTTAATTTATCTCAGCTTTGACAGAGCTTGCCTCCTGAAATGATAAGTGTCTGATTAGAGATAACATTCCTAACAGAACTGCTCCTTGCCTGCATGAGTGTGTCCTATTCCAGCAACTCTGGCAATTCCTGGAAGGCTTGAGAAACTCCTCTTGAGAGAGGATCCTATCTCAACACACCTTGTTCTGTAAAATCTACATGTTATTCCCATGGGCTCAATGAAATCCTGCCAAGGTTACTCCTTGACACAACATTTCCATGCTGAAGATGCAGGAGAGAACTGGGAACCTGAGAACAGTGAATTCTTCCCAAAGAGAAAATACCTGTCTATTTTACTAGAAGCTGTTTTTCAATTACCATGCAGTACCTCTAGACTTGCTTTTCTTAGCTTGCTATCTCAATATCTGACTAAGGTGCATGTCATCTCTTGTCCAATATTTTGCACAGACTTAGCTGTGGCCTTGGGGAATTGTGGAAATTCAAATAAGGGAGTCTACTTTGAAACACATGCAAAAGGGGGAAGGAATTAATACACTCTCAGGAAAATCTTTATTATGGATTTCCCAAAGCTTGTGGTTTTGTGGTAATGTGAAACACTGTACCTGTTTGTTTCCACTTGTCTTTTCCAAACACTTCAATTACTTCTACCTCCACACAATTGTTTGAGAACTGTGTCAGATTAAACAAACCCTATAGAAACAGCAGCATATTGCCTGTGACCAAGTACTGAAAAGGAAGATGGGAACTTTTCCAGGGGAGTTAAAAAATGATGCAATGAGCTCTGAGTTTGAAAAGCTGGAAGTCCTCATATTCCCTTGCAATTAATTTCTAAGAAATACCTTTTGGGGTAAGGTTTCTCAAGTGTGTTATCAATTCAGCAAACATTATCACTGAGGTCTGTACCTCAAAGGTATAGACCTCAAAGGAGAAGTCAGCAAACAAGATCCAGCAGTACTCTTAGCTTCTCATTTTTCATCTGTGTTCATGTCACATTGAGTTTCAGGATTTTTCCTAGAAGTTTCACCCTCACCCACTTCAGTTCCACTAACTGCCTGTTTGTTTTCCAACTCCACTTCTTGTCCAAGGGCCTCAAAAGGCTTTACAAGTACTAGCACACAAAAACAAACCTATTTTGGAAGTAGGTAAGTACTGTAGAGGCACTGCACAAGTCCAGACACAGAGATTAAATACCAGCAAGGCAATCTCACAAAAGTCTGGTGGCAGTGCCAAAAACAGGATCCAGAATGCACAATGCCAAGCACTTCACAAGTCAAGAAAAAACACTTTTGATGTAAAGAAGTGCCCAGCACTGTGTGCACAATGAAAAAAGGAAATCTTGGTATTGAGGCTCATTGTTAGATGCTGCACACATTCGAACAGTAAATCAATTAAGACATTCCATTTAAATAAGTGCAACTGATTTCTTCTGAAATTCCTTCCTTAATCCTCTCAAAAATTATTATCTATAGACACTGTTAAAAATTTCTGTACTGCACAGCAACAGATACATAAAGCATGTCCATGGCAATTCTGAACTGACTGCAGAAGGGTGTCAAATGGAATGGATTTTTTAAGGGTTAGTAAGAAGTTCAAAGTCTTAAGTCTGGATTCATCTGCCCTTTTACATCTATCTTCTCTTTTAGGAAATTTCTCCAGGAAACCCCTGGCAAGAGCCCAACAGACCTGCTGCATTCTTGTCAGTGCTTGTTTGCACAGCCTCACATCACGAGCTGCAGAACTGCACATTTCCTGGTAGGAGGCCCTGAATTTGGACAAGCACATCCTCAAAGGCAAAAGGGGCAATGCAACGCCTCCTCAGATACAAGAACAAATTTATTTGAATCTCAGTACTTCATAGTATCTTGGCTTGGGCTGGGATAGAGTTAATTTTCTCCCTAGTAGCTGGTACCATGTTTTGGGTTTGGTGTGATGTAACACTGGTGACAGGCTGATGTTTTGGCTGTTGCTAAGCAGCGCTTACCCTGAGTCAAGGACTTTGCAGTATCTCATGCTCTGCCAGTGGGCAGGTGCAGAAAAGGCTGGGAGTGAGTGGGGCCAGGGCAGTGACCCCAAATGGCCACAGGGATATTCCATCCATAGAACATCATGGCCAGAACATAAACTGGGGGAGATGGCCAGGAGGGACTGATAGCTGCTCAGGGATCAGCTGGGAGTCAGTCAGTGGGTCGTGAGCAAAGTGCATTGTGCATCAGTTGTTTTTTGGGGTTATTCCTCTCATTCCTTCCTTTTCATTGCAATTATTGTTATTGTTGTTATTTATTGTATTTGCTGGGATGCCCCAATGAATGCAGGAATGATGCATCTGACTCCATGTTCTCAGAAAGCTAATTTATTACTTTATTATACTATATTATATTAAAGAATATTATACTATACTAAAGAATACAGAAAGGATACTTACTGAATGCAAAAAAGATAATAATGAAAACTCCTGACTCTTTCCAGAGTCCTGACAAAGCTTGGCCCCAGTTGGCCAACGAGCCAAAACAACTCACACCAGAAACCAATGAAACAATCACCTGTGGGTAAACAATCTCCAAACACATTCCACATGAGCAAAACACAGAAGAAGCAAATGAGATAAGAATTGTTTTCCTTTTCTCTGAGGCTTCTCAGCTTCCCAGGAGAAAAATCCTGGGCAAAGGAATTTTTTCAGAGAATGTGAATGCCACAGTTATTATTATAATATTTTACTTTGTTTTTTACATCAAACTGTTCTTATCTCAACCCATGAGTTTTACTTTCTGATTCTGCTTCCCACAGCTGTGTGGTACTTAGTTGCCATCACAAGCAGCCATCAAATGTCAATGTTACTTTGATACAATGCCTCAACTTTCTCTCTTACTATGGTAGAGTGTTCCCAAACCCTCAGAAGCCTGAATTACTCAGCTGTACTATGAAGGCATTACATCTTGAGTTTTCTGATGGTTCCCATCTGATCCATAACACATTCTGCTAAATACAAAAGCTCTAAACTCAAAGAGGACCGTAGGATAAGAAAAACAAAGTCTACTCATAAGCAAGATACCCAGTATCCATGCATAGCGTTCAAAATGTGCTCAAACCTGAAGAGAGTCCTCCTGAAATTGTTCTGTAATTCACATGTACCAATCCCAACAGTAAATACTAACTAAGCTTTCTAGTAGCTGTGTTCTACTGAGTCAAAACTCTTGGCAATTGTAAATGCAAACTGGTTTATGCTGGACCTGATCAATAAAACTGTCCTTAAATTGACAAGCACCAACATTCTCAAGATCTCTGCTACCATGTCAGGCTCTATCCTCACACCATCAGCCTAGAAATTCTCCCCAGCAAACTGGGTACCTAAACAGAAAAATGGGGAGATTAAGCTGTACAGACAGAAAGGCGTTTAATCAAAGAAACATCTGGTGCAGAAGTACCCAGTAGAGTTATCAAAGAACCACTTCTAGTGCTGGCCAAGACGTTTTACAGCATGAATTCAGCAGCACATGAAATTAAAATCAGTGAGATGTTGATATCTACCGGTCCCCTAAGCAATGAAGAGCAGAAAGCCCCCCCCACAAACCACTATAATGTGCATAGGAACAGCTGACAGATAAAATACTCAAGGGATTCTGAAACAGACAGCCCAGAAACAAACACATGAAGGTGTAAGTCCTCTTCCACACATTCCACAACGTCCAGCTAGAATTAAGTTCTCCATTCTCAGATACTGTTTGTAAATGTGGAAGCTTGTTCTCTTCATAACAGTGGAAATTAATAGGACTGACTATTGAATGAAATTGAAAACTCACACATTTGTCTTCTGAGTGTTCCAATGTTTTGGCCCACTCCCCCCCCCCATTATTTTAATTAAAACAGACTTCTGGAATTCCCAAAACAGGCACTGACAAAACAGTTGCTTACTGCATCAGTAGGGCTGAGTTTAGAACCAGCTGGCAATTGCATTGATCTGACCTTTCTCTGGTTTTAGTGGAAGCAACCAGAAGTGAATATAATTAGCCAGTTTAAGATCAAGGTCATCTGTAATTTATACTTATGTCTTGGAAACAAACAAAAATTCATCTAACTCACAGTATAAGCTATGTTTGAGGAATAGTGTTCCCCATGTGCAGATGCATGAAGTAGCAGCATTATGTAATGAAGGACAGGAGTTCAGTATGTGGTTTAACAATACAGAAAAGTTGCCTTCCTTACAGCAGAGGTACAGACCCATCCAGGAGTGTGGCTATTTTTGACTCCTGGAAAGTGGCCAGTGTTGTCACTGGTGGGTGGAGAAGAGAATCAGGGGAAAGGAGGTATTAGGTCACCTAATCCAAGCCCCAGGGAACACTGTTAAGCTCAATATTCCTTATTACATCTCTTCTGGCAAGAAAATCTTTATGTTTGTACAGAATTCACTTTTACTGCTGCCCAAAGAGGTTTCCAGTCCTAGAGATACAATATAAGTTATGTAGGGATTTTTAGCCTGTTAATCCCTCAGGAGCATTGGTAAGTCAGTAACCTATTACCAATCATGCTCCATTTTCCTGGTATCATCCAGGATGTCAGAGCTCTCCCTGGTATTTAGATCAGCTCTATCATATGTTGCCTGGCCTCATTTCCATTCTCTGAAAGAAGCTGAGTGTGGGAAGGCTGAAGAGGATAAAATAACATTACTTTGCAGGCATAAATTTTGTTCTGGAAGCTATTCAAGGTACGGCACCTCAAAGAACCACCTGGGTTCCTGATGAGGCACAACTTGATGAGGCATATCCAGAGACTGGCAGGGAGAAAAAAGAAAAGAAAAGGCCACACTAGATTTTAGAACCACCATGACCTTGGTTAATGAGGTTTCCCACTTTTTCAGTGAAGCATTCTCTTTATTTTTGTTAAATAACTTAAAAATTAATATTTAAGCCTGATTGTCCAGTTATGACCCAAACAGTGACCCCTTTTATGTTGTTACAAAGAAAGCCTCTGCTATCTTATCTACATCATAACACCTGGTATAATTTATTCATGGTGGCTCTACTTCTTGCCACTTGCCTTTAGCACAAGTACAATCTGCAATCCCTCTGCAATCTCCCATTTCACTGTGAGGATCAGACAGGTGATGTCTGATCAAAACATGCAAATCACACCAAGCCAAACCAAAGCTATTTCCACCTAAAAGTAGGAGTGGAATCTTCACTGGCAAGTGCTGCAAGCTCAAATCACAGAAGGCAAAGGCAGGGACCGGGAGGATGAAGAAGTGCCCGATGCAGGAGAAGGTTTGGAGAAGGACTCAAGAAGCTCAACATGACCTGTCAACGGGCACTCACACCCCAAAAGCCAAACATGTCCTGAAGCTGCATCCGAAGCACTGCAGGGCAAGTGAGGGGATTCTGCCCCTCAGCTCTGGTGAGACCCCATCTGAGTGCTGCCTCCAGCCCTGGGGGCCCCAGTGTAAGGAGGAGGTGGATCTGCTGGAGCAAGCCCAGAGATGGCACAAAGACGATTAGAGGGATGAAACATTTCTCTTATGAGGAAAGGCTGAGAGAGCTGAGGTTGCTCAGCCTGGAGAAGTCTCTGTGGAGGCCTTGGTCAGTACCTAACGGGGCCAGCAAGAGTGCTGAGGATGGACTTTTTACAAGGCACAGAGCAGTAAGACAATGGAGAATGGCTTTAAACTGAAAGAGGGTAGGTTTAGATTGGATATCAGGAAGAAATTCTTTACTGTGAGGGTGATGAAGCACTGGAACAGATTGCCCAAAGATGTGGATGTCCCATCCCTGGAGGTGTTCAAGGTCAGGCTGGACAGGACTTTGAGCCACTTGGTCTAGTGGAAAGTGTCCCTGTTGAGGGCAAGGGGTTGAAACTGAACAATCTTTATGGTCCCTTCCAACCCAAACCATTCTATGATTCATTCTATGAATCTTTCAGTACAAATTTTGCTTATTTTTTGTAGAAACTGGCACTTCTAGTTCCACATGGGACAATGGACAGTATTTTGATCATTAAAGAACAACCCATCAGAAACCTGAAATTTTATCATGCATAAGAAAAGTGTGAGAGGTAATGTTTTCAGGCTCCTGTTCAATTTGTGATCAGATTCAAGACACCACCTGTGAACAGCTATCTTCTCTCTCTTTACTAAGCTAATAACCACCATATCTCTTCTGAGGCAATGTCCTAGAGATTTCCATAATCACTGAATCTCAGAATCCATTTACATACTAAGCATGGCTTTACCGAATTTCTACCATTTGTGTCAAGATTATCAGGTGCTGCAAAGGGAACAGGCTGAATTCTTAGGCTGGCAAATATAGTTGGGAATACTTGTCACAAGTAAAAGATCCACATACTCCAAAAAGGTTCAACATCTGCTCCCTCATTCTGTTGCACACTTTTCTATTACCTACACTTATGCTACATACTCTTGTGTAAATGTTACAAAGCAATTGAATATTCCAAGCAATCCCGAGCTTCACACCTTAGTGGAAATTTTTCCCAAAACTAGGAAAATTCTTGTAATTATATATGTAGATAATTATATTAAAAATCTGGTACAGTTCCAGGAAGCAAGCTTCCAAAAGACTTACAACTGATTAAAAATAGTTTACACATCAGTTCTGATGTGTTTTCACATCAGCCTGGAAGTATTCAAAACATCTCTTGGGTAAAAAAAATCCTATTTTTAAACACTTCTACCCTCAAGCCATCAGATAAATGTCTGTAACACCAGAAAGGAGGATTATGAAATTTTCCTAAAAAAGCAAACACAGCCTTCTGGGATGACAGCAAACATGAGAAATGTCAGACTAAACATACATTTTTGAGAGCAGATGTAAGCAACTAAACAGGGCACAGAAGTGCCATCTCATCCTTAAAGAGCATCTGCCCAGTTTTGTTCAGAAAGTTCAAGCTAAACTCTACATTGCAAGGATCAGCTCAGCTAATTCACCTTCCTTCATAAATACACATCAAAAAAGCAGGAGAATAGCTTTGATGTTGACTCTGGATTACCTGCTCCTTCCCTTGAGATTATTACTATTTGTTTTCGTTTTGTGGCTTTTTGGTTTGTTAGTTTTGGTTTGGGTGCTGTTTTGTTTTGGGGTTTTTGTTTGTTTTGGTTTGGCTGTTTTATTAATTTGGTTTTCTCCCCTTATTTCTTGCATTTTAAGATACATCACCAACTACATGTCTTAATAAATTACACTGCTGATCACAAGCAGGTGGTAAAACTATAACTTCCTTGTTTTAATTTGTATTAATTTTTATTCAGTCATAATTTTAGAAGTACCTTCATACACCTTTTCATCCCTGTTACAGAAGCCATGACACTAGAGAGGAACCACAGGCACAGAAGCAGAAAGTCTGAGGTATCTGTGTAGACTTAAAAGAGAATTGAGGTGAAGGTCGTCTCTCTTACCACTACTGCTACTCCAAGTTTTAGCTGAAAACATGGCTCCATTGGTACAGCAAGGAAGTTTGATTTCTACTATGATGGGGGCAATCTCTAGAATGCACCTCCTTTCATCCTTTTTGGGTTTTTTTCTTCTTAATATATGAAGCAAACATTTGATTTCTGGAGAGCACATATGCAGCAGCAGAGTTAACAGGACAGTGGAGGCTGTTGGAGTGGTACATCAAAATGACATTTCTAGCTCATGCACCAGCATGTGAAGTTTTACACGGAATGCTCATGACTCCCCCTCAGAACTGAAGGCCCATCTTAACCTCAAAACTGGCACTGCTTAACACAGTAATGAAAAACTACAGGCAATTTCAAAGGCAAAAAGCAATTACATCCCTCCAAAGAAGGAAATTTTACATAGATCAGAACTGGTTTATGCTTGTAGTTCTGTGACCCTACCATTTAAATGTCATCTACTCTGCCCAAATATCATTCACAATTGAATTTTCTAAATTCATCAGCTATAACAAGTTTTTAGCTGCAGATGGTGGAGTAGGAAGCAGAAGAAGCATGTGAGGAAAAAATGCAGAACAAGTCCCTAATGTAGACTAACTCATTGTAATTTTGAGACCAGGAAAATGCAGCTCAGAACAACAATCCAGGTCTGTTTGTCATGGTGAAAACATCACAGAATAGGCTCTTAAGAGTCTTGAGGAAGGCAGGTCACCTCCTTGTGTGCAGTCCTCAGAAAAGACAACAGTCCAGCTAGAACATGAGACACAGGATTTGGCTACAAAACTTAGCACTTAGTAATTTTCTGTCTTTTCATCACACCAAAACATCCCACCACACAGCAGATCTACACCAAGCAGAGGAACCAAAGCCCATCAAGACTCTTGTCACACTATGGGTCCCTGCTCTCCCATGGGTGTGACTGCCTTGGTCACAGAGCACAACAAAGACCTCTGGCCTGCAGCAAGCCACACAAAACAACCTCCTCAAGACACCAAACTCTGTGAAGCCACAATGCTGAGAGCACAGCTATCCAAAGTCAGCTTTGCCAAGGCAGCAGAATACCTAGCAAGGAGGTGCTCAGCAGGTCATGCTGTCTGTGCAATGTGTGCCCTGCACTCCAAGCAAACCACAACATAACAGCAACATTTAAAATAAACCCACAATACAGAAAGAGCCTGAAAAGTAGTACTTGGCAGTGACAGATGGCACATGCCACAGAGCTCCCCAAATGGCTGTTGTATTTGAGCTTGCTAAATCTATTCATTCCACTGTCCCCCAAGTCTGTATCCCCTGCAGCATCCCTCTTTCGGAACCAGTGGAGGGACAAGGGGGAGGACAAAGAAAAACTCAGAAACCTGAAGTTTGTTTGGAATTTATTCCCTTGAACATTTCACACAGTTGAACAAAAAATATCTCCATTTCACGGCAACAGGGAAACCACGTGTTACATAATTCAGAGACACACACACCCAAAACAAAAACAAGTTAAAAACAGCTGCATAAATCAAAGTTTTCAAAGGGACTATACAGCGGAGACATGAAGCCTTTCTGAGCACTAAATCATCTCACTTGAACATTACCTGTCACTGAACTTATTTTATGCACAGTCCCTCCTTTTCTCTGAGGGAAGCAACCTCAAAATAGTTGAGAATTCCACTTTTCAAAAAAACAGACATTTTAATTCTGCTATTAAAAAAAAATCCAACTCTTTCACACAAACTTAATACTATTTTTCTAAGACACAAAAACATTCAATGGAGCTCTTAAAGTGCCCAGAAAAATTCATATCACCCTTCAGAATATACACATACAAACAACAAATATTCCAGTGGCACAAGTCTACAGGTCTGAAAGCTAGAGAGAGAGAGGAGGAGTTGGGAGCCCAGTAACTCCCAAGAAAAAGTGTTCTTAGCAAGATCCAGCCCTGAGTACAAACTCAGCACACTGTTGTTTTGTACATCTTTCTCAGTCCTCAAAACATTTTTCAGGATTTTTCAGTGAAACTCCATCAGGCCAGCTGCATCTCCTACTCATAAGAACAAATAACCTTTCCACCACATCTTTTCCTTTGCAAATTTTCTGGGCTTCAAATTGCCAATCCTTCAGCATTCTCCTTTCCTTTATGCCAAAGCCACCCAAATCCTGATAAGAACACTGAAAAGGAACATGATGGACTGGGAACAGTCAAGCACTTATCCTAACAGATTCCTGGCTTGTTACTGAGAGATGATTCACTGGGCACTGAACCCTGGCTCTAATCAGGCAACCTGTACACTCTCCTCAGCTTCCAAAAAGACAGGGTCTGGTTCTTAAGTCTGTATTGTTAATGTTCCAGAGAGAAGTCAATCTTCCATCAGATCTCTCTGCAGCTGAATGATACCCCAGAAAAGGGTTCAGAATCCTGTGCCATGTCCTGCTAAACACACCACCATGGCTCCTCCAAACAGAACAGACAATATTCAAGGCACGCTAGTCGAGGAAATAGCTTTCATCCCAGTTTGGTGGTGCATCCAGAAATATGAATGTTTTCCTTTTTCTTTTTTATTTTTGGCAGGGAAAAGATTTGTAATATTTGTATATTAAAAATATATATTTGTAAACCTTCATTGGTTTAAAATGAAGGCACCTCAAACAGAATGTCACGTCACAGAATTTGTTTGCTGTTATCTTCCATAATTTAATGTTTAAACTAGACCAAATTAAAACAAGAACAAAACCCAAAGGTGAATAGTAATGAAAAGAAGTGACCAAGTAGAGGATTTCATAATGATGTTTGTTTGCACAGCAAACAAAGCAGTATTGCTTTGAGCTAAGCCATTTTCACAAGTAAGGCATGTTCAATGTATGCAGAACAGTGAAGAGGCAATGCTTCTGAACAATAGAGGCAATGTTTATGAACAAGAAGCTTATTCCTAAACAGAAATATATATTTGTGTTTTGTCAGACACAAAATTGAATTGTGTGCAAATAATATTGGAGGCATTCAAAAATACTTATACTTGGTACAGACACTTAAGATCCTTTTCCAAACGTGGTTCAGATAATTTACTTTAAAGGACACGCCACTTAGAGGAAACAGCCACTCTTTGCCAGCTCTCCAGGTCAGCAAAAGAACTTCCTCATGTATATTGCTTGCTATATACAACAGTACTTGTTTAAGGGTCTGCTGTGAAGGGCTTTGCTCTGAATACTTCTCCCTGAAAACCATTAAGGCACATCCATAGGAGGATTTTAACTTTTCAGACTGCATACCTATTATCATAAACACTATGTATTTATGTGATATTAAAGCACAAGTCCTAGTACCTCTAATTTGTATTGCATTTGAGTTTTTCATACTATTGCTTATGTTTGATTTCTTAATCTTTCACAGGTCAAGTAACTAAAGCAAAAGATCTCATTACTTGCCTTTTATTGCTGTACAAGTATGAGTTTCCCTAGGCAGTCTTTCCTTTATCAACTTCCTATTGCTGATAGGGACAGAAACGCATTGTTGTGAAAACATGAGCCTGAAATGGGAAATATTTTACAACAAAACATTGCTGGCTAACATCACCCCAAGCAGCATATCATAAAGCTGATAGGGGCAAAGACTGTTCCAAGTCCATCTGTCAAGAAAGAGCTGAAAATTTGGAAACATTCTTACAGACCTTTAGAACACACAGAAGAACAGCATTTAATTAAAAGCACATTAAAACCATATAAAGTACTGTAAATTATATTTAAAAAAATTCCAAGACACAGCAGTTACAGATTATCAAAGGGAGAGACAGTTGAAAAGCAAAAGGTTTTTGTTCAGTTGTTTTTTTTTCTTGGCAATAGCAGCGTTTTGGCACAAAGGCAAATGCAGAAAATAGAGAAAAACAGGCAGACAAGGTACAGAGAAAGTTACAGAATCTACAACAAGCATGCCACAGTTCAGCAGGCACAGTAAGAGCTGTCCCCACCTCCCCTTCCCCAGAGAGAATGGCAGCCACTGCTCAAAGCTTGTTGCCACTTCCCCCACTGAAGGGTTCCAGTTTGGCCATAACCTCCCATGGGAGCAGCAGGGCAGACACCACATGGGCTCTGTGCAAACCCCTCACAAAATGGGTGATTCCAGCTGAGTGCTGAACAAACCTCAACCTGCTGATCACAGACTGTGCCCTGCAATCACTGCTCTACAAGGGACAGACAGAACTCACCCCATGCCAGCCAGCACTGTGGCCACCCAGGCAGGGACTGACATTTTTAGCAAGGTTAATCCGTGCCAAACAGGTTAGTGACAGCACAAGAAAGGGCTTGTTGTGACCAATCTCACCTCATCTGGCTAAACCTGCTGAAGGCTACTCTGTGGTTGAATATATTTTAAGCATTAAGCTGGCTAAAAAAAGGTTTGGTGATATATCAAAGGGGGCAGTGAATGTAGGGAGAAAAACCATGCAATTCACATCCATTTGGGATTTCATGGCAACTATGAAAAAGCAGGTCTTGCATAAGTCAGCATAAAGCTCCCTGAAAAAAAGCACTTTTGGTAGCTCAGGGCTGAATTTAACTCTCAGGTATAAAATTTTTAAATGGCTGCCTTTTTGTATATTCCACAATGGATGTTACCGTTGTATACCTTTTCTTTGCCTTCTAAGCTATATTTGCATCTCCACCAAATATCAAACCTGAGCATGTTACACGTTTTTCTGCTTTTACTTAATCCTTTTAGAGGCAACTAGCATCTACACCAAAACCTATCTCACTACTGAGCATTAGTTCAGGCCTCAGGGCCTGAAACTGCTATTGTCAAATTCCATTTGGTGGTCTTGCCCTAAAGGAAGTAAAACACTTTCAGATGTATGACCTGTACTAGGGGAGTGACCAGATGGATGAAGTGGAGGCTAGGAAACAGATCCCTGCCTCTGTCTTCATCTCACACAGGTTTTTGCTGGAGGTATTTGTCTAGGCTACAGTGAAAGCTTGCCAGAAGGAATATACACAAATAGTTTAAATTCAGGAGTTACACTGAGATGTAATCTTACAGACTCCTGTTCTTCCACTGTATAGGTAAGCTTGGTAGTTCAAAAAGGTTTGCTTTTTGAAACCATAAATGACTGCAAAAGCCACCACAGGTTTCCTGACCTAGCTACCCAGCAGGAAGGGAAGCTGAAGGTAGGTAGCTACAGGACATGACTGTTGCTCTAACAGAGAACTGACCTGCCCTCAATGCCACTGTGGATTGTTTTTAAAGTACATCGCATTTTGCTTCCTCCTACCTCTTAACCATTGCTAAGTCAGTATTTCCAAGAGTTACTCAAATCATACTGCACAAAGAAAACAAAACTCAGCCACTACTGCTATTTTTTAGCACAACAGAGGCACTGCTCACCTCTTCTACCCTGAATGTACTCGTGCCATGCACACATGAGACTGCATCACAACACCCTGTCTGAAATACCAGCTAAGCTGAGCATGTCCTAATGCACTCAGGGCACTGCAAGGGGCAAAGCTTTAAAAGGTCCAAAAGCTCTGAACATTATGCTACAGTTATACACTGCTCTAAAAAGCAGAAAGCAAACAGAAGGAGCCCTAGATTTCAAGTTTTGCCATTAGACAAAATGGTGTCTGCTCCATCTTACCCCTCTGGAAGTACTACAGTGCTGCTACAGGATTGTGCCACCACTACAGGAAGAGGCATCTGAGTTATAGCGGATTTTTGTCTGACTTATAGAAGTTTATCACAAACGATGCCCTATTGTTTGCTCTACTTAGTGATCATTTAGGTGCTACTTGCTGAATGTTCCTTTGTAAAAGCAAGTAAATTTGATTTGTTGGAAGGACTAAACCAAAAGAGATTTTCTGGCAGCAGTTGCTGTGATAAACTAATTGATAAATGTAATTCAAATCTCCTCCTTCCAATTATCATCACCTACAGCTTCACTCCACAAAACCCCTTATGCTCACATCAGTTGTGCTGTGTATCAATAAATATTTTTTCTATTAATCTTTAAGAATATGCTCCAAACTACAAAAAACCAATTTTTTTCACTTTCAGAGAAAGTAGTTTTAAATCTATCCACTTATGCAAAAAATGCTGCAGTTCACACATCTGTCCATAGCATTTTGCAAATATTATTCTTCCCTACCCTTTTCTTATTTTGCCATATGGAAATTGCACACACACAAAAGAGGAAATCTTGAAAGTAACTACACTCCAAAAATCAACACACTATGGATAAATTTCTGTCAGATTGCATTCAGTTATAATCTTAGAAACACTTGTATAATAATATAAAGTCAAAGAACACCATGATTTTTATCTGCTCCTGTGTTGTTAAGGTCTCTTCTCAACTGGCACTATGCAAACATTCTTTTCTCAAAGAATTGCTCTAAGTTCCCTTTCTAAAAGCAGCTGATTTAGCTTATTCATAGTCTTCTGGAACAAGTACTAGAATTAATATGTCTTCCTTTTTCTGACATCACAAAATGAGCACTTGGGGGCTGGGCAAACGAGCATTTGTAGCACAGACACTTCTCTCATGTTAGAAGGAATTAGAATTTCAAGTTAAAAGGGAAAACTATGTCACAGTAAGACACACACATTCACCACCCCATTTCCAAAGCCACAACCAGAAGCAGCACAGATGCTGGCAGAGGGAAGAGCACCATGACCTGCCAGCACCACAAAATTCAAGGGGTTTAAGGAATACAATTCCATTAGCTGTCAGACACCCAGAATTCCAAAGGAGACACAATCCAAAGATAATGGGATCTTTCCCATTCAAGTACCAGATTAGTAGAGAAGCTTGGGAGAATGAGAAACCACACCCAGAATTCAGGAAAACACAGAAATCCAGTTTGTGAGCTATTCCAGTGCGTCATAAAAACTTTTAATTTCACTGACATTGAGCTGCATACATTACAGGGCTCTTTATCTGGGCTGACTCAGAGGAGACCCTCAACTGAGCATCTGTGTTTTCCTGGTATTCTTTCAAACAATGTCCTTGAAAGAACTGAGAACATCTAGGCCCCAAAGCCACAGTGCAAAATAATATATTGAGATTTCCACGTAGCACACAAAATTCACAAGGCACCGCAAAACCAAACGAGTTACACAGCTCAAAGTTGGGTGACATTAACTCTCACTGGTCAGCAGGCTGCCCACAGAATTCCCCTAGGATCTGCCCGAGAACTTCTGACTGGACATAGAGAAAGGGAACCCCAAATGCCAGCAGCTGACACATGAAAAAGGAGTCCAGAGGGTTCTGGGCTACGTGGTGCCCAATGGAGGAGACTGTGCTGTGCAGGCGCTGGCTCAGCACCCTAACTCTGCCCACGAGGCCGAGCGAGAACTGCACCACCCTGCCAAAGAAGGAAGCGGAGCTACCTGGGGCCCTCTCTGCTGAGGTGGGGAGGCTGCTGGCCCGTCCACTCCCATCGCTGGCCATGGCGTCCTGCACAGGTCCTTTGGTGTCCTGGAAGAAGGTGGGGGAAGTTAAATTCATATTAAAATTGGAATTGCTGTTTGTACTGAACAGCTGAGCGAGGAATTGAGATGCCCCACAACCATCACACAAGGTGAGATCCAAAAAACAAGCACGCTCCTTCTCAATTTAAGGCTTTATTAAAACAAACTGGATAGTCAAGAAAGTCAAAGCTGTAAGAGCCCTCAAGTCTGCTCCTCTGGGAAATAAAACAGGTACCATTTTTAGTCTTTATTTTTGGCAGGAAGTATGGCACATATTGGGATGGATCTGCTATCCTTCCAAAAAGGAGTACAGCTCCAGCTTGTACTAATAAAACCTGAGAATCAGGCAGAAGGACAGGCACCACTGCTTGCACAAAGGAAAATATAATTTAAGGGACAAGGGCAGCTTGCAGCATGCAAGCTTAACAGAACTTAAGAAACCAGCATGTAGATTGCTCAGAGTATGTGAAAATACTGAAAAGGGGCTCGAGGAGAAAAATTAGTGGCCTTGGATTATAACGACAAAAGCTGAGGGACTTTTCTGTATTACACAGTGTCTCTTCATCCTATAATTACAGCACAAATTCTTCTATAATGATAGTATAGGAAAGAGGATACTCTGTCTTTTCATGCAGGTTCCTGTTAACACACAGCAGACCTTCAGAAATGAAGGTATGTGATCTTCATAGCTTATGCAAGAGGGGTGGAATTTTATGTTGCAAAGGAAATGCAAACAATTTGTTTCATCTTAAGTAAAACCATGAAGAAACAAAGCAAAACCAGAACTGGTAACATTATTCATTTAGTCTCAGCATACACTGAGAAAGTATTTCAGCTGACAAGAAAAGCAAATCAAAATTCTGTTTTGAACAGGATAGCACATAATTTGATAATAAGTACCATGAAAAGAGCAGTACTAAGCAGAGGACTTGCTTGTAAATAAGATTTAGTTGAACTGTAAGCTTTCATGATAGATAAAGCAACTAAATGCACCCTGAATTTTTCTACTTTCTGAAAAAAACCCAAACCATCACACATATTTTGTGAATGTTAAGAATCCAAATCTATTAACATGGCATTTTAGATGAAAATAATGAGTTACCTTTCCTGACAGAGGACCCACTGCTGGCCTCTTCCTCTGAGCATAACCAGAGACTCTGTAACAGTAGTGAGGTTTACAGTAGAATTTACCTGCAGATAAAACATAAATGATGGTCAGCAACAGGAACACAGGAATTTAGCACAATATAAATTTCCATCTCACTGCAACTTATTTTCTGTTGCCACTCCCGTTGCTCTCTCTAATTTCTTCACTATATGCAGAGGCAAACACTGGCTGAAGTTTTAGCTCCAGCCCTGCTCTCTCCCCTTGTAACTAGGCTCTTTTCCATTGGGTGCCTGACAGCCATTTAGTTTAAAATCCTATCAAACACCAAAGCAAAGCTGTGAGGCTTGTGTGGTATCACATGCTAACAATGCGGCAGTGTGTGAGGAACAAAGAAACCATCACATGAAAAGCTGGCAGAAGCACTTTTGGAAAAAGCAAGAATGAATACAACCAGCAGAGGAAAGTGGGAGAGGACAGTGTTAACTCCCAAAGAACCATCTCTCAAAATGCACAGTGGCTACTTGTAGAAAGGACAATGACTCATTTTCACAAATAAGACCTTTTGTGATCCTGCTGGTTTTACTAACACCCCAGAAGTCTAGAGAGATTTTTCACTGGTATCTGAGCACTGCCAGGAAGACAAAGCAGCATTAGCAATTCCATCATGCAAATACTACTGGTACTAATAAAAGCAGCAAGCTGATGCCTCATAATTATCTTCCACTGTACCTTTGTCAGTGTATCCTGCTTGGCATATGCAGCCCATAGCACTCTCCACTGCCATCCCATTCCCAGAGCTTTGCCAATGCATTCCCAACACATATTCTGACCTCTACCTCTAGCTTCTCTGTGCTGGTATTTGCAAAATACCAGCACAGAGATGGAAAAGTTGACAAACATTTTTCTAGAAATCTTTACTTCAATAAGTATTTCTTAATATTTACTCATACCAAAACCTGCTTTTTGAGATTGTCTGAAATGAACAACATCTGAAAAGCTCTTACATAAAAATTCTCAGACTCTGAAGCTTAAAACCAGACACTGACTGCAGAAGGCTGCAGAATGCTTGTCAGCCCAAACAGCCAGATGAACAGCAACAATGTGTGCATAGCTTTGGTTTTTTAACTCTCAAAGTAAACTCAGAATAAAATACAAGCCACATTTTCACAATTATTATATTAGATAGATACCACAGATTTCTGTTTAGCCACATCTGCTTCATATACACACACAACTGTTGGGCATGTAATATTTCAGAATCAATGCTATAAGCCCGCTGAAACTCCAAGCTTTGTGTTTTGCTTCACTGAGAACTGTCTGGCCATAACTGCACACACAAGCGTGCCTGCAGGGGGAATCACTAAAAATCTGGTGGTAAAAACTGTTTCAGCCCATACAGCTGACAGAGCAGCTCAGTCTGTTACTGCTTAACAGACAGTCAGATATTCAGTTACTTGTGAGTGCTCAAAATAACAGCAGTGCTCAAAAAATGCTTTTCCCCAACTTTGATTTCTGACAAAGATGTTGCTTTTATATGTTGATCTCAAAATTACCACTGGCCCCTTTAAACTTGCACGCCAAGTCTGCTGACCTTCCAGACAAGCAATAAAGGGGTTTCTATTCCTTACTGGCAGTCTGGTTTGATGATTCTAAGTTTCCTCAACTCCTCATAACCCAGCAGATCCATTACTTAAAGTCATTACATAATGCATTATGAATACACAATTTTAGTTCTTTTTGCCCCTTAAACCAGATGGTGTTTACACAGCCATTTTTCTACCCAGTATATATTAAAAGATTCTTCTTAGTTACATAGAATGGATACCCATCAATTTCAATCTGCAGTAGAATATCTTGGAGTGTCATCCTGTGACATCAATTTAAAAGTTTTACTTCATCTTCACCTCAATCAGTGGGAAAAATACAGGTACTAACACTTTTTTCTTGTTATTCTCTTTTCTACACCATCATGTCTGAAATAGAATCCTTTGCACCTTACTTGTCACTAGTTTTACACCATTTTGCACTTGTTTTCCTACTGAGATTGGATTAAAGATAGGGAGCTGTGTAAGAAAATAAATGCATACCTGCTGATGTGAATCAACATTCACCTGAAATACTTTCTCAAACATTTTCTGCAGAAAATGTGACATTTTTGTCAATCAGTGCTCAAACAGAGATTGTAGGACACAGCTACCCTTACAAGGAAATGACTTTTCACGACTGATGGATGATCTTAAATTATTGCTTTCAATATGCACGCTTTGTTGATAAACAGAGTTTCACCTGCTGCCATATTGTCTGGTTTCTCAGACAGGGTATATCTGAAGCTTCCCTTCATTCTTAGCATGTTAGATTCTTTTAATTGAGGCATCAGCAAGTTTTGTAATCATATTCTTTTCTGCTTAGTCTATCAGATACAAAAAATAAGTCATTACTGAATCATTAGTAACTACTGGTACAACACTCTAACACTGACGTACCTCTACTCAACTTTAATGTTCCATATTTTCTATATAAACAGAACTTAGCTTGTAATGACCAATTATCATCAGCCCCTGATTATAAGTTCCTATTTTATTACATCTAAAATAAACATACAGAGTTGGACAGTTGTGGTACCTTCAAGAAGAACAAGCTGACCACATTTCCCTCCAACTTGTTATTTTCTCTTAAGTGCTATTAAAACACTCAGGGGTTTTATTTAAATACTGTCAGACGAGGACAGTAAAAAGTCTAGCCCTCAAACTCAGCCTGTGAAGCTTTTTAAAGCCTCCAGTTATTTGTTTACCCTGCATTCTAGCAGCTGCTAATGATGCCCTAAGTTTTAGATTCCATATTTTTCAGGTTCTGTACTGCCTTAGTGTGTAAATCTGAACTTCATATAAAGCGTTAGCAAGTTCTCTTCACAGCTTAGTCAGACAAAACAATCCTTTTCCAGCCTGGGAAGCAAGGACACCGTTGCAGCTTTGGGCCCAAAAGTGTGAACAACGGTGAAGTGAGGAAAGCAATTTTAGAGGATGGGACTTCACAACCTGAAGCTGTAATTGGACAATTAACCCCAACATGAAAATGGACCCAAACTTATAAAAGTGTGAAAACTTATGACTCGCCATCCATCTTGGGTGGAGAGATGGCCAGGCTCTTGTAATGCCCAAGGTGTAACCTTTGAAGGCTTTTTTAATAAATCCCTCCTTTATTCCTTTAACTCTGTCTAGCCTCTGCTCCAGGCAGCCTCTCCAGGCACCACTACGATGTTGTATTAACTCCTATGAGTTTGTCTGCTCTGCTGCTGCCATGACCTGGCCATAGGAAATCCCCAAAGCTCCAACAGCTTGAGAGATGGTGTCTGGGGAACAGAAGTCACCCTCTTCCCTAACTCACCAGATAATTTTTAAGTGACAAAAGATGTCCCAGGCCAGGAGGAGCCTGGTGAGCAGAGGGCCGTTCCCTTACCGTCTTCGATGTCGTAGGCGTAGGAGGACAGGCGCAGGGTGGTGGCGCAGTACTCGCACTTGAAGCAGCTGCGGTGGAAGAACTTGCCCTCAGCACTCAGCCTCTCCATCACGTACACCCGCTTGCGGCAGAAGTAGCACACGTCGCTGCCTCCCAGGTTCTGGGGGAACTCCTTCTTGAGAGAGCCCTGGACACAAACAGGGATGGCTGAATTTGTGTGTGTCCAGCCTCACCGAGATCACACACCCAGGTCATGTTTTATCTCTTCGTTTATGTGGATACGGGAGCACTTGGATGCTGCTGCAGTTCTTGGACACAACTCACGTTTGTTTTAACCAGGACACCAAAAACTAACCTTGTTGTCCAGGAAAAAGGCTCCTAGGATGCCATGCCTACATATATCAGGAGTAAAACAAGTTCTGGGTAGATGAGTGGACACCAGTACTATTAATGATGACCCTGAAATCAGTGACTTAAGGAGGCATATGAAGAAAGGCAAAACCATAAGAACACCCTCAAGCAGCAATTCTTATACCTACATTACCAAAACCAGTGTCACCTCCAGAAAGCAGCAGTGCAGAAGTGTTATGAACAGTTTTCTCAAGTCATTATGCCCAGTCTTTGGACCCTGCCATTAGGTTAAAATGTTTGGCAAAGGAAACGAGGACAGGAGTGAGGGTGGATGGAGAAAGGGAAACAAAAATCTCTCACAAAGCTATGACAAATTCCATCAGTGGTGTAACAACTCACAAAACTGGTGGACACTCACAAAACTTGAGATCTACACAACATCTAAGCACAAACACACTTCATCTCTGGCACATTGTCTTACCAGTTCCTTCTTGTCTAGAAGGGTTTTGGGTTGCTCTTTCCTTTGAAGCTGATTGGCTATCTGCTCAGCCAATGAGCTCACTCCGCCTGTGTACATCTTTATGTACTTCTACCAGATGGGTTGAATAAAACAAGAGTGATGTGAGGAAAGAAAAAAAGAATCAAATTAAAAAAAATAACTAGAACGATGAGATGTTAGGTGGTGAAAAGGTGCAGAGAGGTCAAATCATGCCAAGACAGTGGACAAATAAAGTGACAAGTAGTAATAGCAAAGCCAGTGTCATCAGAAATCACCAGTACAATCCAGGATCACCTGTAGGAATGGACAGGAAGGCTTGCATTTTGCATTTTTAAAGTATTCCAGAAATACTATGATGATGAACGGAGCAGATCCTGTTTTCATCTGTGGGGTATTTTGTCCCTGGAAACTTGAGTATAGACACTTCTAAAAGATGAGGCTAAATATAGGTTAGATTTTAGGTTCCAGGTAAAATCGACATCAGAAACAAAGATCTTTTAGAAGGCATGTTACCAAGTCTAATGCAACATGCTGATTTACAACAGTATATTTGTGTACTTTGCACCTGGACAGAATTAATTTACAGAGCATTCACAGAGCAGGGAGAAGTCCTTAACTAAAGAACTCACAGTGAGTCAAAAGTATTAATTCTTCCAGTGCTAAAAATACACAGATGTTTAGATGGAAAAAAACATGGAAGAGCCTTCATCCAGTGCATTAAAGCCATACCTGCATACATCTGGAACATATATTTGTTCAACCCTGAACATGGTTTTATGACTTGGCTTTTCTCCATCATGGGCACAGACTGACTCCATAACCCTGGATATCTAAAAACCCTCCAGTATTTTCAGCAGTCTAGGCAAGTTGGCTGTTACCTTAGACGGTGCCAAATGAGTGTCTGCAAGCCAAATTCAATCACTGCAGGAGTGGAGAAAGTGTTTTTCACAGGAAACACAACCACTGGCAATAATTACATGGTTAAAAAAATGAGGTGGTTACATCCATGTTAGCTCAATCCCACTGCAAACGGCACGGATTTGACTTGGAGCAGCAAAGAGCACGCCAAGCAACTTCCCTTTTCCACACTAAGCAGCATTATGAATGTTTCTAGCTGGATTCTCAGCTAATACAGGATCAGAGAGCCACTCAGCTTCTAGCAAGTGGGAAATGCCAAGGATAACAAAAGAAAGTTGTATCTTAAAGCCCCCTTTACTTATAGCAAAACTTGCTTGAAGCACAGTAGTTATTTCCCTCAACTAATAACTAATTTAATCTGTGTGGTTATTAGCCTTTTAGGAATGTTTAAAACCTCCACAAGTTCAAACATGAGAACAGCAGGAAGCATCAGAGAAACCAAAATTCAGCACAGAATGGGTACTTCTTTGGGGAAAAAGATTATGAAAATGAAGTGCTCAGCCAGAGATTACTGCTGCTGTCACTACAATCCTAATTCCTTAAGCTCTCTGTCACTGCAGTAATGAGGGGAGGATTTATTTCTACCCAGAAAGAATTTATACCTGTCTATTGATTCCATTCCAAGAGATAGAACACTTGCAATATTTCTACATGCAAGAAATAACAAATGATTTGTCTTTGAGTCTCCCAGGTTCCATGTGTTTCCAAGTTCCACATACATATGTGTAGAGTTGCTTTTCAATGACACATCTTGTCAAACATTACATTTAAAATGGTGCTCACCTCTAAAATTTTATTCAGCATTGATTTTTAATTGGCAATCATAATAATTCGGCCAAGAGTTTTCCGTTTCCTCTGAATGATCAGAGCTTTTGAGGCTTTTTGAGTTTTCTTAGAAGAGAGATCAAGCATTTCCAGGGGAAAAAACTTCCTTCTAGCTGAACCAGGTTTCCCCTGATCAAGTTTTGATTTCAAAACTTCAACTGCAGATCCTTCAGGATCTTCAAAATTCTACCAGCACATAAGAAGTTCCATGCTAAAAAAATGAATATGTTAGTATGTTAACTGACAGTACCTTGGACTATTTGGTGTGAGAAATTTACTTGCTGAATTTTTAATTTGGGGTTGTGTGTTTCTGATTTGTTTTGCTTTTTGCCTACATATCACATCTGGCCTAATTATGGGCATTGAGTGAAGCATTTTATGTTTCTTTCCATGGTCTTCCAGACTTACAACATTCTGCAACATTTTCAAAAGGAGGCAAAGAACCTGCTCCAGCTTAGGTCAAATCAACTTCCTGCTGTTTATGCAGGACAACTGTAACTAGTTCAAATTCTCAGTGATCTTTCAAAAAGCCAAAGCACTTTTTATTTCACACTGTCCATTAACCACATATGCACAAACACATTCTGTTGTTTAGCCCAAAACTTCAACAAAAGCAGCAAGCAAAACCAGAAAGCTTCACTGCAAAGCCAGAAGGACTATCAGCGCTCAAAACCCCTGGTTTGAGTGAGAGATGCACCACAAACTTCCCACAGACACCATTTAGTTTCAAACTGCTTTAGGGCTGGCAACACCCGAGTTGTGCTGGGCACAGGCGGCCTCTGGCATCTCCTTTGTGCACAGATAAGCACAGAGGCTCTGCAGGTGGAGCAGTGCCAGCCTGGCTGTGTCCTGTGAGTGTCCTTGGCAAGCAAAGGCAGCTGAGTGCACCTGGAGTGCTCAGGTGAGGGCTACCTGGCGCAGGGAGTCGGAGGATCGGCGAGACGGCTCCGTCTCGGGCTAAAACATAAAATAAACATCAACATAATCATACATGTGCTCTTCTAAGAGAGAAAAGAAAACAATAAAAAAAATCCCAGCCCAGGCTTTTCTGGCTACTATCAAGTACAATTTTTAAGTACTCTTACAGGAAAACTTTGAGAAAAATACCCAGGGTATCTTTATTTTCTCCCTAGTGAGGCAGAGTAGCTATTCCAAATTTGCTCTTTATTAGGTTTTACATTATTTAGAACCATTTGGAAGCAGTTACCTACTTCCACAGATGTCCAACCTCCTGTAATTCAACCAACTAAGCCACTGGCAAGGACCCCAAATCAATTTCCTCTGCTCCTTCTCTATCTCCCCTTGTTCTCTATTACTGGCCCAAGGCACTAAGATCATCTTTCAGGCCATGTGAGACCTCTTCTTCATTTTAACTATATAAACCAAAAGTCTGCACTCCTGGGGGACAGAAGAGAAAGAAGTTAGCTTGTATGTATTTCCAGTAATTAACAGCAAATTTCCAACCTAAAATTTACTGTAAACAAATTAGAAACACTGAATAAAGAATGTATCAATATAAAATAATCTGCCGATCTTGATTATCAAATGGCAAAGAATAAATCACAGACTGAGAACCTGCATCCTTCTGAAACTGGTTCCTCACAGGAGAACCCAAAATTTGGTCTTCTAATATGTTCTTGTCATTATTTCTACAAATGATTATGTCCATTGTCCAATAAATACTTCATATAAGTAGGAAAAAAGTTGGAAGTATCAGACAAACAGCACTGGCAGAAACTGTGCATTCCTAAAAATTATAGTCTGGAAAGAAAAAAAATATGCACATGACAAATAACTGGCTTTCTTTGAAAAATAAATTATGGTTTTAGTTATAAAAAGGAAAACTAAATGTCATGTAACTGCATGACCCATGAAGATAGCTACTTCTAGCCACTTGGAATAGGCTAACCTCAAGATTAAATTTACTGAGCAAAATGCAAAAGAGCTTGGCTTCCACAATTTCCCCAATTTATGGAAATATAATTGTTCATACAAAAATTTTCTGTAAATCAACATTTAATCAAGTTTCTTCTCTGAAAAAGTCCTTACTTTGCTAAGCCTTCCCTCTCAGTATTTTTCTTGTTTTCTTCTCTTAAATCCCACATCATAATCCATCATTGCTTGCAGTGTTCCAACATCTGTTTCCTTCTTCCTCTCTGCCCTACCCACTTTATGCTTTCCTCTACTTTGTGTTCTCATTGTCTCCTCCTTTTCAATTCTGCATGATACAGAAATTAGACAATTTCCAAAATAATTTCTATCTTTGCATCTCCATGCTGAAAAGGAGCTTAAAAATTGCCGGAGAGCACTACAAAAGTTAGGAGCAGAGTATTTTGGTCTAGATCTTCATTTCTAGATCATCATTTTAACTGAATAAGGAAATGCACACGACCACTGTGGGCCTTGCTTGAGATATTAAGTCATGGAACCCATTAACAAAGAGGTACCACTTTGTTTAAAGCAGTCTTCTTATTCAGGCCTTCATAGCTAAAATTTCAAATCTAGCCAGAGGTTTGCTGTTCCTTCTTGGAGAACAGCTCCTGTGATTTTACCCATCAGAAAAAGATGGCATCCCAAAAAACCCCAACAATATGAAGTGACCTAGATGACACAAAATTCTTTTTAGTAGGGCTTGCAAAAGTTATGCCCACCAGCAAAAGTTCTGGGACTGTTTATGCTCCAGCTCAAGAAGACAGCTTGATTTGGGATGGTTAACTCAAAACAGTTAAGTTATGAAAAAAATCACTTCTGTAGATGGTGCTTTCCAAAAAAGCACTCTGCAGTTTGCCAAGCACTGCCGAAGATAACTGAAAACAGAGAGCAACCAAAGAAACCACAGTTCAAACTGGCATGCTCCCATAGCCCAAAGACAACAGACTGGGGAGAAAATTAGGCACAAAAACGAAACAAAACAAAAGTGTACACTGCAATCAAAGACAATCTGCACAAACTGCCAGCTCTACCATTGGAAACAACTGCACAGGAAGGATGGACACACGAGTAGTACTACAGAGCCAGGGATTAAGCTTGGAAAATGTGAATATTCTTGCTTCCAGAAGCAAGTAAAATTCACAAGGGACTGACTGCTAAATGACCACTGTCAGATGACTTGATCCACAGCCCAGCTGGTTTTCAGCATTTATTCTGAAGTTTACTGGCTGCTTTTTACTCCATTGTTTATATCCTGTTTTGAGGAACAGAAAGGGTCACTCACCAAACAAGGAGACAGCTAAGAAAAGGCAAGTCAAATAAAGACACTACAAATAAAGACAAAAATAGTCTTGATGGCTGTTTTAACCACATGACTGTAGAGCAGTGGTCATTGTATTTTGGTGATTTTTTTTCCTTTTTCTGCCCCAAGATTTCACCTGTACCCAGAATCCCCCAGCGCTCCAGGACACCAGATAGGCAGGGCTGTAGTCACCTGATGCCTCAGTGCACGTCTGGACTCCAGGAGGGCAGCCAGCTGACATGCCCTTTGCTCAACACTCATGGGCACATGGTCATGAGAAAATAAACGAGGAGATCTCTGCGAGACGAGGAAGGAGGCAGGATGTAAACAAACCAGCACAAAAACGAAGGGACACCAAAATGCCAGCCAAAAGGTATGACATTCACATGCACAACAGTAACAGAAGCTCTCATGTGAAAACTGGGGGTTTTTCCCCCCCAGTGTGTACTTTTCTAATGAAGTGCTACATTTTGACCCTCAGGGACAAAAGAAAAATGGTTGCATTAATTGTTATTCATAACTCTTCCTAGGACTGCTGCAGCCAAAATCAAACAAGCACATAGCCTGCCTCTCTGGCATTACCATCAAAAAATAATTTTAAAATGTGGTTTTGTCATGCACCAATGGCCTTATTTGTCAGTTTATTTCCCCATAGTTCTGCATTCTCAAGGATTTCCTTTACATATCTCAACCTGCACCTATTTGTTTCTCAGATTTTGTGTACAGAAACACAATTTGAGGGAATGTATTTCGGTTCTCATAAAGAATGAATTGATTTCTTAAAGATGGTGGTATATGCAAAGAAAATACTCCACATGCCAAAGAGAGCATGTTTAATGAGCCTGTCTAAATAAAGCAAAGAATATCAAACACTCACAGAAGCTGTCAGTTTTACTTATGCAATTTCACTGTCCTAAAGAACTGCAATATCAAACACTCACAGAAGCTGCCAGTTTTACTTATGCAATTTCACTGTCCTACTTGTTCTTATTGGACTACCATGTCAATACACCCTAGGCACAACATTTGACACCTCTGCTATTCTGGTATATCATATCAATGCTCCTAAAGTGTTGTGTGGTGCACTTGGTGACATGGAAAAAGACCTGGCAGGTGGCCTGCTATATAAGTCAGGACTATCACTGCAGTACCACACAGCCTTCAGCTAATTTGTTTGTGGAATACAAAAGTAAATGGACAGGAACTACAAACGTGCATCAAGAAATCTGGGGTTGATCTGTCAAGAATGCCAGGGTGCAGCTCTGTATTACTAACTGTCCTCCAATGCAGAACAGAAAATTGGGTTCACACCCAGTTTACAGGAAACACTCTTCCCATTCAGATGCATTAATAATACTCTCTACTTTCAAGCTGCTTTCTGTTCCACCTACTCCTTCCTACTAGATCATTTTCACTAAAACTGGGGTCTGTTATGAAGCTGTGGGCTTCTGTGTCATTGCAGACACGTGTATTCATTTTCTACTGCCTGTCAGAAAACATTCAGCCCACAAGAGGCTTTTGTTAGAAGACATTCTGGAAGTTGCAACAGTTTTATTGCTGGCTCCCATTTATGACTTAATTCATTCAAAGCCTGTACTGGAATGTCAATTAATTTGTCAATATGAATTCAAATCAACCGGTCCTTTTGAGTGCCTATCTTTTATTTTCCCATGCTTCTGTATAATACTGAGCCATTCAGACACACTGTTGAATATTTCATTGTTAAGAAAGCTTCAAAGTCTCTATACTAAATAATGCCTCATCATTTTTCCTTTTACTTTGGCCTGTAGGAGGCAAGATGGAATGCCAGTTGTTTAACCATCCAGAAAGCAAGCGGTGAACACAATGCAACCACATTCGCATCAATTAGCACAACACATAACTCTTGTTCTACTACAGCCACAGCATACTTCCCTACAGAGGTGTAAGAGACAAAGAAGAATGAGAAGAGCTCAAGTGCTCGACCTAGGGCAAAATAAAAGCATATAGCAAACTGCTGATGAAGGCTTGTTATGCATTCATGTGGGTGTCACACAGGAGGGATTGCTCCTGGCTGACTCTCAGCAGCTGCAGCGTGTTAACAGCAGCATTAGGATAAGTGTGCTTCACCACCCCCTGTATCCGACCTCTGGATTGCACACATCCACCACAGCTTTGTGTCATCAGCACCCATGCCATTTGTTCATGCTTTTTTACCCTTTCCTGTCTGGGCCTCAGATCCCCGGGATAGCCAGAACCAGGTTCCCTGAATCTCTGCAGGCAACAAAGGATGAGCTTAAAAACAATCACAGACCAACTTCCTAATCAGAACACACTTTCTCTGATTTTTCTTATGATGCAGGTAGAAAAGAAGCCACAACAAGAGCAAAAGTTTATTAAGAATAATTTAAACCTGGCAATAACAAGTTGGCTCCTGTAGAGAATTTTTTTAAAGTATATATTTATATCAGGTCTATAAACAACAACATAATACCACAATGTAACCAAATTAGTGCAACAAAGATGGTAAGGCACTCAGTATAATTAATACTGTGATGTTAGTTCAGAGGAAGGAGAAGGAGAGTTTAAAAGAAGTGGCAGAATAAATGCAGTAGAAGAGCAGAATTAAAGGTTTTTAAAGGCATCAGTGTAACATGGATACAGATCCATCTGACTTGCTATGAGGCCTGGGCCAAGACAATTTTAGGGAAAAAAATAATTCCTAAATGATTCCTAAGAAGAAAGAATGCCTCCAAAAGGAGATTACTCTGAATCTAACATCAGTTCTGTAGAATTTTTATCAGAGGATAAAAATTCCTGAGTTAAAAGAAGGAAGACTTCCATAAAACACAACATAGAAAATGGTCAAAACACACTTGGCAGTAGCTGGCTTTCATGACTGAACTAGGCAACCAAAAAGACACAGGACAAACAAACACTTGGAGAGGTGACAGAAGGAAAATATAGAGCTACAAGATCCTGTGAGTGAAAACAAACTTCTCTACCTGGAAAATGAATCCCACACTATAGATTAGAAGGTAAAACTCAGCATTTAACTGCCTTTGTTTCTCCATCTGTAAGGTTGGGGAAAACTTTTCCTCTTTCATAAAATGTATCCAACAAAATTTTCAAAGGATTTTGACACAAGGCAGGCAGCTAGCTATCGCATCAGCTGATAATATTACACTGCAGTTTAAATGCAGGTTTTGCTCATGAAAAGGGCTTTCCTCACTCATTCTACCCAGATGTTCTCTCCTGTATCCTTCTTGAAAAGGCTGCTGTTCACAGCATGGCAGAAACCCCCTTTTTTGTTAGGACAGTTTCAAATGGGATCAAGTAGGCAGAGCTGATGTATCTTGCAGATGCAGACACCACAGAGGCAGCCAAGAATGTGTGTCCTGGAGGCTGACAATAATTAGACCAAATAAACTGCAATATGTAATTAAAATCTGAGAAATCAGCAACAAGGCAAGTCAAACTTTCTGCCAAACAATAAAACTTGTCTACTTTGCTAAAAGGTAATTCTCCTTTACAGTTTATAGGCTGAAGAGCTCAGCAAAGACAGCTCAGCTTCACCTCTGGGGAAATTAATTTGTACAATCCTTATGTGATGCCATGACAGCTCTAGGGGACTGCAACTGCCTTTTCAGGACCTCTAGCACAGGACTGATCAAGAAGTAGATTTGAAAGTAGGACAATTAAACAAATAATTTTAAAGGATACAACTCAAGCACAATGACAATATACAAGACGACAGAAATATTCCAAGGATTTCAGGAAATATGTAACTGGGACAACAAACACATGTGCACAAACATCTGAATGCACATTCATACAGTGTGCTCAGAACAGCTCTCACTGCTCCAGGTTCAAAGCCAGACTGAGACAAGAGCCTGGTGTGGGAGAAACAGAAGGACCACAGTGGACATGTGAAGGCCACTACAACATTCAAAAGCCACTTTAGATAAGCAATCCTATAAAAGTTTAATGGATACAAGAGCAAATTTTCAGTCATACCTATTTAAACAGACAGTGGAGATGGAACAAAATTCAATTTTTTTTCCCTGCATTACTCCAAACTTTTGATTTCTACTTTGCTGCATCTCAAAACTGAGAAAGGGTACTGTGACAAAAAAAATCTGCCTACAGCAAAATCTCAGTCTGCAGTGGAGACTCTTCATGCTTGCAGTGAGTTAATGCTGCCCTATCTTCCTAACCTAAGAGGTTGAGAAACCCCCATCAGCACCTGAAAGAAAGAAATCTGGAAGTGTATTTGTAAATAAGCTATTTGGTAACTGAGCTAGTCACTTGTACAAGCAGCAATGAAGAGAAAGGGACAGAGCATGCAGAGGGAATCACCTGCTGCCTGGGATACGATGGAGAGGAGGATGGAGTGGAAGAAGAGAGCATGATCACTTTTTTGGGGCAGGTCCGAGAACGTTCCTTATGCCTCATCTTTTTTTAAAACAGAAAAAGAAAAAAAAATCATAATAATGGTAGAAAATAGGTAACATTACCAGTGGTTTGGTGAGACAGGCCAGAATGCATGAACTGAGACCATGATCCTAAGCTCACACCTCTCTCAAATTAGCTAAAGCCACAGTGTATCTGAAGCTGAGACCCAAGTTTTTACCCAGAGCCGCACAATCACGTTTGACAGTCAGTGAACACAGATTTGTATCAATCAGCAATTAAACCAACAACTTTTGAGTCAAGGTCTTACAATCAATTAAAGGCAAAACTTGGAACTCTCCATAGCACAACTGGACTGCTCTCTTTGCTTCATGAAAAATTGCTTATTGCTGAGCCTTAAATGCTTAAAAATATCCATCCTGTTGACCTAATTACTCTTGCTTGCAGCTCATTACTAATACAATTCAAGTCTCAGTGTTCTGCTCTATCTTCAGATCCTTCCTCTCTAACTTACAGACGTTACACCATCTCAAGCAAGCTAAAATGTAGGTCATTCTGTTAGAACAGAAATCCAGCTGGTTTATAGATAAAATGGAGCTGTACTTAATAGTCTGCATATTACACAATGCACATACATGTCCTCAGTTTAACACACCAGAAAACATGCCCTTCTAATGCTGTACTCCTTGTTATGTAGATATTTTCTCCACCATTTCTTGTTTATTAATGAGCCTTCAGCCTGATTTTTCTTTTCCTGTTGAGTTCTCACCAGAGCATATCTGGAAATGGTTGCACTGGGAAAAAACAAAATGCTGTGTACCCAAAGCCAGTCTCTAAAAAACTGCATGTGGTGTAGAGATATTACAGATGTTTATTACTGCCCTTGCAGATGAGCTGGCACTAACATCTGTTTGGGTGCTCTCTTCCTTTTCAACAAAACAGTTAGATAAATAATACACTCCTCTATCTCAAACAGATGCTAAAAGCAGCTTAAACTGAAGCATATGACTTTGCACAGCAGTGGATGAGGAACATTTATATGTTGTTTTCAAAAGGCATAGCTATTAAGTCACTAATTTCTAACTGAAAGCATGGCAATGTTCTCAACCACAGAGCTGCTCATGGATTTTCATCTGTCCATGGCCAAGTTTGCATTTCAAATGTCAAAATTTTCACAAACTTGCTTATTTTTCCAAGGCAAATCTCAGAATATAATATTGGATGAATGCATGAAGATGAAGTGGGTGTTCCATCAGCCCTCCAGCAGAATGTATTTCTGAGCACACAAAGAAAAGGATGACTATAGGAAAGCAGAAAATAATCAACATATTTAAATAAAAAATTAAAGGTAAAAAAGCAGTATTTGCAGAAGTCATTGGTGTTTTAAGTTCTCTCCTGTTGAGGTTTCAGCTCTTGCTGCCTGTGGTCATCTCAGCCATCGCTTATCTTCAAAAAACACAGTTCCAACCAAATCACTGCAAAGTTTGCACTTCTGCCCTTTGTCACACTTTAGGGAATGGTCTCAAAAGAATAAGCAGCAGGTGTCCAGAGGCAGAAAAGATGTGCATCAAAAGACATGGGATCTCCATCTTACAAGTATCCTTGTACACATCAAGCATGATTTAAGCTCATGTATGACACGCAAAAGCTGTTGCTGACAAGAGACCTACAGAACAACAGAAGACTGCTGAAGGCTACAAGATGAAGGTCTGGAAATCCAGGGCAAAATTCAGTTTAAAAGGCTTGTCTCTCACACCATGTCCAGTTAGATCCTCTTCTGGATAGACCATATGTCTTTCAATGGCTTCATGATCCTGGATGAGAGGCTCTTTCCCAAAAGCAGCCAAAATGGCTCAGAAAGCATAGAGCACATGATGGAAGATGTTCTTGGACAAGCAGGCATTCATTTGAGGAGACTAACCACCAGACCATGAAACACAATCCAGCCTTTTTAGGTGATATTACCATCATATAAAAAATTACATTTCCACTGTGCACATTCACTTCTCAATATCTTTGTGCATCATTAGATGCTGCTGTGATGCTCATAAGAACACAAAACCAATTTTGACAACAAAAGCCAACATACTCAAAGTGTAACTCAATAAATTAACTTTATAAACCAATTCACAAGGTATGAAGGCCACGCAGAATGCTGTGAGGAGCAGATTGGTGAGGTTTTTAACCCCTTTGCTCTTTGGAAGGTATTGCCTTTCCAGAGAGACAGCATTAAAAATCATGTGGAGAAAGTAACAACTGCTTCAGAACAGATTCCTCCAGGATTTCATTCTATCTAGGAATTCTCTCTTAGCAAGATACCTCTACTTCACCTATACAACACACAGAGGTATCCTGCCTTACAAGCTCAAGGAAACTGCTCACCTAATATCTTTATTCAAGGGCAAAGCAAGATTCTAGATTGAAACTGGTAAGCAAGTACAGCTAAGGCTCTCCATCTGACAGACACCAGCAGGCAATACCCCAAGGCAGATGCCAATTTCTCTTCAGAACTGTGGGTCCAACCCAGACCACTTCCTTTACAATTCTCTTCCTTGCAACCACTCTTATGCTTTTGCAATACACTTTCCACTTCCATGCAGTTTCCAAAAGACAGGAAGAACCAAACGTGTCAATCATATAACTGCCCTTCTCCCAAAGAGAGGATCTCAACTTCATTTTGCCAGCTAGTAAGAACATTAGGCCACCTGTGGTTTCTTTCAGTAACACCCAACACCTCCCCTGTGTCCCCTTAGGAGCTGCTTTGCTCCTCTTCAAAGCACTCTCCCCTAGAAGATAATTGCTATGTGATATCTCCAGTCAGTAGCAGAAGTTTCTGCTCCTGAACTTCAACTCCTGTGCCAAAAGAGAAACCTTTCCAAAAGCTTCATGAACAGCTCTTTCTAGCAAACATATATCATCCCTAAAGAAATTGGCAGAAGCAATAGTAATCCTTTGAGCATGAGCAGTGATAAAGTTGTGGAATGGCCTGCCCAGGGAGGTGGTGGATGCCTTTAAAGAAAGACTGGATGGGTGGAGTCACCATCCCTGGATGTGTTTAACAAAGCCTGGATGTGGCACTGGGTGCCAGGGTTAATTGAGGTGTTAGGGTGCAGGCTGACTCAATGATCTTGAAGGTCTCTTCCAACCTGGTGATTCAGTGACAGGTCCTGGCATTCAGCAGCACTTCTCTGTTGGCAGTCTGTCACTCAGGGATGAGCTACAAACCCAGAGTGACCAATGTCACCACAGAAGACCAGTCCAGCACCATCAAAAGGTGAAGTCTCACAACTCTCAGGTTCTGCCTGCAACCAGAACCGGAAATCTCAGCAGCCAGCTGAGGTACTGCTCCAGCAACAACTTCCTGCAGGGGTGGATTTCTGTGCAGGCTTGGCAAAGCTGGCTGCTTGGCTCAGCGCTCTCAGCTGCTCTCTGTTCAGTCAAGAATAAATGGCTCTGTGCACCTCCATGGCTTTTGAATAAAGGTAACCCATATTCTTCCCTTCCCCAGGCACACAGTGAGGAACCTTTGGAACAGGGACCCTGCCAGTGGGGCTTTGATCCTCCTGTATCCTGCAGATTTGGCATCCTTGAGACCCAGTTTTATATTTCTTCATTACAAAAGCACTGCAAATCCTGCAAGACATCTGGACCCAGGAATCAATCATCTTGTGTTGATGCAGTAGAACTAATCAAGGAAAGATCATCTCCATGTGCAACATTGAGAGGGCAATCATCCACACAGGGCAATCACTGCCAGTGTTGAAAAAAATAATTTAAATCCTCTCAAAGTAAAATTGTTGCAGAAAGATTTTTCAGAGATATGCCCTACACTTCTTGCTATACAGACATGCTATCAACATCAAGGAACAGCAGAAGGATTTTTTCTTCCTTTTTTAAAATTTCTTTTGAGTTGTGTAGTGCAGGTATAAACAAGAACAAAGAAACCCAAAAAAATGCTCCCTGGTGAGGAGAAAAATCCTCAATAAAAACAGGAAATAAAACTTTGTCCTTTTTTTCTATCAATGACAAAAGAATGACAATAAGAACTTTAGTGTTTCACTATAAAGGCTTAATTATAAAGCCTTCATAAACCTTCAGGAACAAATTTAAATAGAAATCTCAATGGTGCAGGAATGTGGCATTTTCCAAGCGCTAAAACAGAAAGACAGCCAGTGCAATCCAGTTTTTCATTTTCTAGGAGGTAATATAAGCAGTGCTCATCAACTCACTTAATATTGTACAGCTTTTTTGCTTCAGGGTTTTTTTTTTTCTGCCTTAATAAGTATTCTTGAGAAATAAAATTTGCCTTAATCATGAATTATGTGAATCCATCTCAAAATGTTCATTAGCCTATAAAGAAGATTTTGATGAGACAAAAGGTAGAAGAACAAACACTGAGTCAGGAAACCAAAGCATCCTGACAATAATTTCCCTGGACTTAGGTCTTCTTCCTTGAAGAGAAATCTTCTAGATCAGGGCACCAGTCATGACATGCAGCATTAATTGTGCTGAATGCCTCAGACCCAAAGATCACCATGAATCCATATTCATCAGGAACAGTGAATTTCCAAAGCAGTGTCATCTTCTTCCTCTTGACTCCAAAGTATGCTCTGATTAAACTACAGCCAGAGAGAAGTAGATGTTTCTCCAAATTATGGCTGTCAGCAAAATACCTCTGAGCTCTCTCAGAAACATGAGGAGGCCATTTGCACAGGGAAACAGTGGAAGCAGATGAAGCCAGTGAGGTTAAGTATCATAAAATGCTTGAAAAAATTACAGAAGCCTTAGTTTTGGAAAGCCCATGGCTGAAAGAAAAACAGCAGCAATGACAATGGCCCAAAACATTAGAGAGAAAATAAAATTTGATAACTGCTGATTTTTCTGCTGTTGGTCCCTATTCTGTGAAAGAAAACCTAAAACGTATTGAATTCACAGTAACACAGGAGTCTGCAAAGCAACAAGTGTGAGAAGCTGGCAAGGAAACCTGCATGAAAGAAAGGGAAACCACAGGAAAGTTTCCTGCAACTACAGAACACCTAAGATTTCACATAGGAATAGCAAAACTGATAACCAATTTTACTATTTATATCAAGGAAGAGCTTTAATATCATAGATGATAAGACATCTTTACCTCATGATTTTCCATAATTGCTTACATGTTTCCTTTATTTCTAACAGAAGAATCTAGAAATTCTATGGCAAAAATTTCTGCTGCAACATCAATGAACGTCTTGGTAAGTTGAAACTCACACAAGAAGGCAGGGTAAATTTGATTAAATATTTTTGAAACATTAAACCATCCATCATCACCAAAGGGAGACGCTGACTTTATTCACTGGAAATTGTTTAAAATAACAGACTCAGACAAGGTGCTGGAAAAGGACTGGCTTAAAACCACAACAGTGATGGGTGGTGTTGGGTGAGGAGGTGCATTGTAGTGAGAATGAGTTTTCTTTACCTGTTTCCACTGGGGTATGGGGGCAAGCCGGCCCTGCTCTCGTCTGCTGGATGGTTGGCTGTGGACACGCTCTTGGTAAGGCAGGACAGGTGGCTGCATGCAGGTTGTAGGGAAGGTGGGACCAAGGAGGAAAGATAAAATAGTGAAGGAAACTCCAAGAAAGCCATAGGAATGGAATACAGAATAAGACAGACAAACATTTAAGGAAAAAAAAATAGGGGAGGGGGGGAATTCATTTAGCAAGTAAAATATAAAAAGGAAAAAAAACATCCAAAAATGGGAAACTTCACATATTTTTGGACCTTTCCTTTCATTTCATTGTTTCTTCAAATCATTGGCTGAGTATGCCAGCCAATGTGTAGCAGCTGAAGAAACATTTTATGGTGTGGATAGACATGGCCATTCTGATTATGTTACACTACAAATGCTGATATGTAGGGTGACAGAGACAAATTGAGCTGGCTTTCAAGCAGCCAGGTCAGGTCCCACTCACAACGTGGCCATGGCAGCACAGAGCTTGGCACCAGCTGTGGGGATGGACTCATGCAGCAGAGCAAGGACTCTGGCACTTAAACCACACTGAGCCCCATCCTGCTGACACTGCACTGCCAGCAGCAGCTTGAAGTGACTCAATCTAACTTCAAAGACAGCTAGCCTGCAGTTGCAGCAGCTCAGATACCATCCTGGAGAACAAATGAGCCTCATTTGGAATGACACAAACACCTGATTGCCAAGAAACTCCCAGGCATTTATCTGCTGCACATACACACGTACAAAGCTTAATCACAGCTCACAAGAACAAACAGATGTAACCTGATAGGAAAATGTTCAAATCAGAAATCAAATGGTTGTTCTTAAACAGCATAAGGAGAACATTCCTGGAAAGCTTTTAAAGAGCAATAGTAGTTATAAAAGAAACTCAACTGCTGGTCTCCCCCACCCTGTACTTGTAAAATTTAGGCTTTGTGTAAACTTCACTCTTCTTTAGGAGAGCCTTTGAAGTAGAAAAGCAACACTAGCATCCAGGCTTGAGGAATGCATGCTATCATCCATGGTTTTCCTCTACAATTGCAGACAAAGGGGTTTATTATCCATCTCCTACCTGTCTTCGTAAGTGTGAGGACGGCACTGGTGCATTCTCTTCAAACTTGGCCAGCAGCTGGGTTGCCATGGACTTGACTTTGTTCTGATTCCCAATGGCAGCATCAATTCTCCTCTCTGTCAGGGCACTCACCAGTGTGGGCCTTTCTTCTCTGTAGCTTCGTGGGAGGTCCTCCTAACAATCAGTGACATCAAAATTTAACAAGATTCAACCAGATCACCTTCTCCTTTCTACCCCTTTGCTGTGAAAAGTCTCTTACACTATAGATAACAAATCTCTTAGCCTCCCTTGAAAGCTCAGATTTTAATTTCCTTTGGCAAGTCATCAAATGTTCTGTTAAACTTTACTGATCTTTTCAATCTTATTTGATACCTACCAAAAAGATCTCAGCTGAAACACCCCTGTGAAACCCTTGACACAAACCAAAGGTTCATCTTCAAACAACAAACCCAAAGTACTGAATTTTAATTCACCTGTACCCATTTGGCTACAAACACTCAATTTGAAAAACTGCCTTGTGGGCATACTGGAAATGTATGCTTTTTGCACACACCAAACTTAAAGTTTAAATATACATCAAGCTTCTGACAATACCACACAACTTCACTGAGAAGTTTTGAGTGTTGATGTCCTCACCAAACCATAGTCATTTGCAATAAAAACAGAACATCAGGGAACTGCAACATTTCACTTGTTATGTAATATTCTTTCATAAACATTAGTAAAATATTTGCACTAAAGATACCATGAGAGTGTAACCTCTAACGAAGAAGTGAATTTTATCCAAAAAATCCTATATTATCCCTGCCTGGATACTAAAACAATGAAACAACTGAAGTGGGGAAAAACATACCTACCATTTATTTTGCTCCCTGACACCTCTTGCTGTAATACTTACATCCTCAGATTGGCTGGTTTTTCTCCTCTTTCCTGCACCATCCAGTTCCTTTTCTTTTTTGTCCTGAAAACAGAAGGAGTGGGGGAAGAACAAAATAACTCTTATACCTCTCTGGGCTGAGATAAGTGTCATCAGTGCACCTAATCAGTTTAGTTGTAAAGCTTATTTAACTCCCTGTGTTCATTCACCATTTGTTTAAGAAAAGAAGTTTTTTGCTAGACACTCCTTAGAGGATTGTAACCTTCAACTGGACAATTCTTCAACACTTTCAAATCATCAAAAACTGAACAACTAGCTATGTTCCAAGAGAAAATAAATGCCCAAGTACTACCACAAGGCTAAGCTTTTAAGACTGAAATACACCTCTGAGAGTACATACTACAGATGTAATTTTGCAGTCATAGATGCCATGTATCATCCCACACCAAGAGCTGGTGAACACATGGTCTCTTGCAGACTACCAGACACTAACACCTGCATTTGTAGCACCATGCTTGGACAGTAGGCTGCTGTTCAAGTGCTCCCAGGGTTGTGCCTGCTTACCTTGGGAGTGCGCTTCCGAGAGATGCTTTGTCCCAGTTTGCTGAGGAAGGAGATGGGAGACTTGGTACTGGCAATCAGGGCAGCCTTTTCCTCTGCATTCAGCTCCAGGCTATCTGTTAGTGACAACAGGCAGAACAAAGGAATGCCATGAAGTTTTTTTTCTGTGGTGTTGCTATTAAATACACAACTAAAGGACACATTGATTCTTTTCAACATAGCAGTCTTTTTCTTAAAGTCACTGTACAAAATCACTAATGTCTAGAATGAATACCTTTCTCAGCTATTCTACTTTTTCATTTTGCCCAAAGCAGTTCTTTCAGGGTTTATAATCACCCATAACAGATGCTGTGTTTACTCTATTTACTTTTACATTTAAAGAGCATGATTTAAGGAACATGAACATCAGTATTCTTAAAAAGAGTCCAGACTTTTAGAAATAATACATGATACATACTATATTTTTAAAAGGCTATTAAACTGAATTTCTCCTCCTCACCAGGGAGATACATGTGAGTTAAGATCATCAGTAATAAAGAGCTGTTACAATATTATCAATATTTAAAGGCTGGCCCATATTGATTTGGGCTAGGTAATTACATCTTTCAGTTCTGATCAAACATCTTTTGTTCCTCAGTGGCCTGAAATTAGTCTCACCATTCACAGATGATAAATAGGTACAAAATTCAGCTGGTGTTTTGAAACTACCTGTTCAACAACTACTTGCAAGGCACATTAGCCAAGACAAACAATAGTAAGAAAGCAGAAAATGTATCTAGTAGGGCTGAAGGGAACTTTTGAGGACATTAAAAAGTGAACTTTAGAACTTTTGAGGACATTATTGTATATTAACTCCTTATTTTGCTCCTGCTGCTGCTAACATGATTTTTATCAGCATTGGTAACAAGTCAACATTTTGCAATGTAAAGCTACAGTGAGAACTACTCAATGTGCTCATGCAGAAGCAGCATAAGGTAACTGAAGCACACACATTCACCCTGGAGTAGTATTTAAACCTCACAAAAGTGCCCCAAAGTGCTTACCACTAGAGGGGATGGTGTCTTTGAACATCTCATAGAACTGTGTGAGGTACATCACCATGGACAGCTTATCTGGCTCTCCAACAGATGCCATTTCCTTTCCAGTCATAATGGGAGAGATCCCAAACTCTTTCTCAGCGATGTCAAAGGCCAGTTGGTTGTTCTTCTCCACATCGTGCTCATCCAAGGAATCAAAGTCTCTGCAAAGGGCAAAAAGAGGCCTTGCACTGAATCAAGTAGAAACCAATCTTCTGAAAGAACTCAGACATCCATCTTTTTTTTCACTTGAAATCTTAATTTTATTTGCCACCAACATGGCAAAGTTGATGCTACTTAACTACAGTGAACTTTAGCTCAAATATATGCTTTTAAAATTTGTTCCTTCCTAAAAACCTACACTTTTCTTCTTAAAAAGCATCATCCTCTGAAATACCTCTCCACTTCCTGCTTTACTGGAAGATGTATGTTCTCTCCTACATAAAATCTTCTGTGTACTTGGAACTAAATTAAATGTTGACTTTTTGTCCCCTTTTCTCTTGACTGATCCATATTTTTGTCCTGCTGGCTTTTTCCAAAACTTGTATAACTATGTGAAAAATTAGAGCTTGTAGAGAGTTACATGAAGCATTTTAAGAACTGTTTGAACTCTCCACAAGCTATAAAGCTATTAAACAGTGTAGCTCATGTTCACTTAAGTATACTAATACAGAAGTAATTCAGTGCATATGGATTGGAATAACTCCACATTTTTTCAGTATGTTTTACAGTGGGTTATGCCTTCAAGTACAGCTCTAGAATTCACTTTTTCTGATGTCCCTTTGGGGAGTTGGAGACATTTCAGACTGAAGTACCAGAATCTTTGCTATCATACTTTTTGCAGCTAGTGTTTTCCCATTCTAGAATCTGGGCACTGTTTTACCCAATATATCACTGAAGAGGACACCTCTGCCATTTACCCAACCACCAAGTCAGTGTGCAAACACTAACAACCTCTTTATTTAGGCTGTGGGTCACTATTTTAGAAAGAGCAGCCTGAAAGTCTTTAGGAAGAGCTGCTTTGTTAAACAGGAAATTTATAAAGGGCTGTGCAGAGACTTGTTCACAAGAGATTTAACTGAAGCTATGAACTGTTCCTTACTCACTTCACACATAAAATCTGTCAGTCAATAATGCTTTCCAGTCAGTACCAATTTGAAGCTTAATTCTGCCAAATCATCCAGAAGGGAAAATGACAACACATTTATTTTCAAATTCATTAAGCTATCATGACCTTCCACTCTGCTAGTGAATCACGGGATGTTGCTTTCTATCAAGTTTAATTGAATTCATTTCAATCTATTTCTTCATAAGTCACAAATGCACTGCCTCCAACTCCATATTATTAGTTCCAAACATCACTAATTTCCTGCTCTTCCCAATGATTTGAAGCAGCCAGTTACTCACATTAGGTCCGGACGGTATCTGTGGATAATGGCACACAAAGCTAAGCCACTTTTCCATGACATTGTCAGATCTGTCACATTAACACCAGCATATCCATCAGTCTGCCTCTGGCACCAGCTGAGCAATTTACTAGAGCGAGCTACAGACTCTGTCAAAAAAAAAACAAACCACATTTCAAAATAGAAATTAACAACAGCTCAAATTCTAAGTACAACACAAACCCCATGAATCAACAAGCAAAACCTTATACAAAAAACAAGCTCCTTCGACAATGGAGAACAGGATTCTTATTTTCTTTTAAAAATACTATCAATATCTATTTTGAAACCAAGAAAGTATTTTTTAACTTGCTGAAAACTAATTATCCAAGCTGTAACTTGCCAGACTTTTCACCCTAGCTATTGTAAAAGAGCCCCAGGAAATATAAAACAGTTGCAAAGGCTTGTTAAATATGATCAAAAGGACATACAGATACACCATTTCTAGTGGAAGAACAGACAAATGTACTTCTGTAACTTCTTCTCCCTTGAAAACTTTCCTTTAAAAGCACTCACCTATTCTGACCTTGTCTTACCAGAAGATCTGAAGAGATTGCAGCCTAAAGGGACATGGCTCCAGGGCAAAGAGCAGAGACTACACAGCTCTTCAGCAGAGAAAGGGAGGCTTAGCAGCAAAAAGCCACTCTGGGAATCCCAAAACACTATCTGGGCATGCAAAGGGCAAAGTCTGACATAGCCCTCAGGGTAGAGACAAGGAGACAGCTACTGAAATGCTTATCACAAGGCATCTAGCTCTCAGAATAATGCAGGCAAAGTGAGGTTTCATTTAGTTGAGAGAGGAGACAAAGAAAAGGAAAGCAGGAACACGCAAGACTGCACAAGTAATACCTTCTGATACATTTGTAAGAGTTCTGAGTCTACTGCTAGAGTGAACTCAGTCCAAGCTTCTGCACTTTAAGCAACGGCATTGTTAGAGGTAAAGGAGGTGAAAAGAACTGCCTATACAAACAAATGTGCTTAGAAAATTAACAGCATTATAAAGCAAGGGAAATTAAGTAAACAAAAATAAATTCCCATGCTAATGGAACTTGAAAAACTGTAAGCTCAGACTGCTCACAAAACAATTACCGGATACATTTTCTAAATGAAGAGAATGGTTAAATAATATCCTACTGCCCTGCTGCTCTCTAGCTCCTGCACTGATCCAGTTCCAGAATACCAAAAGGAATAGGACAGCAGCCAGACCTACCATTTCGAGTCAGCTTTGGTGTCCTGGAGTTCACAAAGTTCTCTATCTCCAGGTGAATGTCTTTCAAGTCTCCTGTATTATACAAGTGGCGTACCTAAAATGACACACAAAAACATTTAAATGATCAACATGCCATGCACCCCAGACACACACAGAAATAACCAGAAGACACTAAGAAGACATCCCAAGGTACAAAAGATAAGTACATGTAGGTAGCAAAAATCCTACCCCAAGAACCTCACAACAGCAAGAATCAGCTCATCAGTGCTGTAAAGTCCAGCTGACTGCTGCTGCTCAGTGGATACCAAATTGCAATGACAGACTGCTAGACTGGATTATTACAAAGAAAATGCACATGCACACATAGAAAACACAAATTTATAGGTTCCCTCTATCATTATATCACAGTTAAAATTATCAAAATGAAACATTCCTAAAAAGGAATTTGTTCAAGTACAAAAGCCTACTTATGACTGATGCAACTGCCTTTCACTGCTTCCATGCCACGCACACATCACTCTCTGTTCCCAAAACCCTGGCACAGCTTCACCTGAGGAAAGCCACTGCAGATTGCAAGCACCCAGGAGCACCATTTGTGACTTACCTGCTGTGGCCTCAAGAAGTTGACGTTGATATTGGGATATCGGGTGGCAGGATCAATGCTGTAGTGGCTGAAGTTTTTACTCACGTTCTCTGGGGTGGTCTGAGGCAGCAGCCTATAAATGCTTTCCCTTGGGAAAATAACACAAAAAAAAAAGTTTGGGGTTTTGTTTTGGTTCATCTGTTTTCCTTAGGCTTTGTGGTGGTTTGGGGTTTTTGGTTTGTTTTGGCTGGTTTGAGGTTTTGTTCTGCTTTTGTTTTTTTTAAGAGATGCATCACTACTACCATGGCTAAGTAAACTCTGGGGAGATAAACATTCAAATCAGAAATCTAACCACTTCAGACACTGCATAGCTAACAGCCAGCATAACCATATTAAAATCTGCACTTTAATACAAGTACAGAATTCCAAAGGAGGGAAGAGAACAATATACTAAGCAAAAGTGAAGTGGCTGCCCAGTACAATAAAGACACTGAAATACAGGAAGGACTCAGGAAGAAGGGCCACCAAGGGGACTGGAGCATTTGCCCTGTGAGGAGAGGCCAGGAGAACTGAGTCTGTTCAATATGTGGAAGAGAAAGCCCAGGGAAGATTTTACTGCTGTCTGAAGTGGCTAATGGGAAGGTGATGAAGTCTGGCTTCAACAGCAACATTATTTTCCTCACTGTTTTTTTAAATTCAAACAAATGGAATTTTAAGTATGAATTGTGCCATTTTAGAAATTATATTATGGTTCCTGATGGTCAGAAGCTGCAGTTGCTGAAGTTTAATAGGACCTAAAAACTGTTGCTTTTACTCACTCCCTCTTCTAATTACCTGAGTTCTGATCTCCAAGAAAGCCCCTTGAGTCACCAAAACCACACTCAGGCAAAGCTGATCAACACATCAAGAACTCAATACTTCAAAAAACACAAGATGCTCTTTGGCTTATATGAAACAAAGCGACCGAAGACAACATGAAAGATAGCAGGTCACAGCTTCCTTACAAGGAAATAATAAAAAGTATTCACAAGATAATAGGAGACAGCAAGAACTTTTGTATCTGGTACCTTAAAGGCACCTACATCCTTATCTGGTTTGTCATTGAAGGGCTGGTGACAGGCTCATTTTGTCCATGCAATGTCAATAAGCACCTAAAAAAAAGATTCCTCATCTAATCTTTTAATACTAGGTCCAGAAATAGCAACATTTCTTACTCATCCATATACTTCAGTTTATCAACTCCTTTGAAATTTTTTTTCTTTAACTGAATTATACCCTCATGCATTCTCTTAAAAACAGTGAGAGTCTGTATCTCCCTTTCTGGCTAGATATTTGTACTAAAAGAAACTGTAATGAATGATGAGATGTTGGAGGATTGGATTAGAACTGTAAATGTATTCACTTTCTCCATTACCTCTCTGCAAGGACTTCCAAAGGACTAGCTCCGAGCGACCAACTTCGTACCATCCAAGCAGAGTCCATTGCAGCCAAAAATCCCCTGGCTATTCCAGTTCCCATTGGCCAAAACGGCTGATATTACAGGTTACCAAAGGAAAAAAAAAGCAGAGAAAGGAAAAGCATCACTTAGGGAAAATCCTAAAGCAGTATCAAGTACATATTCAGGCAGTAATCCGCTGGGAAATTATAACTCAGTAATTAGCTTCAAGTTCCACTCCCACTGGGCTAGAGGAAACCAGATGTACAGTGAACAGCTCAAGAGCTCTCCCAAAGCCAGTGTTCCTCTATTTCCAACAGTAATTCATAGCCTGGGGTGCCCTAACAGCTTCTCTTCAAGACAGCACTTTTTAAACCAACTACAAAATGCTAACTACTAGCAGGCCTACAGTGGGTTCTGTAGAGAGTCAACAAGAAGCAGATGGAACAGACAGAACTTCAGAAAAAGCTCTGCACACATTTTCTTAAGTGCGATCATTACCACGCTAAAAATTCTGTTTTCCCAACACTCCCACCCTTCCTTCCAACCTCCTACTTTCTTCTATAACAAACAGCAGCTTTCCTTAGAGTGCCTCTCTGTCAGGCAGCATGGATCTCAGTGCTTTGTGCTCATTCAGAGCTGACCACGAACCTCCAGGAGGCTGTCCCCGACCAGCGCCACGAGGAGCTGGTGGCCATTCTGCTCGCGCACCAGGGCGGCGTTCTCGGAGGCGTACATGCACGTGAAGTCAAACATGGCCACATCGGGCTGCCCGTAGTGGTTGATGGCAAAGTCCAGTGAGGGCAGCTGCTGGTTAGTGGAGAAATCTGCTGCCTCCCTGGCATAGTTCAGCAAAGCCTCCTGGTCCACGTTCTCCCGGGACAGCAAGACCTCTGTGTCGGCATGGTCCTGTCAAAACCAGCACAGTTAAAGCGCTTTGGTCAAACCCACAAGTTTGTTTCAAGATTGGTATATATTGTAGCTGGCATTAAAATTCTGACAATTCTACTCATACAAATTTGCCTGCTAATTTCTTTCATTCCTATCTGTGTTAATGTTTCCAGGAGAAAATCTATTGTATTTGCAGGGTGCCCCGTGGCAGGAAGGAATGATGAATCTGACTCCATGTTCTCAGAAGGCCAATTCATATTATATTAAAGAATGCCATACTAAACTATACTAAAGAATACAGAAAGGATACATACTGAAGGCTAAAAAGATAATAATGAAAACTCATTACTCTTTCCAGAGCCCCGACACAGCTTGGCCCTGATTGGCCAATAAGTCAAAACAATTCACACGAAACCAAAGAAACAACCACCTGTTGGTAAACAATCTCCAAACACATGTGAGCACAACACAGGAGAAGCAAATGGGATAAGAATTTGTTTTCCTTTTTCTCTGAGGCTTCTCAGCTTCCCAGGAGAAAATCCTGGGTGAAGGGATTTTTCAAGAAAATATCATTGTGACAAAAATCTATAGAACTTTTATTGCAAACAGTAATCAGTCCTGCTTGCATTTCTGACTGTGAAAGGGCTAAGAAACTTTTGAGCATTTTTCATTCCCATAAAATAAGAGAAGCTCAACTAAGCTACTAAATGTTCCTTCAGAATATTTTATCTTAGCATGAGCAAAACTCCCAAATCTACAAAAGCAGACAAATTTGAAAAGGACAGGTTTTGTAACACTTGTCTGATGATTTCAAATACTTCAGAAAGGCATTAACTACCTTTTCAAACACAATTACATTCACGTTCTGAAATAACAACTGTAGGAAAACATTATGTGATGGAGGAAAAGCACATTTTCCTACTTTTCACCTTACCAAAAGTAAATCACCACAATTTTAGCTTACAGAGAATACAGAAGTTAATACCCACATGCCGTATCACTCCTTTATCCAGCAAGCTCTGCTTTTTGGCAGTCATGACAAAGTAGTGCGTATCATCCTTGTAGTAGACAATGTTCTCCAAGTCAATGCCTTGTGACAGAACAAAAGATGGTAATGAAGGAACAAGTTAGGAGTTATGTGCAACAGAAGTTCTACCAGAAGAATTGAAACTGCATGGTTAGAAAGAGAGAATGCCAAGCAACTTTCTGCCTTGGCTCTGGATGACTTTAAAATCTGAACTGTCAACAAAACCACAGCACATTTCACCTGCATAAAGCTACCTCTTTTAAAAAACCCATTTATCATCACTCTAAGGTTTGCATTCAGATGTGGAGCGCAAAAACAAAACTCTGGATTCATGACCTCTTCTCATTTAGGGCTTTGATTTCCTGAAAACTATAAATTCTCCACTTCTGAATCAAAGTGACACACATCTGCTTTGTACAGCAGAACAGCTACAAAAATAGAGAAGTCATATTTCAGAGGCAGCACTGACTGACTGCCTTGCACAAGATGCTTGATTCTTGATTAAACACACAAATCTGAGCTGCAAAATCGTAATTATAAAAACAAATAGTTTATATTTCACTGGAAATCTGTCAAATGCTGGCAAACCTGTGGCATCTCGGAGGTCCTGGAAGAACTTCTGGTTGAAGATGAAGGCCACACCGCTGATCTCTTCTACTTTGGCTTCAGCTGTGGTGTTGCGATTGATGAAGTTTGCTGTGATAGCGATTGCAAGCTTGCCACGGAATTCTTTTCGGCGAAACCCTGCAGGAAGGATAAAGTGGCAATGCTGCAAAGCAAACATCCTTCAGAGAGGGATCAGTATGCCACAGGCAGGTGCACTCACAAAGTAAAGGGAGAGAAGGGAATTGATGAGCTACAAACTCATCCAAAGAGGAAAAAGAGTGTTGTTCCCTAAACAACACTTCTCTGCTTCATCAGAAAAGTGTTGTTTAGGGAAAAAGCTGCCCACCACCTCATCTCTCATCTCAGTTCCTAAAGCTGCAATTTCCATTAAGAAAAAAAAAGGGATTCACTGCTACACAGAATAATACTCAACACCTCAGTTCCTACACCCAAAGGTAGAAGTAGCAACACAACTAAAGAAAAATGGTAGGAAAAATTATCCAGATCAAAAACCCTCATGTCTTTATTAGTTTAGAGGAAGAAAATAAAGACCACCCATGTCTCTGCTATAAATGGATGTTTACATGGACTTTTAATCTCCCTATCACTTGTCACTGTCCCTATAGCACTATCAAGGGTCTTTCCAGATGTTGATTGGTGTGTTAAAGGCCACTTTTGTTCCAACAAATTTAAGAATAAGTTCTGTTTGGAGGTGAATTATGAACCATTACCTTCTAAGGTGTTTCTCCTGCCATCCCCTCCAATGATGACTTCAAACTCATACTCAGACACTGGATGAGTTTTGGGATGGACCAGTGCACGCCAACCTATTCCTGTAGATAAACTCCAAGTTAGTGACAATATAAATGGCAATAATAATAGAAAAAAAAATAGATAAAATCAGTTCTTACTATCAATAAATCCTTCAATATGTGATCAGCCAAGAAACCCTGCAGGACAGCTACATTGATGAGAGGGCTATTCCTGAACTGTGCAGCAATTCCACGTGAATCAGAGGCAGACACAATTCTGCTAAAATGCCCCTAATTACTTTAAGGGCCCCTACAAACTTCTCTACTGCCTATACAATTAATAAAAGGCCAAAAAACAAGTAAGCTACAACTCCTGTGGTGACCAGAGAACAGGTTTCACAGTGATACTAAAAGTACAACAAGGATCATTCACCAATATAAATATGCTCACTGAAAGCAAAGAAAGGAGTTGTTTCAAAATGTTATGTAATAGGCTTAAGTATTTTAGAACCAATTACAATTTACCATGTCTTGGTCTATTTCTGTGCAGTCCTTCTGGTGACTTTGTTTCATACAGGAACTAATTTGGATATGTCACTAGAAAAAGCAAATCCTACTACAAATCCAAGCAAAAATGGATTAATAACTATTCTTATTAATGGAGCACAAGGAAAGGACTTAACATCATAAGCAGAGCTCAGGAGTGTATCCTGTGTATCCTACCACAACTCCCCCCTTCTCTACTGCCCATTTCAGTGCTACTTGCTTTCATTCTCCTGGTCCTCTGGAGGGTAAACGAGCCCCCGGAACTCCACATTGACATGGATCTCTATTCCCAAGATCAAGGCAACCTTCAAAAGGATCAGCTGGAGCTGACGGATACCTGCAAAGAAAAAAGCAGATGATAAAGAAATAGAAGGAAAAGAAAAGAGCACAAGTGCCCACATGTGTCTGTGTGACATTACTGATACCCTGACTTAAAGGCCAGCTGCTAGTTTCCTCTTCCCCACAGAGTTCCCTGCATTTCATCCAGGCACCACTGGTGTGTGATATTACAGCATGCTAAGAAAATTCTACACAGCTGAAAACCCAACTCTTTAACTCTTTTCCAAGCATAAAAAGTAATTTTTAGTGGTTTCAGTCCCCTAACCAGCAACAAGGGTAACAACCAGGACATGAGCTGCAGGAGAGGGAGGGAAGACAACACAGGCAGGACTGCATTTGTCACAGATGGCAGAGAGCCACTGGATCAGCCCAGCTGTAATAGTGACTGCACCTTCATCCCAGCACCTCTGGGTTAGTGAGGGCATAGAAATCTCCTCACCACCTCTCTCCTCTTCAGGTAACTTTGGCAATGAGAATGAAAATTACAGCGTGCAAACTCAATTAATTTGAAGGAAAACAGTTTACTATCATATTTCAGATATTGAAATGAAAAAATCCTCCACCTAAACACTAAATTTTAGCGTGCTGATACACAAAAAAAGACAAATGCATAAAGACTGGAAGAATAAAAATGAAAATAAATTAGAGGGGAAAAGCAATCTGCAAGGCTGAAGTTACAAAGAAATCTTCCAGTTTTACCATTTGTTGCCAAATTAAAAAAAAGACAACACAGACTGGTGGGCAACACCTGGTTGTGCCTTGTACAGTCACTTTTGGGGAAGAAAAAAGAAAAGAAAAATAACTCCTACTCCACCAAAGCATTCAGCTTTCAAAGAGGACTGATTTAACAGAATATAAAAATCATCAAGATTATTCTCAGTTTTAACACAAACATCTATTTAATCAAAACATATCTTCATCACTCTCCTGAACATTAACAAAGCCGAAACTGCTCCTCCTCTCTCCAGACTGAAATTCACAAGAATGTTCAAAAGCATGCACTAATTTTTCTTTACAAGTTGCTCAAGAGAAACAGAACAATGTGGCAGCTGCAGGAATGTATCAGCAAAAATCAGAAAAATTACCCATTAAAAAAAAAACGTTTAAGTGTACTTTTCAGTGTAGGAAGAAGCTATGCCTTAGGAATGTCTAAGAGATGACAGATAAACACTGCATGTTTTAACCTCATGACCAGCCCAGAATGCAAAAGTAATGCTGAACTGTACCACAAAAACTTGAGAGCAGGGACTGTGTAGGCTGAATTTTCACCCTCACCTTCCTCCCCCCAGGAAGAAGTAGTGCTGCTGTGCCCAGCCCTGCCTGTACTTACTGATATGGTCTATGGATCCTGCACAGAATTTGCCATAGAACTTTTTGGCGCCGAGGCCCCTGAGGTCGTGGATGGTGAAGGGCCAGAGGTGCAGCACGTTGTTGCGGGAGAAGGCGTCCCTCTTCTCTATCACCACCACCTTGGCTCCCAGGAAGGACAGGTCGATGGCTGTGCGAAGGCCACAGGGTCCAGCCCCAATTATCAGACACTGCAAAACAACCAGCACTGAATAACTGCACAGTCCTTGGAGGAAATGGGGATTTCTGCAGCAGCTTCCGAGCATCCCAAGGCTCCCAATCCAAGGAAGAAGTGCTCTTTGTCTGAAACATAAGCTGGAATTTCAGATCAGTCTCTCTGTTTCTACCTGCTAAGTTCTGGCATTGATAAGCAGAAACCACAACCTGAAAATAAAGTATACTGCAGAGCAGTCAAAAGACTCGGGAAGCAGGCGAGTAAAACTGTGTGCTTGCAACCCTTGCTCTAGGAAGAGCTGCCAAGTCATACTCTCCAAGCTACCTGGAGAACAGCAATGTTTCTGAAGGCTTCTCCCTCCCACATTCCACTTTTTTTTCTAAAAAAAAAAAAACAAAACAGAAAATCAAAACAACCCCCCAAAAACAAAACCACTGACAAGTTTTCCTCTCATCTTCCAAACACTGAGCTGGCCTTTCTTTAGAATATCTTCAGTAGTATTGCAAAAGCTACAGCAGACAAACACAAGACACTAATGTTTTTATAAACACCATCATTTAGAGTAAGAGAATAAAAGAGTAGCCAAGTCAGAGCACAATATTTTATGCCTTTGGTGGTGCTTTGGGGCTTCTACTACTGCAGCAAATGAGACTTCAGGGAAGTAAACATCATGTAAACAAAACCTTTGTGTGACCACACAAATCTTTTCTCCAACCTAACCTTTGTCATATGAAAGGTCTTTCACCTTCTCTTATCTTTTTCCACTCTACTCACAAACACCATCAGATGCCAAAAACAACTTGAGAATGTAAAATACATGCGTGTCTAGTGTTGAAGTACCTTCTGAGAACAGAATGATGCAGCAAAATACTTTCAGATTAAAAACCCAAGATAGTCAGGAGACACTTTTTACCCACAGAAACTGAGGTGCACAGAGAAAGTGTTGGTATGTGCAGTCACATAAATACAGTACACAGTACATTTCTTCATCGTTATCGTACTTTGAGTTCTACCGAGTAAACCAGAGACCTTGTTACCCTAGTGGCTGCTGGTGCTGCCACATGATTCTCTTCCAGATCCTTATGGCTGCACAAGAAAGCACTTTGAGAAACTCTTAATTATGCCAAAATTTAACTATGAGCCACTGTTCTGATAAACAACCAATCCCAAAAAGCAAAACTTGGTGTTTGGTGGTCATCCCCATCTGACAATTTTTAAAGGCTGCCACATTCTTACCACTTACTCACTGAGGCATAAACTCTGCAGGCACCATGAAACTGCAGAAGTAAAGCCTGAATGATGGAAAACCAACCAATTACAGCAGTGATGACATAGCTGTTGACATGCAAATTCCACGTAGGACTACTGAATAAGATAAGGAGTCACATAAATCTGAGGGCAGAGATCCAAGTCTAGAGGAAAGGGAAGGGAATAATAACACCACTGCTTCTTTAGTGGCTTCAGGAACCTGAAAGCATTTGGGACAAAAGGCACACCCAACCTCTGAGCTAATAAATAACTAAATAAAATTGTATATTGAACAGGTAATCTTGAACAGGATCCTCAGTTAGATCTATATTCTTTGAATTTTAATATTGCTTTCTTTGTAGGTAAGTGTAATTCCCAAACCTTGTCTTATTTTTTTTTAACTTTTCAGAAAATTAGCTCAGCACATCATACTTATTCAGGTAGTAACTACAAAGAGCCTGGATTTCAATAAGCAACAAGAACACACTGAATTGGGTGATTTTCATTCTTTGATAAATTTCCACATATAAAATATTTATGATGAAGTACACAACAGCAAAGGAATTGTACTAAAATCAGACTGTTCAAACTCAGGTTTCATGAAATTATAAGCTAGTTGCCTGCAACTTTGTCACAAGAACTTAAAAGGTTTTTTTCCTCTCTATCCTTCCTCCATGCTCTCATAGTAGGATGTGGTTAAAAGCACTTGGGTTTTGATTAAGATTCCAGATATTCTGAATGTAAAATACTCAAACAAGTAATTTATGGTCAAAGTTGCCTTTTTTAAAATTCCATCACAAAAACATTAAATTATGCTGTTATAAAACATAAATTCTAAGCACAATTAAAAACAGAAAAATTCTTTTCCACCTCTAATGCTTCTTCCAGTGCCAGATATCTCATAAAAACCCATCTTCTGCTACTCTCAGTCAGCAGTAACTCCATGACATGCCAAGTGCAGCCAAATAAAGGCAGCTACTGTTATTCCTTGTTCCCTTTCCCCTCAGTGACTCCAAGCAATTGCTGCAATTCCCTGCACTGAAGCTGTGTCACCCCTCAAAAACACTTCTTGCTCAAGATCTTTCAGACAGATTATATTAAGTTTCCAGTAACAATGCCATGGTAATGGAACATCAAATGCAAACTGAAATGCTGTATTCTCTGGATAACCAATGGAGAGAGAGCACTATTTGTAACTATTTACATTTGAACAACCCATCACGTCCAAGACACTTTCATGAACTCTGATTATCTGAATTCTGGTTAGCCTGGATGCTGGCCATGTGCACAAATTGGCCAACTCCAAGCACAGCACCTCATCCCTGAACAATTTTTAAATGGGCAATTAAGAGCTATCCTACAAAGTATGAAAACTTCAGAACTCGTTTATGTTCAAGTATACAGAAGCCAGGCTTCCTAAAGAAATTACTGACTTCTGTTCTGACATAGATAAAACTCTAATCTTTATTTTAAATTCTATCATCTCCACATGCCCACTTAAATCTTTGTACCTTTTAATCAGCAGTTTGCAAATTACATTAAACATTAGGAATACAAAGCCAAGTGAGTTAGGAAACATCAAATCACACATGACTCAGTTTTCAAAAGGCCTCTGCTTTAAACAGTTATGATTACCTCTTAGGAGTAAAGTAAATTTAAACATTTAATGGCAGATACTATTCGGATAGGAAACAAGAAATTAATAGAAACATATATGAAAATATAAGAGGAATACATGGTGAAATTTGGTTTAAAAAATATGTTCACTGCAGCCATTGCCCAGTCCCATCACCATGATCCTTCACACCAACATCAGCAAGTTCTGAGGTTCTCCTCTCATCATTCAATGAGGGGCAGTCCCACATGAGCCTCTCTGTTTATCTCACCACCACTCCACCACATGCTACTTCTACAACCACTCTCTTGATCCCAGTTCTCCAATTCCATTCTCACTCTCTTTAACTTGGCTGTGCTGTATGAAATAGGTTAAGCTTCTGGAGGATACAAAATCCCCAGCAACCTCTTCAGTCAAACATCACTCCCAGGATGCTTTACTCCTTTTATCCACTTTATAACTGTACTTGAAGAGAGGTTTTAAAGACACTTGGTTACATGATTTACTCAAAGCACACCTTTTTCTGATGACTTTTGAGCCTCCAGTACTCCTCTGGATCTCCAGTTATTCTTTCAGAGCACCACCTCTTTTCTCTCATTCCTCTCACTGCCAACTTCTCAGGGGGCTTCACCCATGATCTCATGTGATCTTCCTCTATAAATGGTCTTTGCATCACCCTCATCAGAGACACTGGTTTAATCAGCTTTGTCAGAGCTGTCAAGCCACAAAACCTCAAGAGTTGGCTACTTTTTGGCCAAGCTAAAATCTCTACCTTTCTGACATTTCCCTGTGGCTGCCTAGTTGTTAATTCAAGCTCAATAACACCAAATGGAGCACTGATGTCCTTCTAAACTCAGCTTCACTTCCCATGGATATAAATGTCGCACTCGATTTTCTGAATGCCTTTCATAGCTGGATGTCACCCTCCACTCATATCTGGTTTTTGTACGCTCTCACAATCAAGCACCATCCACTTATCTGCCCATTAAATCCCTTCTTTAATGTTTCATCTCTATTATTGAACCAACCTTTTCCACAGTGTTAACAAACACAGTCAGAGCCTAGATGCAAAAATCACTCTTAGAGTCTATTATTCAAATAAGTTAAAACCCTCTACATCTTGCTCCTTCCATCTCTTTGTCCTAAAAACATAAACCACCTATCTTCATTTCACAGACTTAAACACCTTAGCTCAGTTTAACCCATTATGTTTCATTCAAAGTAAGAGCAATTCCTGAATCTAATGAATGCACAAGGTGATCAGTTTTGCAGAAAATTTGGAATTCTTCTCCATGATGTTCATAGCACTTGGAAGATTTACTCCTAACCATACACAAAACCCACTACATTCATCTTCTGGTAAACCCTTCCTTTCTTATCTTGAAAATGTAAACTTTAACAGTGGTTGGAATTTTGGGGTGTTGAAGCTGCTGCCCACTGTGACTACCAACAGTGCCCAATTGTTTGATTTTCAGAGTTTACCAAGTGTTACTACAGTAATTCATTATAAATGCCTCCATCCCTATGAAAATAGCCACTGGAAAGTGAAACAAGATAAACAATTAAGAAAAGTATATAACTTTCTAATATCCAGTTGGAGGAAAATATAAGTCCACAGATCTGAAATTACATTCTCTAAACAAGATATATTCTCCCTCAATTCTATACTGAGGAATTAGTCATTAACTCTTCCAATTAAAGTACTTCCTTCTCTCAAAAGGTGCCTATTCAAGAGAAAGAACAGCATCTATTGTCCTCAACAAAGGAGGACAGAATCCTGTTCTAATTTTATCCTATTCTGCACTATTTGTCTATTTTGGAAAAAAAAAGTGCTTGATAATTTACAAAACCAACCTATTCTATTCACATTTCAATAAATGATATAAAGAACTGCTTTCAAACTGCACTGTCCAAGGGGAGCAGCACATAAATAACAGCTCACAGTAATTCAGGTTTAAAAAATAGTAAAATGCTGTGTGTGTGTGTAAAAGCAGGAATTCCTGCAGTAAATACCACACATACCAACCTTTTTAAAAGAATTGGTATGAGTTTCCACAGCATATTTTTTTCTTTGAACCTAGAATAAAATTGATCACTTTCTAAATAATGGGAAACAGTCTGTTTTGCCAAATTAGCAGAAAAGTTCAGTTTTCTTCAGAGAGTCATGAGAATTTTCAAATTACAACTGGAAATTTCCAAACACGCATATTTTGGATCCTAGACTCCAACAAAACACATTCCTGTTGCTGTCAAAATGCAACAAGGAGTCAACCAAGATTAAAGGTTTACCAATTAAGACTTTGCAAGCCATCTATCTATAGCACCTATGCTACAAAAACTTTCATTGTAAGAACTTGCTGGCTGCTCCTCCTGAATAAAATACAAACATTCAGGTGGGCAGTCACATCTGGTGGTGATAAAAGGAATTTCTGATTGCTGATCAAACACTAAAATTGTGAGAACATTCCTGAAACTTCCCTAGCTTACACCAGGCAATATTTTCCTACATCCACACCTTTTTACTGTGTATTCCAGAGGGATTGGGTAAGAGCTGCCTGGCCCATGGTGACTGAACCTCTTACCTTGGTGTTGGCGCATGCTTTCCCCTTCTTGTAGTCCTTGTGGCTGCCTCTTTTATCCAATTTGGCCCACAAGGCTTTGGCTTTCCAGTAATTGAGCTTGGACTTGAGTTTGTGATAGAAGGAACGATAGTCCTTGGGCTTTAGTTCCAGATAGTCACAGAGCTCCTGGAAAGCCTTAAGAGTCCCCTTGCAGGTGGAAGCCTGGACAAATCTGTCAAAGAGAACATGAGCCTGGTTCACCTTCTCGTTTTTACTTTCCTCCATGCTTCACACGTGGCAGCTGCCCAGGGGGGCAGCTGAGCTCTTCCAGTCTGCCAGATTTCCTGATGTTGTTCTGCTGAGCCACTTTCACCTCTGCCTTACAAGCATTATTAACCTATAAAACAAAAAGAAGAAAGCATAACTGAACTTGCTCTTTTTGGTTCCAAAATTTTGTCTAAGCCTGCTGAAGTGAGAGCCCAGATTCCCAGTCAGTTCTCAGGTGATTGATATCCCAAGGATTTCTACCCAAGCTGACTGAAGAGGAGGCTTCCAGAGCTCACTGAGCCTCACTGCAGACAGCAGCACATCTCACACCTCTGTTAAATCACAAAATACTTTAACCTGAGCCAGTGCCTTGGAATGAGTTTTCCCTGCTCTTTTATCCAAACTCATTCTGCGTGAAGAGCAGGGAAGTTACAAGTAAACAGGCAGATGTTACACGGTGTCTGGAAGAGGGCAGAGGCTGTAAAACAGAACAGGCAGACCCTACCATGTTGCAGCTACTGTGTAACACCACAGCAACAGTTATGGGCTGGTGTTAAAAACACGACTGCCACAAAACACTTCAAGAGTCTGTACTCCATCAGTAAAATAAGCTTTTGTGCCTTCATTCTAAAAAGACACGTCTTTGGTCATGATAAATAGAGATAAGAGAGGATGGCATAGCAGAAGCTGATATACAGTCCTTGCCAAGACTGGTTTTTGCACAGTGATGCTTACTGTGATCTTAAAAATAAGTTAAACCTGCTAATAGCAATCAATTTCTTGGAAAAATTAGTCAAGGCTGTAAAAAGGAAGCCTGTCTATGTTGCATAAAGCATTATAAATATTTCCCTTACCTAAAGCCTACACACATAATTCAGCCCATAAATGAGCAGCGTAAGAGTGAAACATGGCTGGTGCATGAGCCTTCTAAGGTCCCATAGTAATTCCCCTATTTTGTGTTTTTCAGCTTCTTTTGATATGCAGGTCCATAGAAAATTTTAGGTGGTAGCTGGGGTCTACTTTAACCTGCTGGGGCAGAGCTGCTGTCACGAGCTCTGCGCTGCTCGTTTCTGGGATGCCTCAGAAGCAGGCTGGAGACCTATAGAATTGTTTGGATCATGTTTAAAGCACAGGTATCAGCTCTTCCTCTCTCTCTTTTATATAGAATAAACCTTTTTCTTTCTTTTATAGGTAACACTAAGTATACTCTAAATTACCCTTCTTGCTGAGAAAGAATAGCTCTGTTTGCCTTCAGATATGAAGGCAGCATGGGAACATATGCACAAACTATGGAAGTGAAAGCACTTCCAAGGTGGTTTTTGCCCTTTTTTTTTTTTTTTTTTGCAAAGGGTATTGAGGCAAAAAGGGAAATATGTGGACTTGGATAAAACTTTTTAGATTCTCACCAGCTCTTTTCCTGCTTCCAGCAGACAGGAAGCCAAGCCAAACATTACAGCTCATGTCTCTTCCCCTCCCATATGACAGCTCTCCAGTAGTTTATTTGGGCACTCCTGCTTTTCAGCCTAACATGGTATTCATTATTTATGTTTAGAAACAGCAAAGGAGTCCTGGAAACCTTTACATACAGCCACAAGCTGGTAGTTTTTAAAAATAAAAGTTCCTACAGAAATCAAAGTACAGCAGTGGGTTATAGTGCAGAATGTAATTCTAACTTTATAAGGACAGCCATCTTAGAGGACTCAGTACCCACGAAGCTGTTTTTCTAACTGGCTGATAGTGATGCCCATGTCCATATCAGTGCCGCTGCTAAGCAAATTGGAACTGCTTTCCTTGTTTTCCATCTTAACTTCACTGTTGTGAAGCTGGAAACATGCTTCAGGCTTGCACCTCAGGGAAATCACGGCACTGCTACAGAAGCCAAGTCACAGAACCCTAAACTGGTTTGGTTTGGAAGGGACACCTTAAAGGTCACAAAGTCCCAATGCCCCCGCCATAGGCAGGGACACCTCCCACTAGAACAGGTTGCTCAAAGCTCCATCTAATTTGCTCGAGTGCTTCCAGGGATGGGGCATCCACAGCTTCTCTGGGCAACCTGTGCCAGTGTCTCAGTGCCCTCACAGCAAAGAGCTTCTCAATACCCAATCTAAACCTGCCCTACAACAGTTTGAAACCATTTCCCTTGTCCTATCATTCATGTCCTTGTTAAAAGTCCCTCTTCATCTCTCTTCTGGCCCAGCCAGGTACTGAAGACCTGTGTCTCCTCTTTTGTTCTCAAGAAGAATATTATAATGGACTCCAACAAAACACTTCTAACGCTGAAGGAGTCATTTCAGTGTCTCTGTGTCCTACAGACACAATAAAATACCTACAGCCTAAAGTCATATGCCTCATTAATCAGCACAGCATTCCAAGCTGAATACTCTTATGTTCCCCCCACTTCTTGCACCCCCTTTCTGCCACCCAAACACTCACTTTACACAGTGCTTTGCATGACTGAGACTTGTTCAGAAAAAGCAATACAACTACATGACCTAAATTAAGTGGAGTCACAATTCAGGTCTGTTAGTCCACATTCCACTTCTGATACATCCAGATGTAAGGACAGCACAGGGATCACTTCTTACTCTTGCTTCTCCCATAGCTTTTCACCAAGGAAGTGAAGCAGTATTGGTTTTGCACTGCTCAAACACACCAAAGTTAAAACCCAACCTCTTTTTGTCACATTTTATGACAGTACAAGCTGGCTTGTACTGGGCAATTAATTTGGCTATAAATAAGAAAACAAGCTGGCCCCCAGGATGAAAGAAAGGATTCTCAATTCTGTTCCATCCTAAGCTGCAGACATCTCACAGGTCCAGGAGCTGGGTGGTGTTAAGGAACACAGCACTGCCCAGGTTTTCAAACCCCTTTTATAAACAGGGCTTCATACAATAAACTTGTTCTTTTGCCACATGGACACTGGGGTGTGTGTTGCCCCACAAAACACGTGGATATTAAACATAATATCCTTTCACTCTAGGAACTTACTGCTGTGTGTCTGAGGTTTGCCAAGCTGCAGCCAAACCTGGAACAAACAGGTCATTTGAGCCAGCACATTCCAAGGGGTACCTTAGCATGGCAGCTCTGCCCAAATCCCATTTCATACAGCCTGGGAAATCAGTTATGCCCACGGGTGAAACACCAAGGCTTCAGTCACCACATTAGGTCACTCCCTAGAACTCTGCATTCCTGATGTAAACACCCTGAGCCCTTGGAACCCAAGAGCAACACGTCAGAGAACATGGAAATTACAGGAGGAAAGCAAGGGCAGGCAGGAATTATTTGCTAGGTTTCCAGGGTACTGGTGTGCCTTGCTGGCTGTTCTGCAAGTCTGCAGTATCCTGCATGTTTTGTCTCGAGGCAGCTGATTGCTGACTCAGATGCTCTGTGAATTCCTTGGCTTGGGAGCTGGGCGAGAAAGACAAAGCCCGTGGAAAAACGCATGCAAGAACAGTGTTCACGTTGCTATTTACAATAATAGCAGGAGGTTGTCACTGACTCATGGCTCCAAGTACCCTCAGGATCTCCAGTGCTCGCCCAGGACAAAAGAAACCAATGGAAAACACAGAGATGCAGGCAGTGAATAATTCCAGGTGGTGGTTCCTTCCCACAATCACCACAGATGCAGGAATATGAATATTTTATCAAATGCATACACGAGAAAGAAAGCCCAGTGCCCTACTTCTGCCAAAGGCAAGAGATAAGAGGAGATTTTCAAATTCCACACATAATGATTTTGGTTGTACAAATTGAAGTTCTGCAGCAAGTGTTGCAAATGCAGGGCTTATATATTTCAGGCAAATAAATCCCCATTATATGAGTCACCACTCCCTCCACATTTCCATCCTAATTTTGTTCAAAGTGTTCATTCAAGCAATGACTTGAGCCCAGGAAAAAAATAAAATACTACGGGAATGTATTTTTCAGCCATCTCTTTTTTCCCATTAGAAATTATTGAGTTAATTCCATCTACATTCACAGCTTGTTCTCTCTACCCTAAATCAGGAGTGAATAAAGCATTTGCCAAAGTAACTGCCCAGCTGCACTTCAGAATGCTGAGTTTCTCTGAGCACCATGTAAGTGCTTTCTTACATTTGAGTTATTTCACAGCCAGGCCAACACCACAGATGCACCCTTGACAGACAAACCTCTGAGAAGTCAGGCATCAAGAAGAAGCAGTAATACCATAAGGAATTTGAAAGCAAACTGGTCTATGATCATAAAACTACTGTCCAGCAACATTCCCTATGCCCTTGCCTCCCTTTCCTGGCTCCTTCTGTAGCCTGTGCCTAAGCAAGGCTCAGGAACAAGCTCGGCAAACTCTGAATTACTGCAGTACCCAGGCAGCCAGGACACACTTGCAACTTGGCTAGCAAAAGCCTAAGCACAGATTACAGTTAAGCTCATGCTACACACAGTGGGGGCACCTATTTTTGTCTCTCTCCTCCACCCTGCATCCAGTTTTCTTTTAGGAAACCAATAACCTTTGAGACTCTTATTCCTCATTGAATCTAGATGAAATTGTTCAAAAGTTATTAAGGATGAACTGAAAAGCAGATGAACAAATGGCTCAATCCCATAAGCCTCCCCTCTTTAGGAAGCCAAACACAAAGAAAAAAAAAATCTTTATTCCAACAAATGAAAAAGCTCTGTTTTAATTTCTAAGATTTGCATTCTTTTACTTTCAGCTAAAACTGAAAAAATGGATTTTCTACAATATGTTCATGACTTTCTAAGTGATTACAATACCAAAAAGTGCAGCTTTAGGGCAGTGGTAAGACTGTGGAACAGATGGCAAAAAGAGGACAATTTTGACAAGAAAAGCTAAAGCCAAAACTGGCAACTATTTTAGCTCCATATAATGCAGACCAAGAATGGGAAAGCAGGAGGACAAAGGCGTGGTTGCCATTGTTTGCAGCTTCCCTTTTACACCAGATGGAAAAAGGGCACGTCAGCCCTGTCCACAGCACGTCTTAAAATGGGATTTAGATCTGTTCCTGTTCATAACATTCAAGACTTGAGCAAATAAGCAGTCAGAAAACTGTGTTTTAATATACCATGAAACCTGAGCTGGTCACTTCTGCCCACCACATGGGAGACAGTCTTTTGGGTCCCCACCTCTTTCCTGCCTACCGTCCCTCCCAAGTTAGGCCAAAAGTGGGAGAAAGAGAAACCAAGTATGAACTTGACTGCAAATACCAGAACCTGCTCTTAGCACATACATAAACAGTTCATAGAATGCTCATGTCAAGAAAAACTCAACCCAGGACTCGAGAAGAACTGCTAATTATACACAAGAACATGGAAACATACAAATAGAGAAGCAGTTATGGAAAATATTTTGGTTCCCAAATTCACATCAAGGTACAGAAGGAAAAATGTGTATGTTGCTTATTACCAACCGTTTCTTCAATGCCACAACACAACTACTGAAAGCATTTGACCTACAAAAAACAACCTTTTCTCTATGAGAGCTCAAAAAGCATACTTTGCTGCTGCTGTCATACACAACTCTTTGATCATAGCACTCCCTACACTCAATGAACACTAACAAAGAAAGAGACCAAGAAACAGATCAATGCTTTTCTTTGGAAGAGAGGAAAAAAAATTAAATTATACCAAGGAAGAGGTAGCTGTTCGCTCAGAAGATAAGGGAATAACAGTAGGACACCTGGATAGGTGTCATTCTCACACCACGATGTAACAGAGCAACACAGTTGAATTCCTTTATCTGAAGTGCTTTGAAGCTGTTCCTGATGTTACATTTCAACACAGAAATGCATCTCCTAAAGTTAGTTCCCACCCAGTTTTACAAGTTGGATTTCCCCAGAGCTCTGCAAACACTATGTAATAACCCTTGGAAAGTGCCTATTTAAAAAAAAACAAAACAAAAGAAAGACTCCTAAAATTACCAGAATGACATTTTCATAAAACTTTATTTCTGTGACTTCAAATGGGGATAAAACAAATTGGTTGCCTTAGCACAGCAAGGTATATCAGCTTTTAACACCATGCAGGACATGGACCCATTCCTTTTTCCAAGCTAAAATGCTGTGTATGCCACAAGAAAGAGCAGAAACACCAGCTTTGAGAAAAGCTTTACTGAGCATTAGAGAACAACACTGTTCTGCCCCAAGTAGCAATTCTGAGCAGAACAAAGAGTGGAGGCTACAAACACACTTGAACAGCCTCTGCAGCCCAGAGAGCCACATCCACTGAAATCTCCAGATTCTGCTGGCGCACTGATCACCCCAAACCATTCCATGGTACAGGGAGAAAACAGAGCCTGTATTTGTATTTTGTAAAAAAAAATCTCATTAAAGAAATTCTCTAATAAAACTCACATGAGCACATTTGCAAAAATTTATGTAAGTGAAAGCTTACATAAGTGAAAGTGAAATGCCAGAACCTAACACCAAAACACACAATGCACTGATCACAGAAGTGATCACAGAGGAGTAAAGATAACAGGAACAAAGAAACAGATAGAACCATAGGATCTGCAGGTGACAAGAGCATAAAAATTACCAATGTTTATTGGGCGTGTAAAATGGTTCAGAGACCAGAATGAAAAGGTCTAGCACCCTCTGCAGTATGTGCTTGCTTTCTCTTTACCTGCACTTGCCTCCACTTAATGTGCTTCAGTTCTCCCTCTCATTACCTAATTAGCCAGGGAAGGGAGCAAAGCCAGTGAAGGGTCTGAAGCAGAAGTCCTGTGAGGAGCACTTGATGGAGCTGGGGTTGTTCAGCCTGGAGAAGAGGAAGCTCAGGAGTGGCCTTATCCTCTCCACAATCTCCTGAAAGGAGGGTGTAGCCAGGTGGGGGTCAGCCTCTTCTCCCAGGGAAGAAGTGAGAGCGCAGGAAGAGTCTTCAGCTGTGCCAGGGGAGGTTCAGACTGGACATCAGGAGGAATTTCTTCAAAGAAAGGGTGGTCAGGCACTGGAACAGCTACCCAGGGAGCTGGTGGAGCCACTGTCCCTGGAGGTGTTTAAGGAAAGGCTGGAGGTGGCACTGAGTGCCATGGCCTGGCTGACACAGTGGTGCTGGGTCATAGGTTGGACTTGGTGATCTCAGAGTCTTTTCAAACTCAAGTGATTCTGTAATTCCCCCTTATATAGGTCAAAGATTACTTATCACCTGGAGATCCAAAGGAGGCTGAATTTACCAAAGCCCCCTTCATTTGCAGCAGTCATTAAGACAAATGTTTAGCACCTCAGAAGCAAGCTCAAAGACTGGCCATTTGTGCCAGCATTTATTTGAATCACAGCAGATAGATGCCTAGACTTTCAAGTCCAGGGCTCACCCCTCCGTGGTTTGGTAAATCCAGACTCTCACAAAACATTCCAGTTACAGACAGTAAAAAATGAACATGGGAAAGCAAGCTTTATTTGTGCTGCTTCCAACTCTCAGCTGTAATGGGTGTGGAAAAGAGGCAGGCACTTCCTGAAAGGAAGTGGTGGATGACAAGGGAGCTAGAAAACAAGCTTAGAAGATTCCTAATTTCACCATTTTTACATAGTCAGCTAGGTATGGCATCACAAATCCCCTGCACTGAGTAGTTCAAACAGATTACAGATTATTTAGTGGATGTATAACCATTTTCTGTGGAAGAAGACTGATTACAGAAAGCAGAGGAAGTTTAAAATCTCGGAATCTTCTTCCCTCTACACATCTTGCAAGACTCTTTTGGGAGCCAAGAAATCTAATGTAAATAGACATTTGAATAAAAGAGCTGTAAAGATTTCTCCAACCCACAAACCACCATTTAGAGATGTCTGAACTTTAAAAGAAAAAGAAAAACAAATCCCAAGCTTTATTGTAGGACACGTTCAGGAAAGGTTGGGATCATGCTATAACCCATGGGTGCAACCTTAGCCTGTGTAATTACCACATAAAAGATACATGCAGAATCAAAAAAAAACCACCTAAAAAATCAGACCTTAAACCCAGACCTCCAGAACTGCCACCTCCTTTCCTTTAACAAGTCAAGTCCAACCAGGAACAGCATCTCAAGACTCACCTGCAGATGAGGTCACTGGTGATTTGTCACTCTGCATCCCAGCTACTGGATGCTCCAATCTGCCCCTGTCCCCAGCCCATGCAATAAGACCTAAGCTCCCCCAGGGCAGGCTGGCACCCTCAAGCTTTCACTGCTGCCAAAGAAAACCCCACAGTGTGTTTATAACCACTCATGGGTGTACCCTGCTCCTGTAACTCAAACCACTACTCCAGCCCTCCTTTCTCCTTCCAAGCTATGCACAAAAATATGTGCTCTGCAGTCTGTCTATACACCCAAAATCAGAAATGGCAACGACAACAAACTCAATCTAGGTTAGATCAGGCTGTTTCTAACACCCCACAGGCTTCACAGCCATGTGCTGTCCTCCCCCACATCACTCACTAGATTAGACAATAATATACAATTAGGCAATTTCAATTTGTTTTGCAGAGGTGGAGAATTACACACTTCAGCAAGAGCATTACTGACTGAGCAGAGTCTGAACAGGGCACCAAGCAGGATTTGAAACAAACCAGGAGACTACTTTTCATCATAGCTTATCTTTTTGGCCAGATTCACTATGGAGTTACACTTCATTTTTACAGTAAAACTTATTTATTAGACTCTAAAGGCATGGGGCTTCTAGATAACAGGGGAGATACTGAACACGTTCAATGGACACAATGTTAAATCCCAATTTGTCACAGGAAGAAAACACACCCACACATTCATCCTATAACTTTTATTTCATAAATTAGATCATTTGGTGAAGGTCTATTCCACACAAGCCACAAACCTCCTCTGTAACCTCTCCCAGGCTGCATTCCTGTAGACATAACTTTAATTTCAGAGGGAAAGTCTTTATCCCATCCTTTCCTCAAAACACTCTCACTATGCTTACATTTTGGGGTTCTTGACAGTACATTAAACTTAGTTTAGTATTAACCTTCGATAAATTTACTCATGTAAATCTTTTCTCTTTCCAAGATAAGAATACCAACCCTTTGCACTCTGGCATGCTCCACAATCCTGAGTAAGGATAATAATTTTAAAAAGCAAAGCAAAATGCAACCCTTAGTGACTAACCAACTGTGAGACCATCAAATGACAACTGATGAAATCTAGCAGCTTAATGAAAATTTGTTGCACAATCTGCTGTGTCTAAGCAGACATCATTCATATTCCTCAGAGGTACAAGGAAAGCTTTTACCAGGAGACAGGAATGTATTGTAAGCAAATAACCAGTTCAACATTTTGGCTCAACCTGGACAAACAGAATAAAGAGTTGGCATTTTCTCATGCTACAAAATACACCAGAATCTTGAAAAGTAATCCAAACTGTAGGCAGAGAATGGCAAAACCAAAACCCACAACATCCAACTTTCCGTTCGGCTCCGGATATCAGATAATACCAATTGCACGTATTGTACATGGGTTATAAATAGCAACCAGGCAGCACCTTCCCCACTTGGCTGGACATTTGACTCTCAGTAAACACTGAGCAGTTTCAATTGCCCAGATAGCAATTTCCCTGCAGCCCTGGAACCTGCAGGATGCCTCTCTCAGCAAAGCCCATGCCAAGCTCAGTGCCTGGAGCGAATGAAAATCTGTTAGGAAATCAGTTAGAGGAAGGAGCTGGAGGTGGTTCTGTGATTTACTCTCCTCTCCCTGAGGCTCTGGCAGCCTCCTGGAAGAAGAAGGCAGCCATCACTTCCAGAGGCAGACATTACCAATCTCCTCAAGTACAGTTGCCCTGGTGGGGACATGAAAAGGCTTGGTATGAATTAGTCAGAGATTAAATCCAACCTAAGTGTAAAGATGCCATTGGCAGAATTTATTCCTAGTAGCAAGGACACATCTCTCTTTGCCTTTTATCCTCAAGGACTGCTCTGTCTAGCCTTTTTAATTCCATCCTCCTTTGGATAAAGGCCATTCCTCTGCAAGGATATCTGGGGGTCTGAGGCAGATAGCTCAGCTGAGGATATCTGGCAGAAAAAGCAGCCCTGTGAGGGGGCACAGGCCTTGCCTTCGCTTAATGTGGGTCTGAGAGTCCTCATCCAGGGAACTATGAGCACTTTTTGTGCAACACATCTGTGTGCACTTTGTTAACAGGCAAAGCCCACCCTGCTCACAGACTGCACTGTGGAACAATGACTGCCCAGCATGGTTTGACAGGACTGAGGCACTGCTTTGCTCCTGTGCTGCCCACAGGCTCTGTTCTGTAGAGCAGCTCAGTATTTCCACTGGCAGATGATTCAGTTCTGGACCTTGGACTCAAACTGTGTAATTTCCATAATCTCTTATTCCATAACATCCTGTATCTGAGCACTAGCCAGAATGACCCTTTCCCAAAATGCTTTTAATGCAGCAAGAAGGAGCACAAGAGACTGCAGGTCACTTGTGACTTTCCCAGTGACAATACCTACAGGCTGCTGCTGGTGTATCTGAAAAGAAAAATACTGAAATTAACAAGTATTTTCTTCAACTTCATTCAACTCCTGCTTTTAGGCTCAGTCAGCCAGAACAGACTGGTAGCAGAGCACAGCTTTATAAGCTGGGAATGACCAAGAGTGGTGAAAGCACCACAGCATGACAGTAGCTGCTTTCCTGGAAATCCATATGGTGCTCCTGGAGAACATTAACTGTACAGAACAACCTGGGGTCTTTGAGACCTGAGAACTACCCTCTGTTTGTTCACTGGCAGCAAACAATTTAATATCTATATATTTACTATTGGTTTATGCTAACAGAAACAAATACTGCTGTTTAGAAAGATTAGTTTTCTCCAATTTAAGGACTGAGAAATGTAAAGGGTTTCTTTCTCATTACACTGAGAGCTACCAGTAAAACCCATGTCTGCTCTCCACTCCCCTGTCATTTCCCACGCATACACCCCAGAAATTATCATGTGCTTTTTCCATAGACCCAAAAGATCCGGCTAACTGTGGAAAACTTCTCATTTCCTGGGGCAAACCAGAAACCTCTTCAGTATTTGGTTCTTTAAATACTTGGGAGTGACCAGAAGTAATAAGCAATGTTTGCTTTTAACCTTTCATTTCTGTAACACTCCTGTTTATTTTCTAGGACAGAACAGACAATTGCAGTTGGAAGAGCCCTGTAGTGACCATCTGCCTGGCTGAACAAAAGCTGAAGTTGCTAAGGGCATTGCCATCATGAAAGTTCATTTCCCTTCCCTGGCTGACACCAGCGTCCGGGCACGCACATTTTGTGGTAACTTCTGCATTATATTCTGTAACTATAGGGAATAACAGGGAAATGCTCATTTGAAGAACAAAAGAATCTAATGCTGATAAAAATGGGCAATTTCCTACCCTTATCACACTATGCCCACTGAGATCATGAATGCTTTATGTCTCATCCCTGTTATCAACTCAGACATTTCTTCCTGAGCCAGTTGTTTTTATGATCAATAGCTTTCTTTTAATTTCCAGGCCAAGTTTATACCTCTCTGTTCCTGTGATGATGCTGACCTATGCATTAGCTTTGCCTCCCTTCCCACATATATTTATAGACAATGCCACATCTCCCCTTGGCCTTCATCATGCTAAGGTCAAATCAAGCTCCCATGGACAAAGATAGCTTTCTTCTCCCTCTCCTGCCCATTCTGGGATTGCTTTAGCCTCTTCCACCTCTACAATCCACAACTAACATACATTTTAATGTACTCACTGACCACAGGAATCACTCTTTCTCCTTTCTTGGTTATTTCCAAGTGAAAGGCCATCAGATTGCCTCACACTATTGAATTTAATTTCATGTGTATCCTGTAAGTTCTAGTTCTTTCCACAGAATACCAATGTAAAGGTAGAGATGGTCTCAGAGGCAGAGAAATACAGCCCTGATCCTTTAAGAGCAGGAACAGGAACCCTTCCTCCCCATACTCATTTCTTTCCCTTCTAAACACAATTGGGTCCTTTTTGTGAAAGAAACAAATATGATATTTGGATGCAGCAGTCTTTTCAGATGCAATATCAATGCCATGGGCCAGGAGACTGCTCGAGCTTCATGTGGAAGATTCCCACAGGCTGTGGTCAGCACTTGTGATCAGCCCTTCCAGTCTCCTCTACTTCCTGACCTACTTATAGCAATATAAAAAAAACCAGGATAGAACACCTCCAGGAGTGGCAGAAAAATGTGTTGGCTTTTGTCCTGTAACTCAGTATTTGAAATCAGGGAAGTGGGGTTCTAGAGCACTCTCCAACAAGAAAAGCCCAAGGCAATTACTCAGTTTATTACCCCTTACCATGAATGCAAACATGTATGCAAAGCAAAACAACTTTATTGAAAGTTCATTGAAGGCTGTGCAAAATTATTTCGTTCAAGGCCTTTAGCTGCATGAAGTTGAATTTCTGTGAAAGCAGCTGATACTGTAGCCATTTCTGTAACCCTCTGTCCTCTGACAGAGTGTGTGGGGTGGGAAGAAGTGAGAGGGAGGTGACCCTGCCATTTGAAACTCTGTTTCCTTGACAGGATGGATGGAATTTTGCTTCTTCCTCTGTTCTAAAGAATTACAGCCTTGAAAGTTGAAGGTGGCAAGAGACTTCCAGAATTTTGCCTGTGTGCATAGAGTTGCCAGAAACAGTGTTTTGTGGAAAGGCTGTTCATACAATCTCAAGAAAACTCTGGTTTTGCTACAACAGCTTAGTAAAAGCTGCTGGTATGCTCCCGCATGTTGTTTACTTTGGAAAATGAAATTTGAATGTTGTTTTCCCTCAATGGCAAAGCTATGCTATGCAAAGCAATACTTCAGGCAATTTATGCCACATCTGTGTCCTCACAGCTAATAAAGGAATGTAAGATGACTACAAGCTATGCAGGTATAATCACTTCACCAAATTACATAAGAGAATTTAAGAGATAAGTACTGTTCTAAGTGCTCCAAGCATACATTATATGTTGCCCAGGAGTCCATTATCCCAAAAGAAGAAAAATTATTTTGCGTCTTTGAATTGCTCTTAGAAATATCTAAAATACCCCAAGAGTGTGGTTGATTCAGCATCGCTCTAATCTGATCTTGAATAAGCTTGGTTTTCCCTTTTCCACATATGCTACGGAACAGTAACTTCACTTTCATTAGTCCCCTGGCTAACTCCTTAGATCTGACAGTAATACAGCCATTAAGCAGATCAGCAGGGTCTCAAGTTTAACAGAAAGATCAGTATTTAGACATGTCTGACTTCAGTCCAAGGTTGCTGGCACATTTATAAACAGCCATAGATTGGAGATGCAGTAACATCTTAGAGAAACAGAACAAAGCAGCAAGTTTACAGTATCCAGCTGTAATGAAATGTGAAACTCTGCCCTTGACAAGCATAATACAGCATTGTTCACTGGACACAAGAGGTGCTCCCTTCTGCAGCTTGGCCTCCTACCTGTTCCAGTGCTTCCACGTGCCCCTATGCTCTTCACACTTGCTGGTTTTGGAGAAAACAGCCTGCCAGGCTGTTGTACACAAGGTCTAGAGCGCATCTCACTGCAGACTGGCAGGAGTAACCCCAAGGTTACTCCTCACAACACTGTGGCACCCCAGTAACTCACAGGACACGCTGGAGAAAACATCTGTGGTACCCATACCCCCTGTCCATGGACTCACCCAGCACTTAGTGACTCTGTGAGCTCAGATCTAAGCCTTAGACTCCACATTCCCCCACTGCAGAGGACAAGGCAGTTCACTTCTAGCACAGAGCTATTTATTACTTACACCACACGCCACATTAACACAAGCTTATGTAAGCAAATTCAGAGCAAGGTAACATCTAATGAAAATGGCCAACAAAAAACCAGGTACCTTGCTATTAAAGATTGCTTTCCCTGGAAGAACTCAAAGCCACCCAGGGTATGTGTGGGAGAAGCTGACAACACTGCAAAGCAACCTGCAGCAAGGCAGGTGAGGATGCAAAACACCTGCAAACAACATCAATCCATTGCTAAAGGTGAGTTTGACTTTCACTTAGAACTGAACCTCACACACAATCTGTGCCCACTTCTATTTCAATCCCACCTCAGGTCAGGCTGACAAGTGTTGGGTGTGATGTCCACAGACACACAAATGACCACCTGAAGTGAACAAGAGCAGTTTCCTCTCTCTGTAACTGGAATGACCAGGCTGGCTGGCTCATTCTCTCAGCAGTCTTTTCTACAGACAGAGTGGAGAACAGAGAAGCTTCCAGCACACTCCTCTCCTGGCTTCCTTCAGCGAACACAAGAAGTTACAACCCATTCATGGAAAAACAGCCCTGTGCATGCAGAGAAAAACTAGGCTGTCCCAACTGGGCTACACTCAGCAACTGGAGTCAGCACAAAGGTGACCCAGACAGGATTAAGCTGGAGGCCTGCCACACCATTAGCTTTCATCAGATCATTTCTGGGGAAAGACATCCATGTTTCCTTTTCTCTTCTTGGTTAAGAAACTTGATCTGGCTGTTGATTAGGGAAGCACACCAATCCATATTGTTTAAAACTCTTGCTTAAGGAGTAGGTCAAACCAAGAAATTGTGAGTCACAGAACCACAGAATAATTAAGATTGGAAAAGACCTCTGGAGATTGCCTAGGTTGATCCCACTGCTCAAAGCAGAGTCAGCTAAAACAGGTTATTCAGGACTGTGCCCAGTCGAGTTTTGAGTATCTCCAAGGATGGAGTCACAAGGGATGCTTTAAGCCTAACATAATATCTCTTGCAACAGACAGACCTGCATATTTAACCTCCAGGCAGATTAATTTTTATGTAACCAGGCAATACAAGAGAGGATAGATATTCAAGTCCCAGCACACATCACCCTAAAAGGTAAAGTTAAGGGTGCCAAAAACAGCAAGTCACTTTTTCCCCTATATTCAAGAAACTCATAAGGTCCTCAGATTTCCTCCTTACCCTGAAACAAACTCAATTGTTTATTCCCAGCCCTAATGGAACATTAAACAAAAGAAAGCTTAACCCATGAAGACAACACATGAAGCTTCTCTAGCAGACAGTATTGGAGCTCTGAATCCCATTTTACATTCTACTCCCTAAACAAAGGCAACACCTAGTGCAAGGGTTTAACTAAACTGCCTCTTCTCTCCTTGGAAACAGTTCTTACTGGTCAAGTTCAGTAACATCTGAATTTGCAGTAAACAAGCACTGCCAGAATCAAAAATAACATTTAAGAGAACCTCAGGAAGTGATTGAGCGTCATGTTGGTCCAGATTTTGACCCAGAACATATGATTTTCTTACAAGCTGCAAGATGGAAGAGGTACCTAATGACATCAAAAAGGATATTCACACCTAACAACAAAAAAATTAGGATCAAAAAATCCATGCTATGTTTTTCAAAGGCAGAGTGCAATTCCTGGCAATGGGGCAACAAGGAATAGCTATGCAGCTGGCAAGTGAACCACAAGGTTTTAAATAGATAGTTCAAAGCCAAAGATTACTCTCTTATCCTGCACTGGGGGTGTTACAAGGCTGTGAGGAAAGATAATGATGTACAGAGAAGAATCAAAAATGTATCAACTTCAATTTTAAATTATCTACCTCTGCTTTACAAAACTACTTCTTGGATGACTTGTAATGTGTCAATATGATTTAAAACAGTAGTTTTTTGTAGAATCCAATGACCCCTGATTCAGTTGTGGTGTAATCAAGGGGCTTTAGCTCTTGCAGGGTTGCCTTTTTAGTTTTGACATATAAAGAACATGCTCAATAAAATAAAGTTCACCTCAGGAATGAGAAGCTGTTTCTAGACTCAGGTCATGGTGGCTACCTAGAAGCACTCAGGTAAAAAAGTGATTTTTTTCTAGGAAAGAAAAGGTCACTCATGGGGGAAAGACAGGTTAAGAAACCAGCAGAGCAGGCTGACTCTACAAAGAGCAGATTTTTAAAAAGCCTTCTTTAGTGGGAATCTACTACACACATGCATGTGGGACTGGAGATCCTCCAGCAGGTCAGCCCTCCTGCAGCCAGGGTCCTTCTTTCCTCATGCCCTAATAGGAGGGTCTGGCGACAGGATTTGAGGAGATTACCCGGGCAAAGCTGGAAGTGCCTTCCCGCCAGCAGTCTAAAAGTGAAGTTAATCACCTCAGCACTTCTAGGGGCAAGGCCTAGGAAAGATTGAGTGGGGCTGCTTTCAGCAGCTGGCCTGAGACCAATCACCAGCCACAGAAATACCAAGTCTGATCCTGTGGGCAAACAGTCCTGAGCAATAGTTCCTTAAGGTAAGATGCTGGGTGATACAGAACTGTTCCACACAGAACATTCCAGCAAGTCCCACTGGAACACTCAAGTTCTCCAGTCAAAGGTCCATACTACAAAGAACTTTTGGTAAAACAAAATAAGCAATAATTTGTATGTGCTTATTTAGAAAACAACTACCTTCACTCAAATCCTCTGGCAAACAGGGAAAGTGGCACTAAGTCTTTTCCAGGGAAAAAACTTCAGTCTAGATTTAGAAAAGGCTTAGTCTAGACATGGATACCACAAGCACTGAAAATGTGAACACTTTTCTGGTGTCCTCAGTGCACAGGACAGGGAGTGTCTCCCTGTGTCTCCCTTCTCCCAGTAGGCAGCCCAGGTAGGGGTCCAAGGCTAAATTCAGCTACCCCATTACCACACCCTGTCATGGTGCAGACTTGCTTGAAAACTTAAAAATTTATGCTGAAACTTGGAAGAAAATATCCCAGCCAACAACTTCTAGCCAAAATTTGAATGCAGCCTTTAGCATAAAGAGGTCAGCTAGTGACTGTAGAAGTATTCACTGAGTTTCTTCTGCATTTCATACATACATACTCATCCTTCCCCTCACATAAAATGGAAAATCAGTGATTCTATTTTTAAAACAAGCTTGTTTTCATTTAAAGAGAGAAATATGCACATATGCAGTTTCAATATCAACTATTCCAGATTTTATGGGAAGTTTTTTCTTTAGTGACCTGGCCACAGTTTAGTGGTTTGGGTTTTTTTTCTCCCTTTGTTTTTAGATCCTTTCATGAAGAGAAAACCCTTCTAGAAAGAAGAGCTATTCCCTGCAGTACCACCTCTCCATTCCAAAATGCCAAGAACAGTGCAGGGAATAGTTTTTAGCATGGGGACAGAGAAATCTTCCAAAAGTTTAAGGACACTTCTCAGACTATTTCAGTCACCAATAATTGCACTGGAATGGCACTGGAGATTCCAAAGGAAAGCTGTTATCCATCACCAGCAAGTCAGCTATGCTCAACTCTGTAAATACATCTCAGAAGAATCAAGTGTTAGACTTTTCCTACATTTATAGTACTGCAAGAACAGAACAAGGAATACAGTCTGTTTAGCTTTTATTTTTGTCTTGATATGTTTCCATTCTGAATTTCAAAATGTATTCCTGTCACTGAAGTGTACATTTCTTAAAACTGAGAACTTTCAATGCAATCTCAGTCAAAAAGGACCAAGAGAAAATTCAGTGCCTATGTCCAAAGAAGTGCTAACAGACATTTCCACCTTGAGAAAGGCCAAAGACAACAAGCTTGTTCATCAAAACCAGTTCCTGAATTTTACAACTTTCTCTTCCAGTCCCGTGGTTTCACTGGGTTTATTAAATCATATCAGCTGGTACTATTAAGTACTTGATGATAATGCAGAAAGGAACAGCACTTTTGTGGTCAGAAATGTAGAAACACAACCTTCCTGTTAATGTATAACTGGGGCTGTAACAGCAGATGCACTCAGATCTCCATACATATGGATCTGTGCTTTGCTTAAACCTATTTATCTAGGACATCTATTTCATGCTACCACTGAAAGGTATTTCTTTCCCTTCCCCCTGATTTTGGGAATGCTTGGAAAGGTGTATTTTTCAACTGAAGACCATGCTGGAAGCTCCCCTGCCTAACCAAACACAAGCAGCCTCTTCAGTCAGGTCAGAGATTTGACCTGAGTCCCCACATGGCACAACTATCACAGGAGAAATGGAAGAGGAAAACAAACACAAGGTTTGTGGTGAGATGAGATCCATCCCTTAGGCAATTGTGGGATCTACAGCTGTTTCATGCAATCATGAACGTATCCATATCTTTATAACTTAGAGCAGAGGCTGTAAGAAATATGAAAACCTCCCCTAGTTTTCAAAATCAGTGAAAGTTGAAAAAAAAATTTAAAATCAGCAAGGTCTTGGCAGAAGAAAAGATTTATGTCAGTATTCAAAAAAAATGCAGTGTCAATCACCTCAGCATGACACATCTTGGAAAACAAGTTCCTTTTTTTTGTTTGACTTCTTAAGTTGCATTACCACTAAGCTTAACTAGAAATTGCATGAGCAAAGCCAAGAAGCCAGCCCGCTTAACAGCCAAAGAAAGAATAAAAATTATTTGTCTGGACCTACCCATTACACCTTCTGCATGCTTTAAGGACACACCTCTTTAAAAATGCAGACATATTTCATCTTGCTTACCCCTTTAAGAAAGGCTCCAATTGCTCTTTTAACATCCCCATATTTAACTTCAGTTTTAAAAACTTGTAGATTTATCACTGCCTTTTTCTTGCACTCATAGTAGCTGTACACTAAGCAGAATTTTGCTCCAGGACATTAATTGTACTTTTTAGGGCTACAGCTAACTAGCTTTCAAAAAAATTCTGGAGAAACATCAAATAGAGCAGTCCAAAGGGCTGCCATCAGAAACTGTGACAAAGCACTACAGAAAAGCTCATACCCACATCAGGGCTGTTGTGGAACAGAGTCCAGCCCAATGTTTGCTCTATTATCAACTTGGCACACTCAGGGGAAGTTGTGGAAGTCTGTTGTTCAAGTAATTTAAAATTAGACTACTTAAAAGAAATAACAGGAGGAATAAGCCTTAGCTGTCTAGATTATGTTTCCTATAATTTTGTAGGAAAATTATACAAATATCCACAGATTTATTTTTGTGCAAGGGTAATAAGCTCGTGGGATATAAATTACCATAAGGTTTGATGCTTAAGGACAGAACATTTGAAGTGCAATACTCCTCCCACTCTCCATGAGTGTCCTCAGAGCTCTTGGTGGGGTGCCTGACAACTATATTTGTCCCACTGAGTTCACAGGTCAGCACCTGAGACTTCTCAAGTGTGCCAAGACATTCCCCTTCAAGCCCTCTTCCACAGAGCTACAGAACAAGACAAAAGGCAATCCTGATCCTCTTTATTCTGGAATTCTGACCCAGGGAACATACAATATCTGCGCCAACTGACTGGCATGTTTCCTTGCACAGATTTCAGATGGAGAGGCAGAGATAAGCACAGGGAAAAAACACACACAAAAGAAAAAAAAGGCAAGTACACAAACAAGACAATTACAGCCCTTCTGTAATGGCAAACAATACATTGGGTGTATTGTAACTTGGAAAATATCAGCCTTTAGGCTCTGACACCTGCTCTATTTACTTGTGATCATCCAATTATCTAAGAATTCAGAGCAACACTTCACAGGCTCTCATACCTTATTTACACTAGAGAGTTTCTCTCAGTGAAAGAAAAAGTTGTAAGCAACCAATACAGCTCTGAACCAAAAATATGGTCAAAAACCTAATTTCCATAAATTACTTTAATACAGCTTGAAAACCTGTCTGACTTCCCATCTTCAGGCAGCAAGCTGCACAAAGAGCAGAGCTCCATAGGATGCCTACTCTCCTGGACTATGTTTTGTTCAGGAGAATGTACACCAGCTGTGAAATTCTGTCTTTCATGGGGTGAAGTTGTACCACAGCGCAGCTAAAGATATCACAATTATTATATGTTTGCAAGAAAGCAGTTAATTAGGCCTTGCCTAAGCCAGCAGAAAGCAACCACAGCTTAAACAACTACCATTTCCACAATGGTTTTTCATCTTTCTTTCCAGAGCCAAAATACATAGTTCTCCAGAATCTCTAAAAGGTTATGACTCAACTAGACAACCCAGGTTAGATCTCACATTTTGAAATCAGCAGGGATTTTCATGTGGCGTCATTAAATCTGAGTTATACAGGTAACAAGTGCTCCCAAAGGTCCAGAAGGGAGACCTTTGAGAGGAACAAGTTTAGTTGGAAACAATCCTACAGCCACAAAAGCACATACTGTCCTCACTATAAAAGCTATTTACTCTTCAAAGCAGCAAGATGAAAGATTACTGAAAAAGTACTGGACGAGATAAAGCAACAATTAATCTCAATTAGTGCCATTCAGTTTGTGTTCAGTCTCAAGCCTTTCATCTCCACCTTTTTTAACGCCACTTCTTTGCCAGCTCGCCACCATTTTAAAGGAGAGCTACGACAGGCTCCACAAAACCTTCATCATGAGCAGGATTATTTGATTGCAACACAAAATTAGGCCACTTCCAAGTAATTCCCAAATCCTTAGCTGGGACTGCTGTCTCTTAGGTGGTGCAGCAAAGCAAGCTGCTTCTGCATTTTTGCTGCCTTACTTCAGTGTTCCCCTAGAACAAGAGCACACATCCTGCTGGCTGAACTGCCTCTCCATTCTGCACTCCAGGGAAATGGATGCATTTCAATTATGCACACTTACATCACCACCTCCCATCCAGCAGGACACACAGAGTTCAGCTCCTCCATTAAACTGTGCTCTCCTTGGCAGCCAGGGAAAGA
>NW_005054384.1:798683-802038 GCF_000277835.1 Geospiza fortis
AGGAATCCCATCTGTGTTTTGAAGGGCAAGAGTAAATCAGCTACAACAGTGGGAGCTGGAATAGCAGCGAGGCACGAGACTGAGCTGAAATTCTGAGAGCACATACAGACACTTCAGCAAAAACCGAATACTCTCATTTTTGTGTCCCCATCACACACAGAGTGGTGGGCAGACAGAACCCTGGTGATGTGGCAGCTGGTTTCTCTTCTCTCCCTAAAGCAGATGATTTCATGTCAAAGTATACACTGATTTCAGTCAAAGAAAATACCCAGAACTGTCAAATTTTTTTTAAAAGTGTTTCTGACCACAATGTGGCAAGATGGGGCTAAAAAGGGAGAAGATAAAAAAGCAGTTTTGTTTGAGAGCTCTTTTAAGTTCACATCTCCAGGCAGAACAGCTTTTAGCATTGCTATGCTCTGTAAGAAGCTTCAGGGTCAGTTACTTTCATTTGTTGCTTCTTCCCTAAGGAACCACTAGGTTTGCATGAATAGCAGAGTGGAGCTTGGCTTAGACCATGCATGTGGGGGAAGGTGGAAAAAGACATGAGGGCTGGAAAAGACAACAAGAAAATTGCAGTGCAAAAGCTGTTTACAAATGCTGCACCACACTAAGACAATTTCCTCAGCTGCTCAGGCAAACCATTACTTTAAATCCCAAGCAATGGCTACAGAGGTGGAAAAAAGCCTGGTACCATCTCATCCTTCACACCAAGGGTAGGTGGAAGGGCAAGGATGTTCCACATAAAGCTTCCAAGAGGACAATAGAGGAAATCTTTAGTTTTGCCCAGGAGTTAAGCACTTGGCTGTGGACTCCAGTAAAGGAAAGTCAGACTCAATTTCATATATACACAAGTAAGAGCTACATGGGACTCTGAAAAAGCCACTACAACCAAAAAAGTAGTAATTTCCTACACAAAAAAAAAGGAGACAGAATCAAAAGGAACTCAAGGACTGCCTATTTCTGACCATGAAAGCACAGATTTGCTGGGGCCTGGCTTACTCAGGTTTCTATTTTTATCTGGACAGTGAAAATGTAGATGTCGTAGTTAGAAGTTTCTCACCACTTTACTGACTAGTTTTGTTATTTGAAGTTCATGAAGGAATGGATAAACAATCAATTTATCAGCTGCACAAGCACAAGTGCTCAATGGCTATTACTCCCTGCATCCCAACTTTATTTCTTTAGATTATCATTGACACCTGTTTCTTTCTTTGACTCCAAGTTTATTTGGAAGTACCATTTATGGTTGTTTTTCAGAAACCCATGCCCTAAAAGCCTGACAGATTGCCAGGTCACTTCATTAAAAAACCTCCTGTGGCAACAGCTTTTTTCCACTGCTGACCAAGGCTGTGTTTGAATGGATGACCCCAAACTGAAGCGCTTCACACGTCAACTCTCAGCTTTGCCAAGTCAGCCTGTAACCCCTGAACATGGGGAATTCTTGACATGGAACTTCTTTAACTGTGGCATCTTTTATTCCCCCAGAAAAGCAGAAGAGCTAGTAAACATGCTTTTACAGTCATCTTTAAGCCTCTAGAAATGACTCTCCTTTCTTTGTCTTGACATGCCTTTCCTCCTCTTGAAAATTCAGAATTTTCTATTACCCCAGCACATTTTAGAATACATTCTTTAATCCCTTTGCTGATTGACAACTTCACTTAAGATTTTATCTTCACCCTCTTGAGATTACTTACATGGTCAAACTCTGCTCTTCAAATAGCTTGTAAAGTGAGGATTGAACAATAAGGGGTGGGAGAAATGAATTTAGCATCAGACAGAACAATTCTGGCTCCTAGGGTTGGGCAAGCCTTGGAAAAGACAAGACTTCTTGCCATCATACTGCAGATCACCTGCCAAAGAGTAACAAACCCCCCTCACAAAACAATTTAAAAAAACCCCAATAACTAAAAAGACCACAAAAAAACCCCAAAAAAACCAAACAAACAAAAAACCAAACCCCGCAAAAGCTCCATCCAGTTGCCATCCTGAAACGCAAAGGAACAGGCAACACCAGAGAGCTGATAGCCTCCACCCTCACTACAGCAACAGAGCCTGCCAACCAGCTATTTATCAAGAATTCACAGCCACATGAGCTGGAAAACACTCCTCTCTTCAGACTCTTGACAACTGTCTCAGCTCAGGTTAATACCAAAACCCCAGTTTGGTACATGCAGAACCTCTGACAGGCTGAGAATGTGACTAAAAAGGTGCTGCTTCAACACCTCCCCAGCTTAATACTTGTGTTAGGTCTAATATTAGCATATTCTAAGTCCATTAGGGGTAACTGCTTTCATTAGCCTTTAAATAGTTTTTCCATGGCAGTACCTCTGAATTCTGTCTTCAAGCACTGGAGCACACACCATTTTCCTCACTGTTTTCTGAGGATGGCACAGGGGGAAATACTAAGGACAACTAATAAAAACAAAACCACAGGCCCAAAATAAAAAAGGTTCTGCCAGCATAACACTGAAGACCACAGAAGTGTCAGTGTGTGCACTCTGCTGCTCTCCTGGCTCAGGTTTTTGCCACAATATCTGGTCACATGCTGAGCTCTGCAAAGGCATTTGGGAAAGCCATTCCCTTCCTTGGGAGTACCAAGCTCAACAGGACCTGCATCCACAACAGGGTTCCCAGAGGTTGTCACAAAAGCTTCCTCTCCTGTCATTGCACTTTGGAGGCACAGAGGTGGTCAGCCTTGGGTGTTATTGAGAGGGGAAGCTACAATTACCTTCATTCTGCTCTATTAAAGCTCTTAGGATGAATCATGTTGCACCATTCTGGTTAAAAAGAGGCTCTCCAAGCAGTGTTCACACATGGACCTGCTCCCTCCAAAGCTGCTGTGCTACAAACCTGGAGTTCCTCCTCTCCACAGCTGATGTGCTCCCAGCCTTGACAGAACAAAACAAAATGAGGGAAACACACAAGCCTTTCAAGTCTAATTTCTGAAGCCATTTAGACACTGAGAACAAAACTGTTTGATCAGCAACAAGCAGACAGGAATGGCTCAGTCCTGAAAAGACTGAAGGGAGAAAAAGAACATAGCACAAAGATTTGTTTCACTACTGCTGCTCAAGGACCTAAAGATAACTTACAGCTGTGTGTATCTCAATTTGTGGTACCTTACATGCCCTCTTGACCAATTCTTGACCCAGAAAAAAAATGCCCCAAGGGAACAGAGAGGAAAGTACATGAATATTTATGCTCTTTAGGAACAATAATATGTGTATCAAAATATGCAATATATAAACAGTCTACTAAGGGCCAGATTTTGAGTGTTCCATTGTCCAGCCAAAATTTTTTGTTTATAAACTATTACATTAATCAATCTTTTAAAAAACCTGTGACTCTCCTGCTG
>NW_005054384.1:802054-806212 GCF_000277835.1 Geospiza fortis
CAAGCAGTAATTATTTTTAGACTAAAGGATACTAAGTGAAGGTTATGAGGCGAGCAATGTCATTTGCAAATAAGCTCTCTGAAGCAGGAAACATCTGAATTTGGGCCTGTGGCTGTTGAAAACAAATTATCTCTCGTTTCTAGCCAAAGGCATATTTTACACACAAAAAAGTGCTGGTTTCCAGAAACAAAACAAAAGTGACACTCTTGAGCACCTGTGATATAAGCCTCCAGAATACAAAACAGTGACAGAAGATAGACCTCCCTCCTACCCCAATTACTTGAATGCTTTGGACAGAGAAAGGGAAAGGAGGCTGCATCCAAAGTAAGAGGAAGCAAAAGGAGGGATGGCTTCTTTTCAACAACACACAGGTACAGCCATGATTTCAATTCATGTAATGAGACCACTGAGATTCAGATGAGCTCAAACACAGCCCTCAGCACAGACCAGTGGGGCAGGAGGAATAAAATGGTTACACTGGACATTCCTATTCCTCTTCCATCAAACACACCACCAGGTAAGCAGTGCCCTGCTTCCCATCACTACCGGTGCAAGTTAGGAGCAGTCGGAGTAGGCAAGGATGAGTGGCCCCGCTGTATTATGGACAATTTGAGATTCAAGGAACACATATTGTTCCTTCCCAGCCTTCAAATTAGACTTCAGCAGAGGAAAAGAGACTGACCTGCATACTCCACATTTTTGCACAAGCAAGGAAGAATAGGTTAATACAAGAGCCTCTGGAAAATATCCTGTCAGAAGCTTCCCTGTACAGGTCATATTTCTGGGCTTGTTCTCTTCAACAAAAGCTATTCCACATTGCTATGTTCACTTCACCAAAACAACTTTTTGGGAGTGTGGGGAAACCTATGAATAACAGAAGTACTCTTTATGGGTAGGTGGATTTCCAGCATCACCCCCCTCCCATGTATATTTATTTTCCAGATTAAGAAACATGAGTCTTTGGGTACCTTATATCCAAAAGCAGTTATTTTTTTATTTTAAGTTCCAGTCCTTTTTACTGCTGGTACTGTTCCCCACATATACTCCTTACCCTCCCTACTTAGAGGACTAAACACCAAATGCAGCAGCATTTCAAGACTCAAGATCTTGTCAGATCAAAGTTCTTCATGCTTTATCACACACTATGTCTCTCACATAAGCTTTTATAATTTTATAACTGGCTGCATTACTTTTTTAAACAATTGTTATTTAAGAAAAAAACATAATATTTGGTGGGCTGTGTTGAGAAAGGCATAACATCTGCAGCTGTTGTTCATTTGAGACAAACTCAACTTCTTCTAGAGCTGAGGTCAGTACATGGGTGTTGTCATCATATCGCAAAAGCTCCCATACCTTCTCGGTGATTTCTCATGGGCAACTCCTCACAGCACTGACTCCTTCTTCACAGCACAGCCAACAAACTCCAACTCTCTTCACAGCACAAGCAACAGACTCCATCATTCTCCTCACCCAGCTAACCCACTCTTTTGTAGCACTCGTCTCCTTATTGGACACAGCTGTGGCCTATTAAGGGCAGGCCTGTTCCTAATCTTTGGTGATTAGCACAGCTGCAACTCCTCAGGTGTGAGACCGCCTTCTGCACTGTCTTTATTTTCTTACATTCTATCCCTCCACACAAGGGCACCACGAAACTCCTGAAAGGAGGAACTGAGCTGAAAGGCAACAGCTCTACCATATGACTTTAAGAGACAGCTTCAGTCTCTTCCCATCAATCATGAGTATTTACATATATGGCTCAGCATTTTCTTCAGTATGGTATCTTCACATCAGACAAGTTCTAGATTAAATGCATTAGACCTGGAACCAAACTTTCAAGTCTTACATATACTCTCAAACAACCAAAAGAATAACTGATTTTAGCCTGCTACTCTGCATTCTAGAGCAGTCTGAAACCATGACCAAATTTCTGAACCACAAAGTTAACACACTTGGCTAGAAAATATTTTGATTTTTTTTTAATCAATTATTCAACAAGAGAGTTGTCATGACTTACAAATCTTTGTACCAGTTGTGGCTACCAAGCTCTGCAAGATGGAAAAAATGTTAAAGCAATACTGCTTGAAAAATCATAGAATCATAACATGGTTTGGGTTGGAAGGGACCCTAAAGATCTCCTAGTTCCAACCCCCCATCATAGGCAGGGACACTTTCCATTAGATCAATTGCTCCAAATCCCATCCAATCTGGCCTCAAACACTTCGAGGGTTGGGGCATCCACAGCAACTCTGGACAACCCCTGCCAGAGCCTCAGCACCCTCACAGCAAAGGTGTTTTTCTTACTACGAAAGGAAAGGAAAAGATGTACTCTCACTCCCCTACATCAGCTTGAGCCCAACTCCAGCCAGGAAGGAAAGAGCACCAGTGACCAGCAGACTTATCCAGGCTGTTCTGCTGGCCTATCTTTCCTGGTGATGTTATAAATAGCCTTCTTTGAACAGCACAGATTCCCTGCCCAGCTCTTCCTGGGGGCTGGAACTAGATGATCATAAAGCTTGCTTCCAATCCAAAACCATTCTGTGATTTTATGAATTCCCAAACATTTCCCTCAATTAAGAAGCACCACAAGCACTCATTGAACTCAGAGAGCAAACCTCTCCTCCACAATAACCTCACTATGCCCTGAACTTCAAAGAGCCCTTATAGAAATGTTCCTGAATCCAGTAGGAAGGCTTTACAGTAAGCACTAAACAAATATATGACTTGGGGTGCTTTTAAGAGGCTACTTCACTTGATAAAGTGATAGAAATATCACTGATAACAGCTTACAAGGATGAAGGCCCAGCTTATCTTAACTGTGGCAGTATACACAAGTGGCAGTATAATCTTCCCCATATTCCTACTGCTTTAAGACAGGAGGAGTTGAGGAAGGCAATAACTCCAACTGCCCCTGAACTTAAGCACAGAAAGATAATCTCCCATCAGGGCTACAAACCAACTACTTACAGTCTTCAAAGAACTCTTAGCTAAAGAGCCAACCAGAGGAGCAACGTGACCAGAAGCTGCCTGGGCAATGGATAGAGAAGGGATTTGCAAATTTACTTCATTTTGTACTGAATCGCTTTGGTAGTTTTATAGCAGGAAGGTTATAGAATTCATAGCCAGCAGGCCAATTCCAGGGGACACTTCAACTTGCATCCTATAAATCTTCATCAAGATATTTGTATAACTGTGGATTAACAGGCTCTTAGACAAGAAAATACCTTCACCTAACAGTTAGTGACTTGACTCTACTGCCAATATCTGAGACCCAACTGCTTGTGTTATGCACCTGCTAAATTCATGTGCGAAGTCTGATCAACAGGGGCCAACCTCAGAGGGAACCATCTCTAGATTTACTGTGTAAGTGAACAGGAGCCAAGGCTTAGTCTCTGAGCAAAGCTGTAAGAGTTTAGTCCTAACTCTCACATAAACAAAAATGTTCTTCAACAGAAACTTTCAGTGTAGAGGTCTCTGTGTCTGCCCCACATCATCTTTCCTTTACAACTTACTCCAACAACTCACTCCAACTAATGGAGACTTATCAGTAAAATATTTTGTTTCACACACAGCCACAGCAAGTGAGGCTTGATGAAGCAAAGTCCAAGCCTTTGACCTGTGAAAGAATATTATCATAAGATTCAAATGGGAACCACTTGGAGCAGCGCTGGAAAAATTAAGGGAGACAGAGTCACAGGTTTTCATGGATTCAAGCTTCTCACTGTATGGTTGAATTTAACTTCAAGCTTACTCTTGGGTCTACCAATTTATTCCCTAAAAATTATAATCATGAACAAAAAGAAAAAACAACCTAACACCAAACCCTTTATTTACCAAATTACCATAATCACATTGGCAGAGCTACTAAATGACATAACAGATGGTTGCATGACACAAAGGCATCCAAATTTTAAAAGCTGGTGCCTTGGTTTTATGGCACTTTAGTACTTCTATAATAAGCAAAGTTTTTTAGTCAGTTCTTCAAAAATGCACATCTCTAACCATTTGTTTTGAGATAGGCCCTCTAAGGGTCTATTAGATGAGCTCTTTTCAGAAGACTTTGTTCTGCACATCTAAATCCCACTGAGCCTTACAACAGTTTGAATCCTGTTTTCCACAAGCCCTCCAGGAAGCCCTACCACAAGCATGCCGTGCCACAAA
>NW_005054384.1:806263-814121 GCF_000277835.1 Geospiza fortis
TACTGGGAGCATACCTAGGAGTACAGAGCATTCCATCCTCACATTTTAGGATGACACCAGTATTCTTGATCAGTGTAAGGACAGCTTCCACTTATACAGTGTGGGCATCCAGGACGTTCCTCTGGCTGCCCTGGATGGCTCAAGCCCCTGCCAGGGGGCTCAGAGACCTTGGCATGAAGCCAAAGACACCTGTGCCCTGGATTTTAACCCATGGAGAAAATCACCAACTTTATGTGAAGATTTACAAGCCATGAGAGTTTAAGTAGAATGATAGCTAGTTTGTCATAGGGTGAAAAAGTAAAACTTTGAGGTTTTTAGAATGGGAGTTCAGACACCAAGATGGAGGGATTTGGGTGTGCCTTGTCCTTCTTTCTTCTTCTTAGCCTCCATCTTCTGGGTGATGGTGGCACTTTTGGATCGGTTTAGAGTAGAAACGGACTGTCTAACATAGGTGATAGGTATTGGAAAATTATAGTAAATAAAGTACAGGTAGTTTTTAGTATAAAATATAACACTGCCCCAAGGCAGTCAGTGTGCCTCAGACGGACTTGCTAGACAGACCTCAGTGGGTCAGAAAAAGAATGTTATAGATAACAGAGAATAAAAAAAAACACAGCCTTGAAAACCACAGCCAAAGAACCCTAACTCCTTCTTCAACCTCAGGGCTGGGAAAAAGAGACTTTCTAACACCTCAGGGTCATTGTGACCACAGAGACTCCGAGAATACAGGTATCAACACTGGCAGAAACCTTCACAGTAAAACAGCAAAGTTATAAGCAAGAGCACTTGCCACAAATCCCAAATGTAAGGATGTCCTCAGCCAAGTTTTGCTGCGTGCCTTTTCCATCTGCCTCAGCCCATGCCACCAACCTTTCTTCCTTAGTCCTAGAGATGCCAGTGCAGACCTCCAAACAAGCAGTATAAATTCACTTTACACTTAAATGTTGCCCTCCTCAAGGGGAGGATACACAAGCACAAACACATCCTGTGTGCACACAGCCAACTCTCCCCAGCCAGGCTGCAGCACTTCACCACAGGGACACAAAGATCTGGCTCTTGGAGAGCACTATCAGTCCTGTAACAAAGTCCAGGGCAGGCTGACAGCAGCTGGTGATAGAGCCAAGCCCTCTCCTAGAAACAGCGACTCCATGGTTATCTGCCTCGCACAGCGCTTTGTGCTCCTCCAAACATGGAGCTCTCCTGACAGGAGAGGAAAAAGGCTGAGAGAGCAAGAGCCAAAGTGGCTGGTTTGGTTTATGGGCTGCGGCCCAGAAAAGCAGATAGCCCTGGCACATGAGGTGACAGCACAAACACTGGAGCATTCCTCAGGGACAGAATGGGAAAAGGTTTGTTACTTGTACAGTCAGTGAAATGCTGCGTTTCTACGCCTCACTGCAAACTACAGAAAGGAGTTGTGCCCTTCCCATTTAGAGGGAATTAAGTACCCAGAAGTTTTCTTTAGGATTTCCTTATTCCATCCTACCACATTCAAAGCACTGTTTTCAGTGCATGCTTCAGAGTTGTCTTCCATTTGTAGCAAACAAGTTTTATTTGGACAGGATTTATGTGCACATTATTGCTGAAAGCAATACCTAAAACCAGTTTTTAAAGAAGAGACTAGAACAGGGCACCTGTGTCAGAACTGGGCTAGTGTCAACAGGCCTGCCCTCAGTCAAAGAGTGCAGCAACTCCATCAAGCTAAATGTGACTATTTGATGCCTCTGCTTCTGTTTCATAGAAGAAAAACAGCACTGCAATAAATTTAGTTTTATGTTTTAAATTTAGTGAGATGAAGAGCTCTCCTCAACTGTCAAGTGTGAGCTCCATAGGCAGAAGAGTTCCTACAAACCAGACTGCAGGCATGCCCTAATACCTATTACACTTGTTCAAATACAGTGTGTTCTCTTGTTCTAGTAAAGTTTATAAATGTCTTTTCAGCACAAGAGAAAACCAGCCATGCAAACAGAAAGTCTGAACATGACACACTGTCAAGCTGACAAAGATAACACTGAAATTCCCCTTGCTCTGTTAGCATAGCACACACTTGAGTAGAAACCTGTAAGCAGTACAGCATTTTCAAGGAAACAACAGTCAAGATAAGGGCATCTCTTTCATCTGCCAAAATGAATCTCCACTGCTTAACCATAACACAAGTGATGAGCATAAACCTGGAAAAGGGCAAAGAAATTAGAGTTCAAACCATAACTGCTGCTGCAGATACACAAACAGATGAAAAACTAAAAAATTCCATTAATGCAAACTGCAAGCATTGGATAGTGCTGCTCTAGACTCTGTGCAACAATAGGAGGAAATGGAAATCTTGCTTCTTTCAGTCAAAATATACAAAACACAAATACACCATGAACTAACCATCTTCCTAGTAGCTGCTCTTCCACAGAAAAGCAGAGAAAGTTTTCACCTCTGATAAAACCTCCAAAGCCAGAGCTGTTTCAGTAAGATCTAAGCAGAACCCTTTCCTCCCACAGTTCAGACCCAAACCTCTGCTTCCCACCATCAGCAAACTGGCACCTACTGGAAAAGCACAAAGTAAATGATTCACTTTTCCTCTGATAACCACGCAGCAGATTGTTGCTACAACAGACCAGAAGAGAACTGGGAAAACGTGGTTTTACTTGTCCTTAACCAGAGATCTGGAACACATATGGGGGCTGAAGACACAGCTCAGTCCCAGAATAAATATCTGCAAGACTTCCAGTCAGGACCTGTGGTTCCAGCTTAGATGTGTGAGCTCAGCTCTAGCCACCAAGAAGGGGATTTTTGTCTTTAGGAGAGAAGTTAAACAGCACAGGTTAATATCAACCAGGACATACAATCTCTTTATTATTATTTTCACTACTGCTGTTTACCAACAAAAGCCCAAGTTATGTCTTCATATCCAGCAAATCAGCCATTCAAAAAATCCTGCCTGGAATCTGTGAATGTACCTCAGATGAAGCTGTGAAAGAACTAGCCAGACCAGGGAGAGGAGCAAGTCATTTGCTCATTTAAGTGTTTTAAAAAGTCAAAACTGAGCCAAAAAAAGCAACCATACACACTTCAGCTGGCAAACCACACACTTTCAGATTATGCTCTTAAGTAAAAGAAAATAGTCCAGGGGTTGTTTCAATTTCTTTTCAAGCTACATCAGCAGTGACAATACTGATCTAGGAGCCATTCCCTGATTATCCTTCTACAAAATAAAAAGTGAGGCCTTCTACATACCATATACAGGAGAACCTCCCACTCATCTAGAAGTGTTAAATACAGTTGTAAAATTTGGACTCCTTCAAAAGCCCAATAAAAATATAAGTCAGGTTTACTACACTGAATAATCCAGCATAAGAAGACAGAAGCCACATGAGGTTGCTGGGCTCACTTCCCTTCTCAGGGCAGTAGTACTAGCTTCATTTTTTCCTTTTCACTGTTATTTCATCCTTATTAGCATGCCAAGCAGGAGCAGGAAGAATTCCACGAGTTCCCATACATTAGCCCTGGCAAAGTGAGCTGCCTCTTTTCCATCAGTTAACTTGAAACACACAAAGAAAGGTCTCTGAGATGCTACATGACAACTTGTGAAATTAGTTTCCGTGAATTAATCTACAAGCAAATAACTCCGTGTGACCAGGAATTTAAACAAACAAACAAAGGCACACAGGAACAAGCAGGGAAGAAATGATCTGCAGTCAGACTGGCCGATATTAAAAAAGCACACCCGAGGGCACAGTGATTTCCAGGGAGGAAATCCACCCACATCAGAACTAGATGGAGCACATACTCTCATGCCAGAAGCAGAATGTAACATATTCCAATATGAACAACTGCTTCACTCACTGCATATTGATCCTGGACTATTTATTCACTAGTTTGCACTGTATGAAACAGCTCATGCATTGATTTTCCCTGCCTCCATTTTTTTTCACCTATTGTGGCAGGACACCTTGAGAAAGCACCACAGGTATGACTGGTGCCAGAATCAGAACTATAACAAAAAATGTTATGCTGTGTAGTTCAGTGCAGCTTCCAGGACTGGCCAAGTTATAGAAAGTTCAGGCACTAATTAGTCATATAGTCTACATATTTTAAAAAAGCAGTAGTTGGGATGTTTGCAGTGAAGAACCCAAATTTAGTCCATACTCAAGATCTGTGTTCATTACATTGACAAAGCCACTAAACAGCCATCAATCCTGTTTATTTCATGGTTTTCTGAAAAAGATCACTTAATGTTATAAAATTACAAAACAGGCTGGTTAATTAACGCGGGACTGCCCTGAGGAACACAAGGCTTGAACAATAGAAGCTTCCAGACAAAAATGATAAAATACACACTGAAACAACAGTTTAAAAAAAGATCCTGTGAATGCTAAAAGCAAAACAGGCTGCCTCCACTAGGTCAGTCTTCTGAAAAGGTCAAACACCTTTTAAAAACAAGAGTACAACAAAAGAGATGACAACAGAGCAGAACACTGTATTCTTATTTCTCAAGTTATCTAGACTGCAGTAAAATAATAGAATGTGTGTTCCCTCCTACGAATCAGGACTCTTTCAATATTTAAATCAGAATGATAATTCCACAAACAAACATTTCAGAATCAAATATCGAGGCTCTTGCCATAAAACAGTTTTGTTAAAGGAGCAGAAGTAGTTCATGGGGGCCATCAGATGTGACAGACACTTCAGAAACACTACAAGTGTCAAGGAAAGGCTTCTGGAACACTGTAGGTAGATAAATAAAACACACTATCCACTTCAGAAACAAACATTCTTGTGACTAACCCCCAGATTTAAGCAGGTCAGATTTTATAACATATCTGTGAATCACCAATCTCTTAAAAACAAGCAAGCACAGAAGGAAAGGGCACCTGTGTCACAGAAGGGCCTCAATGCACACATCCCTAGAAATAACTCCCAGCATGCAGTCCAATGAAACTGCCAGCTTCACCACCAGCCACCCAAATTTTTAATTTCACAGTATATTAAAAAGGGTTTCAGGTTCACTCAAACAGCATTCACTTTCCCACAAGCAGCACTACCAGGTTTGCCTACTCGGGGAAGTGAACAGTGGTCACAAAACAGTGGCTCCCATTCAAAAGTCACCAGAGACAGGACGTACAATTAATATTTTCAACAGGGGATAGTTATGCTTAAAAAAAGAAAACCAAAAAACCCTAGGGTTCATGACTCTTTTGGGAAGGGAGGAGAGGGTGGAAATTTTTATTTTGTCTTTTAATACTGTTCTGCAAGTAGGCATTTGGACACAGAGTATGTGCCAAGTGGCTCAGTTACAAGCTATCACAATTTTCCCAGGCCTGCATCTCTTCACACCCACACTGATATCTTGCAAGTCCATACCCACATGCATCTGTAAAAACAGATGTAGGACTTCATTAGTACATGTATAAATATTCATTAGTTGCTATTCAGGCCCACAAACACATCTATCACATCTGCAAGATAGCAAAAGGTTCCCTGTCCCTGGGATCAGTGTATTAAAAGCCTTGGATTCCTATCCTAGCTGTGTCTGTACTCATGAAGGTCAACTCCAGAACAATCATGCTGCATTTCATTTATCTCCCTTCAGAAACTGAGGGGACAAAGCCCATTACCCATTTGGTAAAAGGGCAGGGACACCTAGAGATGAAAGAATTTCAGTGCAGTGTTAGATCAATAGTATTTTCACCACTTGAAAAGGTAATGCTGCTTTCCTAGATAAGGACAGACTACAGACAGAAACTCTGTCACATTGCAAATGCCTAATCTCACCTAGAGAGCAAAGTACAGGAGACAGGCAGAAAAGCAGCCACCAATGCCACTAATGTCACACTCCTGAGCAGTACAGAGTGTTGGCAGCGTGGAGTCCACCCTGTTCATGTGAAGGTGGAACAGGAACGAAACTGGGTCCTTCCTTCCCAGTTTTGCTTCCTTTCGATTTCTCTTTAGGCTTTGTAAAGCTGAATTCAGACCCATCAGAGTTAGAAGATCTAATTTTTCTCCCGAATTTGTTTAAAGACTGCACTGACTCCACCTGCTTTACACTCCTCCATCACAAAGCAGGCAGGGCATCTTATTTCCAGTTTCTCTGCAGAGACACAAGAAACTCCATTCCTGAGGGTGGCTGCTCATCCTGGAGCAGTGAGACAGGTCACTTCCCATCCTTCTCTGACTACAGCCAGGATTTAAGTCAATTCCATCCCAACGCTTCACAAAAGTCCTGGCATAGTCTGCCCCTCCTTTTTACATGAAATCAGCATCCCAAGATTTCACTGCAGTAAAAAGTGCCCTCCTGAATCAGTGCCAAACCCTTTGAAGGAAGCATAAAAGAGGCACTACATGGCAAGACATCTCAGCCTAACACAAATGGGTACTTAAATATCCACCTGAAAACTAACTCTACCAAAAAAACCCAAAAAACCCCCCAAAAAAACAGACCCCCCCAAAAAAGAAAACCACTCCCCCCCCAAAAAAAAGAAAAAAAAAAAAGAAAAAAAAAAAACCCAACAAACAGAAAACCCCACAGCTTTTTAAGTACCAACTGCTTTTCACCAAGCTGCTCCTAATCACCAATCAACAGGAAAATGCAGTCATGTGTTCAGTTATTAAAAGCTTTGATTGTTTTACATATTCAGTAGTAATTAAGAATGAGCAAGTAGCATATATTTTGCTAGGAAAACTATTATGAGCTCACATAGAGGAAGAGGCAAATTTTGTTATAAAAACAGCTGGTACAGGCAGAAGTGACAATGTTCACTTGCCCAAGGACACCTGAAGCAGCTGGCAGAGCTAAAAGGAGAAGCAGACAGCAGCTAACAGAAAACTACATTAAGTACTGCTCCTTTAGGTTCTCCTTTAGCTGGGGCCTGGATGCATAGAACAGTCAGAATACCAGCCTAGGAACCAAAATCCTACATGGGAAAGGAATAATGGTTCAGTAGAAATGGTGATTTTATGGCACCTCATCTAACCATTGGATATATTTCTCTCCTTTATTGATTTGCATTTCTCACCTCTTTCTTTCATTAAAGCTTGTAATACTTCTCTTGGAACATTCCTCCCTCTTCTCCACAGACACTATGTCCTCTCAAATCCAACATCATTAAGCAACAACTTCTCCCTGTCATTCACCACAAAATCCTCCTCCCTGACCAGCAATGCCACCATGGCAGCTATGGATCCCACAGTAAACCCGCCCTGTTTCACATCTTTTATTCCAACAAGGCTATTTTTAAACCCAGATCAGATTTCTGATAAGACTCCATGCACTCTCAGACAGCTGTGCTGTGTGACAAGAGCAGGCAAAGAGGACACAGAACCCCAGGATTTAAAAACCAAGCAACTGGAGGGCAGGGGCACTGCCCAGGACACACCTAGAAATCCTATAATTGTTTTTTCCTTTGTATTTAGTTGTAGTGATTGCTGCTGTTGTTTCAGATTTGAAGAACCTGAGGGCCTTAAAGCCTGTCTATTTACTGAAAAGGAATGTACTTCACTGCACAATGTAGTCATAGGAGAGCTGTATCTAAAGCCTGTTCAGGAAACAATGAACAATTGTCTTGATTTAGTATCTTCAGAACTGTAACTCTACTATTATCAATATTTAAATCAAGTGTAAAAGATAACTTCTCATAGCAAGCACTACATACTCACTTTATCCCACTGGCTCTGCAGCAATAAACCTTAGTTGAGAAAAGTCGTAGTTCAAATATGCTGCCATATCAGGAAAAGCAGGAAAATCGTTTTATAAAGGAAAAGCAGAAATCAAACAAGAAAGGAATTTTGTTTGTTTGTTTCTGGAGCTGCCTTTTCATTTAAGAAAACACAATGGAAAGCATAAAAACCTCAAAAAAATGAAGCAGACAACAGT
>NW_005054384.1:814152-814679 GCF_000277835.1 Geospiza fortis
TTCCAACAGCAGGCAAGAATTATTGGGCTGTAGATGGCTGAGTGCTGCAGAACCAAAGCCCCCCAAATCCAGAAATAGAAATTTATGGCTATACCTGGGCTGCCTTCTTAACAGCTGCCATGCTACAGTGCACCTGCTAAGCACCTATTCCATTCTGTCTGTGGGGTTTCCTAACTTAATTTAGCACTCACAAAAGAGAACCAGCACATCTTGCAGGAGCCTGGGGATAGCAGCATTTACAAGATCACGTAAAAAGGTGACAAGCAGCAGCTATTACACTTCCACTGAAAAATCAAAACAGGTCTCTGAACAAATGCAGGACATTTCAACTGCCTATCCCCTAACAAAAGGGCCTCCCAGAAAATATTTTCCTAAATACCAGTCACACATGGTATTGCTTCTTTCACTAGAGCACACATTCAAGGTCACTCAACCTTTCCAAATCCTACTTCTTCATTTAGCTGTTTTATGTGGATCCTCAGATACAGGACCCTTAAAAGCTTTTTCTCTCTTCATTTAATCCTGTC
>NW_005054384.1:814743-814925 GCF_000277835.1 Geospiza fortis
CCCAAATTCTCTCTAACAGCAGGGCTATTTGATGGATTTCCCCAGCAGCCCCGTAAAGCGCATGCCATGTACCAGATGTTCACTCACCCAGAAGCTCACAGCCTGCCACCAAGGGGAAAAAAAGGTGGGCAACACCTCTTCATTCTTCCTGTCTGGCTGAAGAACGATCTCCCTCCGGCGTG
>NW_005054384.1:814958-824097 GCF_000277835.1 Geospiza fortis
CAGTGCTCAGAGCAGGCAGACTTGCAGGAGCAGCTGGAAAACAGCCGTGCTCTCCTACGCTGAGCAGAGGTGTCCATCCCAGAGCCAGGGTGGCTTTTGCACAGCAAACCTATCTTCTACAACCCCCTTACCACAGGGTGGGGCACACTGACAAGTGGCCATTGGAAGGTGGTCACCAGGGCAAGAGCAGATAATAAAGCCAGAAAATTTGCCTGCATGTGTGTTGGAAGGGAAAAGAATAAGTGGAGCAAATAATGAGTGAAAGAATGGAGTCAGTATGCAAAGAAAATTATTTACTGAACAGACTATTCGTGCTGCTGACCTCAGTCCATTCCTCTCCAAGTTTTAACTCCTTAGAGTCAGGGCTCTGCCTGGGAGAGGAGGTCACAGCTCATCTCCATTGCCCTGCCATTAACCACTGTAGGATGTAACCACCAGATCCTGCAGTGAGACTCCAGGAATGCTCTGCTGCTCCATTTCACAGCTCTAGGAAGCTCTCACAAACCAGAAACACACCAAAAGCCTGGTTGGTCCATCATGTTTCCCTCCCATACCTGGCAAGAAAAGCCCCTCTAAACCCAGAGCTGAAGAGGCTGGCCAGAGTTCATATCACCACCATTTCTAAGACCTTCACAGAAAGAATTATTTTTCTGCAGCACTTGAGTATTATCAGGTTTTAGAAAGTTGATGCCTGCCAAACATTCTTTTCCACAACAAGAAGTGCTGTATGCAAGTTAATCTCACACCCATGACCTTGTTCTTGCCACCAAAGATTTTGCTGTCATAACAAACCCCATAGACACTGCACGTATTTAACTGTGGCATAAACCTGAATATGCCACAGCAGTTTGTATTTCACACAGCAGCAGCTATCCCAGCAAATGGGAATACTAATATCTTTTGCATTTGTTCTTGGGGATACAGAACAAAACAGTTTTTTATAATTGAAAAAAAAGCTTTAAGTCATGACTGCATTTGAGAACAGGCTTACAGAATCTACCTGGCTCTCAGATTCCCTGATACTTATTAAGGATATTCTCTCCATATTGGAGCCTACATGGTGAAGCAAGCAGCAAGCCCCACTGATACCATGCAATATCCAATGTAACAACCCAGCATTTAATTCACAGCATTGGAACACCTTCTACCCCACACCATTGTAAAGAAACTTTTCTAGATACATAACAAAGCTCCTGACTTTGTGGACAGGTTGAAAGCTGCTCCCAAAGGACTCTGTTCAATCAAGTGAGGAATTAAAACTGAGCATTTGCAAGTGCCATTGTAGCCCATGAAGCACAATTCTAGTAAATAATCCAACCTAGCCTGAGCTAAGGCAGCTGTTAGGAGAACCAAGCTCAGCTACCCACTCTTGTGAATCATTTCCTGAATTGCTGTAATTAGCACAGCATTGTAAGGCAATTCATGCTCAAACCCAACAAAAGTCAACACTCATCTTAATTTACTCTGCTGATCTCAGAGCACTTGGTTCCCAGTCCATTCCCTTCAAGATGCACCTCTGCTGTGACACCAGCAGGAAAAGGAAGAACTGAGACCAGTGTGCAGTAGGCACTGGCCTGCTGGGCCATGTCTGACCTGTGCATGTGGGACCTGCTTGGCCACGTCCTTTCCTCTCTTATGACTCTCTCTTTCAACTTTGATGTGTGCTTCACATTTCTGAAATTCTTTGCTTTCTCCACAGTCCAGAACCAAAGCACTCTGCTCAACAGCTGAATGCACAGGCAGACCCTGGCTGTGAGAAAGCATCATGCCTAGAAATCACCATCACTGCTTGCATGAATGCTAAGAAGGATTCACCAAGGTTTTCCACTGCCACTGAAAAAGTCTTGACTGTCTGGGATGTTTTCCTGTGTGCTGGTTGATCCCTACAGCTTTATAAAACCTGTTAGCTTCTCTCACCCTTGGAGAGCCAGACTTCTGATATTATAAACCTTGAGCTCATTGAGAGTTTGATGAAGCATAAAATAAGCATAGTTTAACAGTCAAATGAACAACAAAGGGCCTTTTGTGATAGCTAGAGAGTACAGGAATGGAGCAGCAAAGGAATTTGGACTAAGAAAAAGACAACCCGTTTTACATGGAGGTGACATCCTGTGACTTTTGATTAATAATTTGATTTATCAGTGACATTATATATTTCAAATTGATACATTAACTTTAATTCTTGTCCTGACACAACCCATCTGAAGACTTTAGATCTAGACAAAAAAATCATATAAAGTAGAGGAGTACAATGTGATAAGGAAATCTGACCTCTGGAAAAACATTTTCTTTGAATTTTTTTGGCAGAGGGTAAACAGTAAAGTCCCCAGGTTTTTGGCACAAGGAAGGAAGACTTACAAATGCTTCTCTTTCAAAAAGTAAATTTATTTTTCTTGTGTAATAGTACCTTACTGCTCCATGGGAGCTACAGTTCCAAGGTGACTATCTCAAGATGAAGCTCACCTTAAGATGGCAGAATTCACCACAGGTGAAAACAAGTAATCTTTTTATAGCAGAGAATGAAGGACAGTGCACAGCAGCCCCTGCAGTAAAACATTTGGTTTTGGCAATGTTTCATTTTGGGAACACACACAATTTAAACCGGAGGAGTTCTGATGAAGAAAAATACAAAGTAAACAAGTTGTCGTTAACACAGTTTCAACCAGCCTTAGAGAAGGGAAGATACAAATGTATTTTTTTCAATTTAGACTTTCAGAGGAACACTAAACATTTTAATTCCTTCTACCCTAACACTGCAGCATTTTAGAAGACTGTTGCTTCAGTAACTATTTAGAAATAAACTCTCCAGAGAGCACATGGCACTAAAACCGAGCCACTCCAGACTGATGAGCCATCTAGACAACGGTCCAGAAAAGGGCACATTAGCAGAAGAATTCTCCTAAGGAGGAAGCAAACATCTCAAGTGACACTCTGCAAGCAATTTAGCTGGTGTAGATCACAGCTGATACTATACCATTTCTAAATTAGCATTAACCAATTCCTCTCCAAGAAAAGAACACAGCAAAGTGCACAGCTAACCCAGCCCTCGAGGCATGTCCTGGACACATACCTTGGTCCTGCTGGCTCATGGCTATTGCCACCAAAATATGTAAGCAGCCCTACTACCCCTGGGAAGTCTACAGTGTGTTTAGACTCTGTTTATAAGCAGCAAATGACACAAAATCTGGAAGAAACCTGAAGTACCTGGAGTGAGGCACCAGCTTTCCCAGGCTCACCAGGGAAACCAGACACAAAGGCTAACTCCAAACCAGTCTTCCTTTACAATCAGCACAGCAAGAGGCACAGCTCTAGAGAGCTCTGAATGGGAACCTTGCCTAATTAATGAATTAGTGATTTAGTGCAGCAAAGTGAATCATCAAAAGCACGGTGCATTCTCCAAAGCTGTTTACCCTTCCAGACACAGAAAAACCGTATTAGACTTCCTCAAATGGAGCAGAAGCAGAACTCTGTTTATACCAGATGGAGTACCATACACCATGTACACAGACTGCTATCAAAGAAATTACTTTCTGCCACAAAACAAAACAACCCAATAAAAAAAACCAAACTAGTGAAACATTGCTAGATTTAACTGTTTAAAGCATGATTCCCAAACAAACACCTACCCTCATTCCTCATTTCTGTGCACATCACCACAGAGGAGAGGAGAAAGTCTCCTGTCCTCTCCTTCATTCCTTCAGTCACATAACCATGCTGTTGGAAGTGCTGGAAGACACTGCTCAACACAAGATCCAGAATAACCTATCCCATGGGAATCACTGATGGATATCAATTGTGTTTGTGCTCTTCAACTGGGTTAGAATCACATTTGCCTTCTGCTTGCCTTTAGACTCAATTCTTTAATGAACCCTGAAAAACATGAGTGTTAAATGGTGCAAATCCCTACAAGCTGCAGCATCTCACAAAACAAAGCAGATTTGATATTGTCCTTTACACCAAACACAACAAGACTTTTTAACAGTTGTGTAAGTCTACACAACATATTTAGAAATACCAAGAGGAAGGCAAAAAGGGGCTCCCAACCATTTTGTTCAACCAGGGCAGTTCCATCAGGCTCATAAAGAGATAGAAATATTAGATAGGACTCACACAGCCACAAGCACTTTTATTTGTATAGCAGAGATATGATCCCACAAAAATGCTGCTGTTCTGCCTACACTTCCAGTGAGAGTTCTCCCCACAGACTCAGAGTAAAGAGATCTCAGTAATCTAAAGGGAGGTCATTGTAAAAGTTATGCTATCCATTGTCACTTCAGTTCAGAAGTTGCTTAGAAGACTGGAAGATTATATCCTAAGACTTCATCAGACATGCAACCAAAGTTCATTCCAAAGCATCTTACATCCATGAAAATGAGAGATATAAAGTAAAGCTTGAAAGAGTTTTATTAGAAGCCTTCAATGCACTACAATGTCCTCTTCCCTCAAGCACATCAGCCCCCAGCAAGCCTTGCCTCACTTCAACACACTGCATTTTCAGAGGAATTATTTCCAAACAGCAGGGCAGAGAGCAGCAACACAGAACAATTTTCCTGCTGGCCAAAGAGGAAGTTCATTCTGTAAATGGGCTATTTCCCAGATTTTAATTAAGCTGTGCAACTGGAATCCTAATGCAGGCAAACACAACAAAAGACCCACAAGGTAAGACAAATATTCCTGGACTGAGATTAGAGAAGAGAAAGCATCAAGGTTTTACCTTTGCTTTGTATCCTACAATAACATTTGAGATCATCAGTCTAAACCAGAACTCCACAATGTCATATTCTACATAGGAGCAGAACAAGAAAGCACATCTCTTGCACAGAGAGATTCCACCTCAAGGGATGAGATGACTGCTGGACAAGTGGATCCCAGGCAAGAAGAGAACACAGCAAAAAGGCAAAACCACCCAAGGCAGATAAGCAGGGGCCTGTTGATTCCACTGCCAAGCTGCTCTGGGTAAGTCAGCTCATGGCAGGTGAGAACATTATGAACTTCTGTGAAGGCAGAAGATGAGGCAGCAGCAGAGATATCTATGGGACCCTTCTCCATGATGGCTGCAAAACATCCACCTGCCACTCCTCCTTCAGCACTAACAAAGCAAAGAAAGGCCACAACAAGGCTTTGCTGAATGCCTCAAAGCAAGCAGCATCACCAACTGGGACTACGTGTCAAGTGCTCCACAGCATTTCACTCCAGGTAACAGTAGAAAATTAGTTTATGTCTGTAGCTGTATAACCCCACATATGACTGACTTTCAGCAAAAATGGTCATTGTTTTGAACAGTTGAATGTCAAGAAGAAATCCAGACACTAGACTAGTTTTAACCATGTGGCTAGACATAAAAGATCATATCTCAAAGACTCTGTGGAGAAAGAATGAAAAAGGTTAACATATAACAAGGATAAAGATCTGGGAAGAAAGAGATGACAGGCTGAGAGAGACAGGAATGTAGTAACAAGGTTTTCCTCACAATTTCCATAGCTTTCTTCAGTGTCCCTTCTCAAAAATGAAAGGCAGCATCTCATGTTGCCTATTGCAAAACGACAGGTTCAGAACAGTTGATCTCTATCAGAGCAACCAAGTTTTTGTCTCCAGCAAAAGAACTATGCTGCTACTGCCCACCTTCAGCAGAAAAGTTATGAACTCCCTCAGGAAGTGTGGGATGAAGTACATTCCTCTTTCCTGAAGCTGAAATAATTCTATTGTTAATTTACTGCTGTCTAGGAAAAGCAAGAACTTGCATTTCCTTTCCTAGCCTTACTGAATAACTTTTGAATGGAGTAAATTTCAGTACCTAAAAAAAAAGAAAGAAAAACATCCTTCAGTTTCCTCTTGCTACCAAGGCAAATGATTGTTCCTTGATTAAACTTTCAAAGGAGAAAAAAACAGAAGAGGTATCAGAAGAGAGGCTGCCCACGGAGGTGAGCAACTTCCCTTCCTTAAATTGTTGGCCATATCTGGGCACTCCATTTCCCTCACAAGTCACTCCACACACAAGAGTACCACAGTACCTCTTCAAACCAAGATACAACACAGGCAGAATGAGAAGAGCCATGTCTGTTTACTGCTAACACAAAGAAACCAAATGCTGTTGGAGTCTTATCAACTCATTAACCCATATTCCAACTACCTCAACATTAGAAGGAATCCACAGGTACAGACAACAAATAATTCACTGAAATTGAGCTCATCCTGTGCCCCAAACACTCAGCTGAAATCCAAATGTTTTCACACCATTCACAAACACTGTCTATTGCAGCTCTCATTCCTTGGCATGTAGATGTTCCTGGGTTCTCCTGGATGCACTTTTCCATTTCTCCCTCTCCCCTGTGCAATTACAACATGAGATGTCATTCAGCTGGGGGAGGGAGGAGGAGAAAAAGGAAGGAAAGGGTGGTGAGCTGATGTCCCTATGCTAGCTTACCTCTTGCTCTATCCCCATGGTTTTTTTGGGCTCCCCTCCTAGTAAACAAACAGTGCCTGCCTTTTGTATCTTATCACATCATTTCCAAATAGCAGCACAAGCTCCAGCTTGGTATCACTGCTACTTTATTCCCACCTCTCTAGTCATGAGCAGCATCCCTGGAGCTGACATCTAGGTTACACCCTGCCATAGTCTGCAAAGGTCAGGTCAGTTCTAGACTCCAGTGCGGCTGGGAGATCTAAAAAAAACACCTATGAGCAAACACAGCTCCCAGGGGAGCTGACATGAAATTCCCCCTTCCCTGCACTGACCATTGGGAACTGTTCCCTCCTCCCCTTTTTGGATAAAAAGATGAGATTATCATTAGGATCTGCATCAGTAAAAGCAGTCCCAGGAAACCTCTCAGGGATCACAGCCACACCAGGAGTACCTCAGCAACACAGGAGCTGGGGGAGCTGCACTTTGCACTCCTGTATGGGCAGCACAGCGTAAGGGCAGCCACCAGGGCAGGCGTGTGCCTTGCTCCTGCGTGATGTCCCTGCAGCTACACTGCATTGATGGGGTTTCCTTTACTCCAGGGTGTTAGGACAGAGATCAAGGGGCAGAGAAAAGAGTCCTAAATCATCAGGCTGTAAGAGCACACCCAGGCTCTGCTGTTGCTCTTGTGGGCAATTGCCAGTGGCACAGCCAGAGTGGGAGTTTCCTGCCTCAGCCAAGGACAGACAGCAGCAGCACAGACAGCTCTCCCTTCACCTGCAGCTACCCTGAGCTACTCTAAGATTAGGACAGCCCCTGTGTTTGCAAAGGAGAAAATGAACAAAATCCTAATCCATTCATGGATTACCCAAGTGACTGAGAAGTAATTTTTAAATCCTGCAAGGAAAGAGGAACAAGTCCAAGAGGTGTCATCAGCTCTGCATTACCATGTATAAACCAGGAATGCAAGTTCACTCATGGCAAAGTAACAGTGCCAGAGCCTTTATCAAGAGACCTGCACCTGCAAAAGAACTGAGATTTCTCATGTGAGGCATGTTCACGGGATATCTGAAACCCAGAGAGAAAGAAAGAAAGAAACCCAGCAAGAAAGCTTAGAGTAAAATGTCATCCTGACCTCAACCAGTTGCATTTAGGTTTAGACCAGGAATATACAGTTACATATTATTTACAGATCCTTTCTTAATACACAGCATAGTCAGAAACAGGACTTGTACTCAAATTTATTGAATATTGATATATGTAATTCAGCAGCATAACTATTAGTTATTTCATCTGCACAAATACTTAGAAATAACTGGTAAAAGAAAAATATTTATGGTTTTCCTGTAACACTGAAGAGGAGTTCCTCATCATTAATACAATAATTACAGGATTACCAACATCACAAATTAGCTGTAAGGTGTGCCTTCTATGTAATTTAAGACATGAATGAATACGAGTCCAGCATGCCTGGTTAAGCCATCTACTTAGACACAAGTATTTCAGCAAGCTACAAGCTAAATACAAACACACCTCTTTTCTTAGCTGTAGTGTGATTTTTGCAGCTGCAGATGCAGGACTTTTGGCTGTTTTAAAGGGGTACTGCCAACTTCAATCTAACTCTAAATCTAGTTTTGTACCAGTAAGCTTTCACAGACTCTCAGGCCAGCAGAAATATTCCCATGATTGAAGAGCTTAATTCCCATGCAGGGAGTTATTTTTACTGAACATATCCCTGCAGTGCAACCAACCCAAACACAAGTACTGAAAATGTGACAGTGAGAAATAAACAATATGTACATTATAAGAAATACAGAAAAAGATACTAACATAACTTTCAGTAAGAGTAGTATATTTCAAGCAAGTGCATAATTACTCAAAGAAAACCTTGTTTATTTCACTTCTCAAAGCTCAGTTGCCTTATATATTTCAAAGTTTCTAGCTAAAAGGAGCCTCGTGGATAGTCAGTTCCAGTATATCCAGCTTGTCCACTGAGAGGCCATTTATTTGCTCAGCTTCCCCTAAGTCCACTACACCAGCACAGACAAAGTTCATTTAAAGTGCAGAATAACCAAGAACGCCAATTTTGAGTCTAACACCCAAGGATTTCCCGTAGATTCTTCATTTTTTTTCAACTTTCAAAGAAGCACAACAGGACCAACAAGGGAAGCAGCATTTTTTTCTGTCGTGTCAGACTTAACAGTAACTTTTATCGAGACAGAGGAATCATTTCCAGGTGCTCCCGAGCACTAACCTTAAAGGGACAAGGCAAGAGAGGACTGCATGAGGTAAGAGAAGTCTTCTTGGAATGGAATAAGTATATGGAGTATATGGAATTAAGTCATTGCAGTGAATGGATAACCGGGTTTTTATTATCATACAAGAAGAAAACCTACATTTAGAAGCAGCTACCCTTGTAAAGTACTAAACACCCTTAAACACATCTTAGGACAACAGCCCGCAGAGATTAAGAATGAACCATAACACAACAAATGGAGGAACAGAGGCACAAGCATTACAATCCCTCGCACTGCCTTTATCTCGAATGACAATAAAAGGGCTAAAGGCAAGACAAGCAGCAGCCTGTGCGAGCTGCGGGCGGTTTATGCCGTGCCTCACGTAGGGGTGCCGTAAGCTCCGTGTGACGGAAGCACCGGCAGCGCTCTGTGACCCTGAGGCGGCCGCGGCCGGCGGGCGCTGCGAGGCACCCGCGCGGCGCTCGGGGCGATGAGGCCGAGC
>NW_005054384.1:824955-838390 GCF_000277835.1 Geospiza fortis
TCGTCCCGTTGGGACCGTGATGCGCTCGGGGACAGCTCCGTGCCCCTGCGCTCGGGAAGTGTAGTAATTACATATCCTCGGAACAGAGAGAGACATAGTTCTCCCAGGAAAATCCTGGGAAGCTGTATAGAAGCTGTAGGAAACTTAGAAGAAAGAATTTAAACAATTATTATCTCTCTTTCTGTAACTATTGTTTATAGATATAGTTCTCTAGAGTGCGCTATTCATAGCTCACTAATAGTGTGAGAGCGGATTCCTAAGGGCTAATCAGGTCTTAAGTCCAGCATTGTTTCTATAAGAACTGTAGATTTCTATTAATAAAGTGACTTTTCATGCCTTCTCATGGAGTCTCTGTATCACCTTTACCTGTCCTGACACCCCTACAGTGACAGAGAGGATGAGCAGCGTTGCAGCAGGTGGATGCTGCTGCCATCATCCTTGTCTCCTGCTAATCAACTCAGCTTGGGAGCCCCAGATATTGGCTAATCCCTCAGGTCACACCGAGGTGACAGTGTAGGTGACTGGCTGGACTGGGGAATGAGCCAGCCCTGGTCTTTGGCACAGCATTGAGAGGAACCCAGAAATGTCCAGCTAAAGCCACAGCCTTCCAACCCTATCTTAAGAGGAGCTTTGGTCTCCATAGCATATTAGAGATTCTGGTATGAAAAGCAGTCAGGTATTGTAGTAACACAGAATAAAGCACCAAGCAGATATCATTCATAAGAGATGTGTTAAATGAGCTAATGACATGGCTGAGCAAATTCTTACTACAGTGAGGTATGACAAATATCAGCCAGAAGTGCACAATTCCCAATTCACTATCTATATCCATGTCTGAGAACAGATGGAGGAAAGCCTTTAGCTGATCTAAACTTGGCTCAGCCCACCCTGTTTACTGATGGAGTTTCCATGAGCAGAGAAATTAGAGCGACTGGTTGCGATCACGGGAGAGCCTCAGCCTGCTGATTCACCTTCCATTATCTGCTCAAAACCAACATTTGCAGGTGTCCTCCCCTGCAAAGATGCAGGCTGGGGGTGTGTTAATTATTGAAAAATGAATGCAGATGGAGGAGGGGGTTTACACACAGTGATAAAGGAGATGTTTGGAAATGCTCTCCCGGGGCCTGACTCGCACGGAGTTTGCAGTGATTACTGGCTGAGCACTCCGAGCAGTCAGGAGGAGAGCTGGCAAGCTGAGCAGAAACCTTTGTAAAGTGCTAATAAGGACCCAAACAATTCCCATTAGGGAACTGCAGAGCCATCTGCACTCTAGCATCAGGCTGCCTATGGCATCCACAGCAAGGCTTGTATGTCTTGGCTTGATATTTTGGAATCCAGCACCAGAGAGGCTAAGTCATATGACAGGGTTATTTGCATCATTATGCTGCTGGATTCCCAGAGAAGTTTGCAGTAAGAGGAGGGGTTTAAACAAGTGGAACTGAAGCAGAAACAAAGGACTGTAGTGCCTCTGCATGTCCCTTGTCACCAAGTGCACGTGGTGGGCAGAGTGGGAGGAGGGTGGCAGGCAGTACTGTACAGAACTTTAGGCTAACAGAGCACACTCACAAAAACTGCAACATCAGTACAAAACGGGCTCTTTTGCAACACAAAAACAAGCTAAGACAGCTGAAATCCTGCATCACAGCTCGGTTAGAAGCCTGGTGTTCCAGGCTGGTGATGTGCAAGGCAAGCCCCGCACCATTATCTCCCCCGAGGGTTTGACAGAACCGCTGGTTTGCGCCGGGCTAGGGAGCAGCGTACCCAGCCAGGCAGTGATGGATTCCCTGTGAATTCCTGCCTGCAGGCACTGTAAACTTGGGTGTTGGCACTCCAGAAGTGACCTCTAGTGAGCAGAGCAGCTGTTGAGGAAGCAGTTCCAAACCAACCCAGGGGAAAATATTGTGGTTCCAGATTGAGCTTTTTCAAGGAGCTGAGCTGCTACTGCTCAAAATAAAGTCAGAGTACGGCACAGTGTCCCATTTTCAAAAGTCTATACAGAAATATAAGAAAAAATAGAAATTTTACAGAAAAATAAGTCTATATAGAAAAATAATATATAGAAAAATAATTTTTTATGTATTCCAAGAGAAATTATTGATGGCTCATAAGGCCCAGGTGTTGCTCCCAGTCAGACAAGGAGTATAACAAGGAAGGCAAGTTACAGAAGAAAACTCAAGAAAGTTTTTGGTATCTCTATGAAATCAAAGCTATTTTCACAGTAAAAAATAGCCAAGGAATCTTAAATTCTATTTTGACAACCTTCCAAAGCTCAGGACTTGCCAGGTGCATGCTCCTGTGGGAATCTGTAATCTCTTTTAAGCAAGAGCACCGAATTCCATGGGAAGCAGGGTCCCCACATCTGGAAACAGGAAGGAAAAACACAGCAAGCAGATTTTCAAACAAGGAGGTGATCACTGAATGAGAGCACTGGAAGGGATACTGAGAGGTCATCTAACTCCAGCCCTGTGAAAGCATCTCTGTCTCATCTGTTTTACCTCTTAAAGACCTCCCCAGTGCAGACACCACAGTCTATCCAGGAAAGATGTTCTTTTCTCATGATTCACTATTTTGCCTGTAGGAAGTTTCCCCTAATGGTAAAGCTGGATCTCTCTCACCATAATTTACATGTACTTCTCATCCTACCCAACAGTGACACAAAAACCCCCATTTGTTCCTCTCACTCGTGCAACAGCCTTTTAGATGCATGAAGATTTCTCATGTCACTTTTCCCATTCCCCAGACCTAAAATTCCATTTCTTCTTGTCTGTCCTCCTAGTTTATATTGGGTGAGGCTCTGTTGATTCATGGTGCTCCCCTTTGGTGGCTCCCACTTTAACCCAAGTCTTTCCTGAATTTCTCTCTGCAGGAACAGCATACAGTGTGATCCCAGCTGAGGCCTTACCAGTGCAATGCAGAATGGAAGGAGCACTTGGTGTGCTCTGCAATCATCCCTCCTGTTTATACATTTTAGTGTGACATTCTCAGTGACAAAGGATTTTTTGTTGCTGTTTTTTGCTTCAATTTGTAAAAGTCAAGACCACAACATGAAACCAAACTGAAGCCCCTGAGATGCTCTCCATTAACAGGAACTCTTTTCTCCTGTGTACAAGTGTTTCTGTTAAAGGTCACTGTATTTGAATTGACATCTGCTGTAAGAAACTGAATTGGGATCTTGATGAGTTATACTCTTGTTTTCTCATGCTCACACTTACTGGGACAGCTAAACCCGTTTTTTTTTTTAATGTAAAAATAATCTGTATACAAATGAGCAGCTAAGAACTTCCAAAAGAAGAACTGTTTTCAGAAGAATATGAAGGACTAGTCTAGTCTACAGAGGCTTTAAAATTTGCTGTTTTCTGTCCAGTTGTTCTGGAGCACTGACTTCCTAAGCAAGAGCACCAGTGTTCAATCTGTGGTTCCAACGCAAGGCAGAAGTCACCAAGCACCCAGCATTCTCCTGGTGCAAGTGATTATTCACTGCACAGGCATCTGAATAGCTGCAATATTTATGAAATGATGTATTCACCCTCTGAACACACGTGCACACCCTAATCCTGACTGATGTTGTGTGCTGAGCTGGGAGCTGAGTTTCAAATGAATTGCTGGTGTTGTTTGGTTGCAAGGAAACAAATACAAGTCTAATTCACTTCAAAAAAAAAACCTACCTCTTGGTGCACTAAGTAGAAACTTCTGTTGGTAAAAACTTCTGCAGTTAAAAAGGAAAATAAAAAGGCAGCCCGTCACAGCCAGTGAGTTTTGATCATGGAGGTAAATGTTTCTAACTCTTCATGCTGAAAAAATAAGTGTTCTGATAGCAACTAATAAGGAAGGTTTCTCTGGGGCTCCATGCAAATCTGCTGAGTGTTCAGTACAGACTTCAGCATTTGGAACTATTTTAAGAATAAGAGAAGTTCTGGGTCTGTGCATATCCACTGCAGACAATTTTACTGCTCACAGGTTTTGCCAAGCAGTAAAATGTAAAGTTGCAGCTTTGGGTTTGCTGCTATGACTCAGGACTGTGGGCATATGAGAAGCTGATGAGAAACACACAACTCTCACTTCACTATACTGTAAAGCTTTAAGTGGAATTAACACAAACCAAAGGCTACACAAGTGCAGAAAACTCCCTCCCAAAATGGTAAATTATGCCAAGGCTGGGAAGAGTAGCCCAGCTGAGTTTCACTCCATGCTTTAGGAATAACAGTTCAAGTGTGTAAAGAGGTGTGAGATCCTCCAAAGCAGCAAGACAAGTGTTTGTCAAGGAAGAAAATATAGATATTCAAGAACATCATACCCAGATGAAGTACTACTAGACTGCTGGCCTACAATTAACACACCAACAAAAAAAATCACAGGTACAGCATTTCCTTGTACTCAGACAGTCCCCAAGAAGGACCAAAGGGAATGGATTCAAATGTGCCTTGGTGAAATGTAATGGCAACTCCTGCAAGGTCATTATTGAGACCCTTCATTGGTTCTTCACCCAATTTGGACTATAGAAGTTCCTCACAAGAGCTGCCTGTAAAGCTGAGATTGGTTTGCTCCACAGAGCATGCATCAAGGTCTAAAAGGCATGTTTACTATTTGGAGTTTGGATTAGGGAGAGCCTGAGCTATGTTTACTATGCTTGTTTATAAAACAACAGCTTTTTACTCCTTTAAGGAAATGTACAGAGCAGCTCCCCTGTGGTGCTGTTGTGGAAATAATTGACAGTCTCTTCCAAACAGATTTGGAAGTTTCCTTCAAACTCTTAACCATGGTCAGGTTCTCTTTAGCCATGTTGTCCTGGTTGAGAAGCTTATTGTTTATTAGAGCTACTGGAACTGTTCTTTGACAAGCTATAAAAAAGACTCTACCTATGTTCAATCCAAATTCATCACTGTTTAGAGAAGTACTAATAAAAAGGGAAAAGTAAATCAATGAAGTCACTTTATTGATCTTGAGAATGTGGAACTACTATTAATAAAACATGTTGATGTTGTTTTATGGATAGGTCAAAGTCCTGCTAAGGGTGTGTTTGTCATCCTGATTTTTGTGCCGTTTCATCAACAAAGTATTTGCTCTTGCAGTATTGTAGTTATTCATCTCCTGTTTTCCTCCCCCACAGCCAGAACATCTGCTAAATGTTTCTGAATCCGAGCTTGTTGGGCTAGGGCCCGTTGCTTTTCCATATTTATGAACTGTGTGGTACACTGGCACTCATTCAGCAGCCTGCTTCCCCAGGCTCATGCACAATGACATCAGCTGCTGTGGGTTTGTGTGCAGGAGATCCACATGTGCAGGGCTCACACAGGGGGCTGCAAAAATCCTCTGGCCTCCAGAAGCACTCAAACTCCACTGCTGCCCGGGAATAAAACTATCAACTAATGTTTGAGCCATGCAGGGATGAGGAAGAGGAGCTAGAGGTATTTATGGTGTCACCTGGAATTGTAATGAAGAGTAATGGGCTAAAATTGAATGGAAAGAGTTCTATCTGACTCCAGAAATATCATCCAAATATTTTTCAGTTTGGTCAAAGAGGCCAACTAAACAAAAGCTACTATGCTTGTGTTAGTTGTAACAGGCAGGACAAGGCAGAACACAGGAGTGGTTCTGGGGATAAAGGAGCACATAATTAATTTCTGACTTCTGTTTTTGCTCTGTAGTAGCCCAGCCTGTCATGCCAACACTCACACAGGCACAGCTTTATGCTCTTTACACACGGAGGGGAGGGTGCTGTGCCATTCTCGTGCCCCCACGTGACTCCCATCACACCAAGAGAAGCTGTGCTCACAAACTGCCCTTGTGTGCCTGGGCTCAGTGACCTGTCCCTGCTCCCCTCCCAGCCGCTCTGCAAACTGTGCCTTTCCAAAGTCAAGGATGCAGGATTTTCAAACCTCGTGAGAAACAAGGGATCCCCATCTCCTCTCGACTGTGAGGGCTCTGAGGATCATTTGTCTGCCCAAATGCATGCCAGCAACAGACCACAAGCACAATCACAGCCTAATAGTCTTAATGAGATTACAGCTAGAGATGCCCCAGTGCTGCTGGCTGATTAAGGAACAGAACAAGCACCAAATTCATCTGGAGAAAAAGAAATCTCCTTGCCTTTCAACCTGCAGGTTGATCAGGATTTCAGATCTATGGTGCAAAACCTTTGATTTCTTTTCCCTTGTAATTCCTTACGATTGGTTGTTTTTTTTTTGTTGTTGTTGTTGTTTTTTTTTTTGCAATGCCTTACTTTCTTTACAAAGCAGTGTATTCATTTCACAGATGACTAAGTTACATTAATATTTTTCAGGGCATGATTTAAAACTGATGATCACACTGCTCAGTAACATGAGTACATTTATAGATGCCTATTGTTAGCCATGGTAGATTGATCTCACCCATGGTTACTGTCTGTATGCTTGGCTATGACACCCATGTGCTAGGGGAACGTGGTGGATCTTTGCCAGTATAATAATTCCTTTTATCAGCAGTTTATCTGGAGCATCTGTTTGTCTCATCAGAATGAAACTGCTTGTAACTCTATCCTCCACAGGGCAAATACTCTGTCTGCACCTGTTCAAGCATTTGATTTACTTACTGCTTCAATTCTTAATCTCAATGAAAACAAGTAAGTCAGCTTGTACAACAAAGGCTGGAACCATGAATTAAATGGAAAAGCTGGTATAGGAGCATATCAGCTGGCTAGAGCACAAACCTGGTATTAAGGTAGGATTGTGCAGTGCTCACTGCAAACTGCAGATCTCATCGAGCTTCCTGCAAGAAACCTGCTGCTGGTAATGGCAAGGCTGCAGCTCCTGCAGGAATTCATGCCTAGGACAAAAAGCCAGTAGCAGTGCATTCACGGATTTTGCAAGAAGCCTAGAGCTAGCACAAAAGAAAATTCCTCCCCTCAGACACGAGAAACACTGGAATTTCCTAGCCAATGACAAAAAATAAACAACATTTGCAGCAGAAGGTAGGAGAGGCTGGCTGGGTGGGTACTCACCGGGAATGACCTTCTTCTCACACGAGTCAACTCCTCCCCGACAGGTGCTCCCAGCTCCCCGCCTCTGCAGGGGCAGACACCCAAGTGAGAGCCCCCGTCACTGCCCTGCCCTGCCTCACACGGCTTCTCTTTGCAGCAGCAATTTTCTCCTTCTCCAGGCTGTGAGGTAAAGCCAAAATTTAAAAGAAATGGGATCTCGGATGCGAATCTCCTTGTGTGAGCCTTTGCCAGAGCATCTCGCCGAGCCTCGAGGAGGCTGAGTGATGATGGCTCTGGCTGCCAAGTCGTCACGGTTGCCACAGCAACGGAGCAGTGGTCCCCTGTGGCTGGCTAAGGGAGTGGCAATGGGAGCACCGAAGGGATGCACTGCCTCCTCCTTCCAGGATTCCTCTGGCCTGGGTAATCCACCCATTTCTTTAAAAAGGCTGTTTTATGCAGAAGGTGTTTCCCTCACACCCCCCCTCCCACCTTGGTTACTCCACTCACAGAGCTCCACAGCATCTTTAATCTTGTTTCTGTGCTGGAGGAAAGTTGGCATAACCCCGAGAGAGCTGCTGGCTTCCCCTGAGAAATACCATGGCTTGTGGAAAGAGGAGAAAAGAAACCTTGTTCTGGTGAATATCTGAGCAGGAGCACACGCTCCCCAGTGTTTGAAGAAGTGCCGGGACAGTGTGATATAATCTTGTCTCTGTGAGCAGGTGAATGAGCAGTTGAGAGAGCAGGAGGGGATTTCTCTGCCAAGTGTTTCTCTGCCAACACGGCCGAGCACAAGTGTGTCTGTGAGGCCCTGTTACAGCAACGGGGAAGCTCAGGGCCGGCAGGATTCCTTTGTTCCTGTCCCCTCAACTGAAAAGTCTTGGTGCTGTCATTTCTGAGCCATAATATTGCTGTTTTCTACTTATTTTTATTATAACATTGACATAAACATTAGCAGTAATGTTAGGCAGGACAGTCCACCCCTGTGCAGATCTGCAGACTCTGGGCTGTAGTCAGAAAAGCAGCCAAGGCTTCAGAAGCAGGCGTTATTTTGCTGGACAATGAACAATTCAGCCTTGTTTTGGAAAGCAACTCCTTGGATAGTTAAATAATACCACTTGTTTATGAGACAGACTATTTATCTCATCTTCTCTATAAAATGTTGCTAACGGTTCTTTGTTGCTTTTCTGATTATTCTCTCTTAAAGCCAAGTGCTTCTTTTAAGGTGATGGGTTTCCTCTCTCAGGGCACCAGTAACAAACACAGCTCTGTGTGCGCGTAGGTGGTGTGGACAAAAACAAACACACAGAAGTAAAACCCACACATTTGCTTTCTTAACTGACTCTCCTGTCCTCACTTTCAACCCAGGCTGTTTGGGCAATCTGTGACAGGACTCATCCCAATTTGCTAGGTAGGGACCGGCCTCCAGGTGCCAAAATCCAGATGTTAAAGATCCCCTCATGACAAGGGGTTAAGTAACTTTTTGCTCCACTACAATTTTTACAATCAGCAGAGATGGGACTAGTTAAGAACAGCAGTATCAGCCAGAAGGGCTGATTATAATCTAGTTCAATTCTAGAAAGAATTGAACTAGATTATACAAGCTGTGAGCAGGCAAAAAAAAATCTCACGTGTTAAAAGAAGTAAAAATTCTAATCTTTTCACTTATCTTTGCCTCTGACTTCAGACTGAGTTTTCCAGCTTTCCTCCAACATACTGTGAGATTAAAATTTAATTTGATTTAGAAAAAATGTTTCAATTTCTGCTGTGTTTATAGGATTCTTAAATGTGGGACTTGGAGAACATCACCAAACACGGTGATGGCCATGACAACACCACTGGGCTTGGCAGTGCAGAATATCTCTGTGGAGTAAGAAAGTCCATCTAGGCCCAGCCTAAGGGAGTCTGGAGCCTTCTGATTACAGGTGCTGGATTTATCAGCATTACCCCCACACACAGACACCCTCCCTGCACACTGCCTTGTTCAAAATCAGTTATTAGTTCCCCCAGACTTAGGAGCATCCAGTTCCACACAGGTGTGAGGTTACTAAACATATGAAGGCATCTTCTAGAAATCCAAGTTATCACGGGCATTTTATGCCTGTTTCCTCAGTAACCTTAAATGAGAATGCAGCAAGATAGAAACTGAGCTGAACACTTGGTCTCACATAGGAAAGTGGTGCTTGGTACATATAATTAAATAAATCTGTTTTGCTGACACTCCCTCCCCCACCCTTTCAGCTATTTTTATGCTTGGCTTAGTGGAAAAGACTTGGTTCCTGGTGTGAAGCATGAAGCCATTCAAAATGAAGCTGTCCCCTGAAGAAGACAATCGTGAGAAGGAATAATGCTGGGCTCTCAGGGAGTAGGAAAGCAGCAGAGGAATGCAGGGGAGAGGAGGTGGCTGGGCTTGGCCTGCAGCACTGAGAAGTCTTTTCCATTTGCAGCTCTCTCCTCCTGCAGTCAGAGCTGTTTCATGGCATCACGAGGGCTGCTGTAGCATTACTCAGGGAAGAGGGTATAAAAATGACAGCAGCTAATAAGCACCCATTTCTCATCAGTGGCCTCATAAGGCTAATTGCACAAACAGAACGTTTCGGAGGCTAACGGGCTGGAAATGACATTCTGTCTGCTGGATCCCAACCAGCACAGAGAAACTGCCTCCCTGAGCCTGGACACTCACAAAGGGAGGGTTAGCCCTGAAAGTGTGTCCACAGGAGGACAGAGACTTCAGAAACTGAGCTGGAGTGCTAAAGACACAGCACAGTCATTCTTCCTGGTGATCAGGAGCAGAAACATTGAATGTTCCTTTGTCCAAAAATGTCCAGACCACATTCCTGGTTCTGAAGTTCCCTCACAGAAAGGAAGGCTTTGTCTGGAGCTCGCGACTGAGGACAGCAAAAAGACTTAAAAAAACCTGAAAAAAAACCAATCCAAGCTTGGTGGAGCAGGGTGGAAACACACCTTGAGGCCTTGGTTCAGGGGAGGCATTCATGCTTCCCAGAGGAGAGGCTGGCTGATGGGAAGGACAGACACAGGACAGAGCTGTGTGTGGTCCCAGAGCAGCATAAAGGCAGGGAGTGTGTGTTTGTGTGTGTAGGAAGGGAGCTGCTGTAGTGGGAGTGCAGCCCCTGCACGTGAATTATAGATGTCAAAGCTGAAAAAGTGCTTGTTGGCCTGTTCACTTGCCCTTCTTTTGTCTGCTGAAGATCTGAAAAGTTGACTCTTCCACTCATTGCACCAAAGGATCTAATGCAGTATATTTGCTCTAGTGTCATCATCCACTAATTAGATAATTCTGACAAAAAAAAAAACTTGACAAGATTGGTTCTTTCAAACACCCAGGTTCATTTTGCTCTTAGTGTCACTATCCAGGTTTATTTTAAACCCACATTTAAATTTTTTTCTCACTCTGATCTATAGTTAGGCTTGTTAGGAAGTGTCTGTGCTGTTTTTTCTATTTTTAAAATATTGGCCCATGTTTGATGGGTTTTTGCTTGAGATTCTCTGGTGCACTGCTGGTAAAATTAACTCACAACCAGTTTTCAAGGCTATTGGAAAGCTATGACCATATTCAAATGCATTCTGTTCTAAAGGATTTGGATATGCTAGGCTTTATTCCCCAATATTTCCACACCTGATTTTCATGGAGATCCATGCTCCTGTTTGTTTGTACTCCTGCTAACTGCTGCTATGGTCATGCATGTTATTGATGGCTTACTGGAAAGCTCAGCAACTCAGCAATGTTATAACTGCATTATAAATAATTCAATCAACTCTTCCCCACATCTATGTCTCATTTATTAATGGACTTTCTTTCTAGGCAATATTTTCTTCTCTCATCCCCGTCCCAGATATATAAATATATATATATATATATACACTTGGAGGAGGAATTTAATTAGTTTCACCGTCCTTGTGCCAAAACTTCCACTGACTTCAGTCAGAGATTTGCCTGAAGAATGCCTGATTATAGCCTGTAGGAGTTGGCCCTATTTCTGTAGCCCAGAACAGGCTGAAGTGAGTGCACAGAGTGGGCACTGGAGTCCCATGGGGGTTTGAACCCAGAGGCACTGGGAGAGAAGCACCAAAGTGTGGGGTTATGTGGACAAGAAAAAGAAGGTGAAGCACACAGAGGGGAGCCAGGCAAACTGATTGAGGATTCTGTTACACAAGAGCAGGGAAAAAGGAAGGTTTTACACTATTAATTCATGTTAAACTGCATTTGTTTGTTTGTTTGTTTGGTTTGGTTTGGTTTAACTTTTCAAATAACAGAAGAGTGGATTTTCTCTTTCTCCCCCATATCTGTCATCAGACAGCTGTGCAAATATTTTAGCATGTGATTGTGGAAGCACAACACTGCAAACTTCTGCATTGTGCCAAGAGAAAAGTACAGGAAAACAAAAGGCAAAAGCCTGGGGTAGATCTGGCTGCCAGGATCTTCTGTCCCCAGAGGAACCAGAGAGAGGAAAAGGGAGAGAAAAAGGAGAACTGTGATAGCTTTCACTGCTGACAGTGACAGTATCCCAGGTCAGAAGGAAACACAGACTGGAAGGAGGGAAGCAAAGGTATCAGAGCAATTAGCAGTCATAAAACCACATCTTTTTTTTTTTTTTTTTTTTTCGGCTTTATCTGCATCACCAGCTGCTTGTATTGTACCTGCCCTAAGAGACTGAGTTCTCAGGTTGCAGGTAGATTGAAAACCCAACTTACACAGTGCAGTAAATCAGTCTTTTAATTTAGGAAATCAGACCTACATGCCTGGTTTGTGGTTATACTGGCCTGGCATAAAAGAGGACTTTCCCAGCAGCTTGAGGGGTTCATCAGCAAAGCAGTGATTCAGGCCAGATGACTGAAAGCCCATCTCTTCACAAGTTCCCTCAGGAGTTTATGCTGCACAAGTGTGGGCAGTGGGTGATAACACAAACCTAAATATGCCACAGCCAGGAATCAAGCTGACTGATTCTCTGCCAAAGAATCCTATCTTCTTACTGTAGGGGAATGAATTAATCCATTAAAAAATTAGCTATCACTTGCAACATTCTCAGTGGCTTGCCAGGCTCATTTCAGTGATTGCTCTACATCAAATGACAGCACATCTTCATCTTTCACTGCTTAAGTGAAAACAATGGGTCACTGTGTAATGAGACTCCATCTCCCACCCCATCCTTCTTGTGAGAAGTCAAAGCAGCAAGACTCATTCCTGAAGCTGGTCATCATTCTGTGCCCTGAAACACAGAGCTGGGGATACTTCTCTCTTTTTTTTCCCTTTCTTTTAGGCCCATAAAACTGCCAAAGTTACTCAAACAAACAAGAAACTCTTGGCTGTGCTGCATGTAATCTCCCATCCCAGGGAATTCAACAGGTGGTTATTAAAACTGTAATAACACCCACACTGTGAGAACATTTAAACCCTAAAGGAAGAAATTCTTCCTCCATCAAAGAGAACAAAATCATTTACTGGTTTCAGGAAGTCTTCATACTCTAGCTTCCTCTAACCATTTGCATTCCACTTCCATTTAATTACCTGAATGATTAATTAACATCTATCAGCTAATGTGTTGCACAGTGCTTCAAATAAGTAACGCACAGTGTAAATCCTTGCTAGGAATTGTTAATTAGGCTACTATTTATGCCACTGTTGTTCTGGGCTCTTCCTATTGCTTTTCACACTCACTTTCATAGGCAGTGGTCAGCCCTGCCTACCAGGGCTGTTATTTCCAGCCCAAGTTATGGAGTCAGCACCACCATCCTCCTGGAGCTGTTGCAGGAATATGTAGCTTTTCTGGCATTGTCACATGTACTTTTATGGGACCTGAGTCCCCAGCAAAGACCTTGCATCCTATTATCCACTTTAATAGCATTTTTACCTCACAGGTACCACTTAATAGCATTTTTACCTCACAGGTACCATTTTTACCTCCCCTGCCCAGGAATGCACAGAGGTGAGGATGGAGGCTCCCTTCACTCAGCGTGACAGCACAAAACAAGGGTGGGTACAGCTCCTCCCTACAGCACACCAGCTTTCCAAACAAGCCCTGGAAATATCTGCAGCTCCATCCTTCCTTTAGGAAGCCTCAGCAGGGTTCTCCTGATGCCATAGGGGCTGAGCACAGATTCCAGCAGAGTCCTGGCCAGTGTGGCCTCTCAGGGCAGAGCAGAGGTTTGTCTGTAACAGAAATCCCACCCACCTCCACATGGCTCTCCTATAACTCTGGGCATTTACAATCAGGTGTACAAGTGGATTTGGGTGTCTCTGTCTTGAGAGACCAGAGACATGACTTTTAAAACCAGGACATATCTCTGCAATTGAAAGCAGTTGTCTCTGTAGTTATTGCCTCTGCAGATCCTGTGAGATAAGCACACAAAATACTGCATTACTTTTGTTTTCCTTTAACTGTCAGCCATACAAATTCTGCTTTATAATTGAGCATCAAGTCAAGTTCTTTCCTTCTTACTCATAAGTAACGTTCAACAAGCCAA
>NW_005054384.1:838400-844751 GCF_000277835.1 Geospiza fortis
GCCAAAAATATAACCCCTTGGAACTCAGTGAACACTTTTGTTGATACTGCTGAAAAGGGAGCAGAATCATTTTCTCTGAGTGCGCTCAGAGGTAATGAGAGCCCATTGCTTTGAGTCACTGAACTCAACCTGAGTGCCAGTGGGACAGGCTGGGTGGTGAATCTCATGATCCTTCCCTTATGTCTCAGTTTATTTTAACTCCTTCTGGAGTCTCCAAAAAAAAAGACTCTCATGCTCAAAGATACTGAAGCAGCAAAGGACAAGTGCAGAAATAAAGTCCCTGGAATGTTCTTTTCTTCCTTGCCTAGATCAGTGCTAGACAAGCATAGGACTTTCTAAGCAGAAAGGCCCGTGGAGAGAAGGGAAAGAACCTCATAACCCCCTTTCCTTCTGTATCCTCACACTGTTTGCAGCTCTGGGTTTGTGGGGACTGTAAAACCCTGCTTTCTTCTAATCTTTATTGGCTTGGTCCTTAATAACTCTGGAAGTAGACTGCTAACAGCACAAGTTTTGCATGTGAGTCCCACGGAGATATCCAGGGGTTTGCCCAGCACAACTGCCTATGACAGCCTCCAGTGCTGAGAAATGATGGAATTTGCACTAAGTCAGCACTGGAAGAGAAAAGAGAGAACAAAATGGAGGAAGAAAAAATGGAGAGTAACAAATGGAGAGTGAAGAAAAGAAAGATACAGAAAACAAATCAGAACCATTTAACATGGGTTAACTCCTTCATGGCTGGCATCTCTAAATCCCAGGATTTAGGGCTAGTTCAAACACCAGAAAGGCAGCAAGCTTGCTCTGAGACCTGCATGCACATACAGATATGGAGACATTATACAGGCAGTATGGAGAGCTCAAATGAAGGGGGTAAAATCTATATGCAACTGTGGGTACATGCATGTTCCATGGTATGCAGCACCAACAGCTCTGGGAGTAGAAAATCACAAGCCAGGCTTTACATTATAATGCAATAGGCTTCAAAACCATAAGATTTTGAGCTATAAATAATTAAAAAAACCCAAACAAACAACAACAAAAAAACCAGCCCAAAAGCCCCAAAACCAACCAAACAAACCAACCCAGAAAAACCAAACAAAAAACCAAACCCAAAACAACAGCAGCAACAACAAAACAAACAAACCCAAACAAACAAGACCCCAAGCACCTACAAACAAACAAACCCGAAACAAACAAAAAAACCCCAAACCAGGACAGTGGAAAAAAAATCCAGAAGTGACAGAAGGATGTGAGGATGAGCACAAGTCGTTGCTGAAGTTTGTCTGGCACCCCTTGGTGCCTGTGCTGGAGAACGCACACAAACCTGCGGGAGTGTCCTGCACCCCTTGGCAGCTTTGTGCCCAAACTGTCCTGACTGAAGGCTTTCTCTGAGGGGTGTAAACAAAGGACAAATTTGGAACAAAGTGCCACAAAAGGCTGATGAACTGCTGCCTGCGTGACCCACACAGAATGTAAGGAGCAGCCTTGTGCAGAAGACTGGACAGAAGGAAGAAAGGGTCTATGAGGGAGTTGATTTTTTTTCCCCACTGAATCAAGATGGAAACAGTGTCAGTGTATGGCTTTGTGGCTCTGGGGAGAGCAGAGGGATTGGTTTCAGCAGCTCATTTCCCCAGGCTCCTGCTGCTTCATGGAGATCAATGTATCATTTAATAGGGAGAGGCTTTTCAGCTCTCTGAGATTTTATCTGCTGATGGCTTCCATGATATTTATAGACATATCCATCAGCATAACAGCAGGAAGCAATTCTCCAGGGGTCAAATTGGGTGGATTTCCCCTATTTAAAGTGCATTATGGATGCAGCTTTCTGTATAGGATTAACCACTTAACTCACTGAATCCTGAACATCATCAGCTATTGTTCACAAAAACTGATGATCTCCACGGCTTAGTTGTGGGATGGCCGGCTTGTTTTCAGCTTCAATTATCTTTTCAAATAATAAGGTCCTTTGTTAACCTCTGACTTGCTGAGCACTGTGTAGGCAGCCTATTAAGTACTTCACAGTCCTCTTTTAACCCTATGATTCGGGCAGCTCTAGAGATTTAGTCCCACGATTGTCCTATTTCTGGCCAGTCTGAATCTTTGATTGCCACATGAACAGCAGCTCCAGAGAACCTGCTTTAATCATGGCAGGCTCAGGAAAATAAACCACAGTGGCTTGGAAGATTGAGGCAGAACCTACTTGCTTATTACACAAAGTGTTTAAATGCTTTCAGCCTAACTTCTGGTAATGATTTACAGAGCATGCTTCCCTGCTAAGGCTATTTAGAGAGTCAACTCCTTTGGGGATTTAGGATGCAGTGATTCTATCTCCTAAAATTATTCTACTAACTTTCTAGTATTGAATTTCTCCTTGTGAGCACACCTTTTGGAATGAGACAGCCTTGCAAGGGGAGCTCAGAATAGAAATACTGTTCCAGCAGCTCAGAGTGCATTGGAAATGTGAACTGCTGTGAACTGCTGCTTGATCTGACACAGAAAGATGGATGTAGAGTCCTGACATGGACAAGTGCTCTTGAATACAAATTTGAGTTATTTTAGGTTTTGTTTCCAATCACCAGAGCTATCATCAGTCATGTCTCTCTGTCCACTCTCCCTTTCAAATTCACCATGACCTCCTCATGGCCTTATTTCACTTAACCTTGCTGTGTTTACAGTGACCTCCATCCTCACAGCTTGGTTGTACTCCGAGTGCCAGGCTGACACACCAGCATGCAGCCCTCTCACTCACAAAGACACTCCATGAGAAATATAAGGGCAGCTGCTGTCTATCCCTGAGAGCAAAAATCAAGCTCCCAATCCCTGGCAGAATTCACCCCATTTTCCATCCTTGAAGGTCTGGTCAGAGTTCATACATGAATCCCATTTCCTTTACTTTGCTCTTGAGGGATTTTATTTTGCTGGTGTACACAGCTGCAGTGTACTCTTGATCCTTTGCTTTACCCTCATCCATTTCATTTCATTGGAACACTCCATAAATACAACTGAAATTACAAATGACAGATATATTGGAACACGCCATAAATACAACTGAAATTACAAATGAAATAAGCCTTCTGTCAGGCAGGAAAGACAATGACATTATCCTCTCTGTTCCCCTGGCTACATATGCTGAAGCATGGTGGCAGTAGGAGACAGGAGAGCTACAGCCTAAAGTTCACTTTGATAAGCTAAAAATATTATAAATCCAACGTGTTCCATCCACAGCGTAGTTCCAAAATACATTAATTACAGCTTAGTAGCTTTTTTGCCATGTTTCAAGCAAGTTCTTTCAGGCTGTCTACACTGAGTCATTCTTTGGAAATAAACTTTTTGGATCTAACATTAAATGAGAAATCATTTCAGATTTGGTAATACAGACTGGGTTTTCAGCTTCCTCCTTGAACAGGCATCTGGAACAAAATGTGTCTAGAAAATTTTGGCTTGCCTTTTGAGTCTGCCTGGGCTCAGGCTGCTCCCAAAGCTGAAAACCTCACTGAGACAAGGGCTGGAATCCTCACAGGCTGCCCTTCCCCCAGTGCCAAGAAGTAACCACGTATGTCTAAGGCTACATAAACTAATTAGACATCTAATCCTACCTTTGTCTGCACCTGGCATTGCCAAGAAAGACGAGAAGGAGCAGCAAGGAAGGGAGGTACAGAGGGCAAGGGAACATCAGCTCGTTAGGGAAATAGGGCCAGTGCACTGCTTGAGACATTAATCCTACACACAGTGTAAGCACACCTCTCAAACAGGTAAGACCCTGAAATAGCACACAGATCTTCCAGAGGATGGGAGAAATCCTCCCAGCAGAAAGGTGCTGCACACTCTTGGCTATGTTAAAAAAAAACCTCACATGCCGTTCATAAAATAGAAATTACCAGTTAATTACTGTACAAGTTCAGGAGCACAAACAGCAAGCAGGGGAGTTCTGCCCAGCACAGCCAGAGGGGCACGCAGGGAGGCTCTCAGTGAAACACAAGACACAAAGGTTGCACCAGCATCAGTTCCTTCCCTGGGGATTTCTCCCGAGGCTCAGGCACGGCTACCACCGCAGCTTTCCTAAAGCAAACCCACATCACAGCTTTGTGAGCACCACGAGACCTGGCCAGGCAACAGCCAGGACCAGAAGACTGAGGTGGAAAAGAGTCTGTTAACTTCTGCAGTATATTCTGAAATGTCCAGTTCGAGATGCAGAAGACGCATTGCCTGCTTGTAGAAATAATTAACACAGATCATAGTAAATGTGCATTCAAAATGAGGGACAGAGGACTGACAGACGCTGTGAAAAGAAATACTGACATGTCAGGAAGTTAGGTCAAAAATGAGAAAGAACCATTTTCTCAAATCCCCTTGCTTGCCTTGTGGTACAAATAGTTCCAGGATTCACACTGTCAAGCCTTTCTCGCAGCCATGAGAGCACAAGGCTCGCTTTTGAAAAAAGAGGAAAGGTGGAGACTAATGGATGAGAGTTGTTTTTGGCAAGCTGGGCCTTGAGAAGTGGCATTAACTGTTAGAGGGGTTGTGACTCTGAAGTGATGAGCAAAGAGATGCTGTGCTAGGCAAACAGGGTGTAATTGACCCACAGTGATGACAGGCTGCAGTATTTTCAGTATTTTCTCACAGATAATAACTAGCTGAAGAAAAGAAGATGCCTTAGGCCTCTAACCAAATTGGTCACCTTACAGCTATGAAATGCCCCACCCAGCACTAATTATGACTGTTATAACAGTAACAATTAAATCGAAGTAACTGCTGCTGTTCTTTGACAGGAGCCTTGCCAAGGCGAGTATTTTGTTTGATTATGAAGCAAAGAAAAGGGATTTAACTTAAAATTGCCCTTTGTTTCGGAAAGCTTTTGCTATTATGTGAGTAAAACTCAAGTTTTGACAAGTTGTGAACACAGCCCTATGTTCCCAGTTTCCCAATTTCCAGTGTTTACACCTCATGCAGTGTTTGTGCATTTGTGATGAAGGTTGAAACAGAAATTGGTTTTTCTCTTTTATGTGATACCTCCCAGCTGGACTGTGGCTGTGGCTGCCCTGTAGTTGTCTTTTCTACCTTGTACCATCCTCACTTGCTGTTTTTACAGATTTGGATATAGCCAAAAAATCAGACATCAGTGCACTTAAACACACTGACCAGGAACACCAGCAGGTGGGCCCAAAATCAGGTGAGTCTCCTCTAAACAGTTCTATTTTTGAAACAAACCCCAGGTTTGATGCTGTGCCACGATGCTGGGTGAGATAAGGAAGCATCACCACGAGCCATCTGTTCCAAGCCCAGCCGGAGAGCGTTCACCTTCCCCCAGCCCTGGGCTCTGCAGACTGCCTGCCAGCAGCCAGGGAAGCCCTGAATCTGGGCTAATTGAGGGGATCTGCAGCCAGCCAGCTTCATATTTAATGGGGATTTACTGCTGATGGAAATTACAAGCGAACTACAGATTCCAGCACGTCATGGTCTCGCCAGAGTCAAACAAAAGCACGTGGTGATAAGAGCAGAGCGCTGCACACTGGGACCTGAGGTCTCCATGGACCTCATTGCTTTGTTAAAGCATTGCTGATAAGCTATGAGGTACTACAGAGCTCTACATCTTTCCTAGGGACTGTGTTTTCCTCAGTTGTGTTTATATTGCCGTTTATAATTTCCAGCTCTCCTGTTTGTTTTTATAGGAGTGTAGGAGGGTTTCTTTCTCTTCAAATCAAATCATAGGGCCTCACCATTTCTAGCTCAAAGTCTCCCTAATGCTGCTAATCTCCTATTAACAGCCTACTGACACAGAAGAGACAACAGAAAAAGACTGATTGCCAGCCCTCTGGCCCTGTGACCGTGTGCTGGTCAGATCTGGATTAATGGCTGAGGCGATTTACCTCAGGAGGCCTTGCCACAGGTGCCTGTAACTCTAAACTCTCCTCACACTGCCTGGCAGGAGAGGGAGGAGGGGAACCAGTAAATCCACAGGCGATGCACACACAAACAAGGCCCTGCTGAAAATAATTTTTCTTCTCCTATACAAAATCAGGACGACTGCAGGGAAAAAAAAAAATCCTTGACTTTATACAAAAGGCAACGAGCTGGGCATGGACATTCCACCCAGGACACAAAACCCACCGTGGTACTCCCTCATACCACCTGTCACTGACAGCAAGTTCATTTAGCTTTTCTGGTCACTAGAAATTGTTATCCAGGAGCACAGGCAAACACCCTGCTTCCCTCCTGTGCCTGTGTAGTAGGATAGATCGCCCTGCTGTTAGCTGGGACCCTTTCAGCTTTAAGACAATTTAAGCTGCCCCCATTCAAGGAAAGATGGAAAAACAGCATCATTCCTATTTGGTAACAAGTATCCATGTGACAGCT
>NW_005054384.1:844761-846684 GCF_000277835.1 Geospiza fortis
GCCCGAGCAGCCTCAGGCTCCCCTCCCGGGCTGGACTGCACCTCCTCCATTTGCTGTGCTGCTCCATGACCCTACATAGCAGGAGGAGGGTGCTGGGAGGATGGGTGCAGCTGACCAGCTGCACTTGACGTCAGCCAGCAGCACAGTGTCCACACACAGAGCGTCTGAGCTGCACCGGGAGTCTGCCTGACTGCCAGCCAGGGAAACACAGGCAGGAGCTGCTGCTGCCCGGGCCCGGGTCAGCCACCGAGGATGCACACGTGCCCGACTATGGGGCTCGAGCATCCCTCATCTCCACGGAGATGATTGCATTTCAGAATGATTTCATTTTGCTCGTTAACAAATTGCCGGTGAAATAGGTAATTGTTGCTGGCCTGAAGTTAAACAATCCTGTTACTGAGTGTTATTTGCAGGTCAGAGAGCTGCAAGAGGTTTGGCCTTCGAGGCACCACACTGTCCCCTCTAGGAAGAGGGGTGAAGTACAAAAACATTCCACCATGCCTTACAGAGAAATTAATTTAACCTATAAACATTGGTATTACAAGGCTGCTTGTCCACCTTGGCTTCTCACACAACCACACACTGCAGCTTATATGGAGCTGCCATTCAGAGCAACTCCCACCTCCCCTTTACCCTTCCCAGGTTTAAAACAACTACATCAGTGTTGCAGCTCTGTCTTTCCATAGGTCTCCATTCATCAGGAGCATCTGCAGGGAAACAGGATCTGACTGTTCGCTGCTCACTCTGCCGGCTGGAACAACAGCCCCGTTCCAAAAGCTGCCTCCGTGACAGCAGCACCTACTGCAAACACCACCAGAGCAATGCTGGGCTGCCCCTCTAAGGCACACAACACTGCTGGCTGCTCCCCGTGAAAGAAATCCTTCAACAGCATCCTTGTGTGACACAAACTTACCTTGTTTTTGTGCCGTCTCACTCCTTTTCTGAGTCTCAGTGAGGAGCATCCAGCCAGCGTGAGTCTTTTTCAAACTTGATTCCTTATCCATATTTGGGAATTTGTGCTGGGCACTGGCTGGTACGAGGCACGTTCTTCCCACAGTGCACTTTGGGACTTGTAGTTCCCAAAAAGGAATGTTGTTTTCCAAATTGCAAGCGCCGAGCAACAGGAACAGAAACCTGAAACGCCTTTACCTCTGCCTTTGCTTGCTGCTGGGCCCTTCCTTTCGTATGTGTCTGTGCAGTGGTTTCATCTTAATCCTCCAGGAACCTCTTCCACAGTTAAGGGCAGTTGTGCCAACCCCTTGGATGCACCACTGTGTAAAATCTGCTGCTGCAGAGTGCTCTCCTGCAGCCCAGAGGGGCAGGTACGTGGTCCTGCCTCCTGGAAACAGCTACCGAGAAACAGAGAGCTCTGATTGAGTTTTTAATCGTACTCGCCACACTGAGATGGCATAGAAAATCCCCTTTGTAAGATATGTTTCACTCTTTAGCAGGCTTTGTATTAGCCCGTTTGTTTTTTTTAATTACATAATCATAGTAGGGGACAGATAAATATGTCAGTTGTTTAAAAAGGTTACAAGATAAATCAATCATGTCTCTCCTGTAGTGATCCATTTTTGAAGAGCGCTTGCACTGACTGCGATAATTACCTTGTAACCAAGACACCCTGTTGTTTTTAAATAACAGCCAAAGGAGAATGCGAACCGCTGCCTGCCGGGTGCTGCCGGAGACGCTGTTATTACACCCGAGCTGCATTAACAGCGTGATGTGCTCCGAACTGCGGCCACGGGGAGCCGGAGGAGAGGGGCCCGGAGGAAGAGGCGGCCGGGAGCGGAGAGCATCCATCACCCGCCCGGGCGGTGCTACAGGGAGCGCTCTCCCGTTAGAACCGCTCCTGGCCGGGGCGAGGAGAGCTGGGACCCTCTCGGGGCTGGGACACCCTTGGGGCTGGGACCCTCTCGGCGC
>NW_005054384.1:846801-847355 GCF_000277835.1 Geospiza fortis
CGGCCGCAGCCGCACGGAGCGCCCCCCGAGTGCCCGCTTGCCACCGCTGATCCCCGCAGAGTGCCAGCAGGGGAAGGGACCACAGCGGGTCATCCTGTGCCACCTCCCTGCTCAGCCAGGGCATTGCAGAGCGCACGGGATGCACGGGAATGCATCCAGGAGATTCTGGAATATCTCCATAAAGGGAGACTCCACACCCTCCCTGGACAATCTGTTCCAGTGCACGGTCACCGCACAGTAAAGAAGCTCTTCCCCCTGTCCAGGTGGAACTTGTTGTGCATCAGTTTCTGCCCATTGCCTCTTGTCCTATTTATTGCTCGGTACCGCAGAGCAGAGCCTGCCTTTATCTTCTTAGCACCTCCCTTTAGGTATTTATACACATTAAAGAGGGTCCCCTCTTACAGGTCCCCCCAACCCCCCTATTACAAAATAGCCCTGTCGATATGAACGTGTTTCATCCCCGTTGCTCCCCGGCCCCGGCAGCGGTCGATGCCCTCCTGCAGCCGTGACTACACGTCCCGGCGGCCCGCCGGGGCGGGGGGGGCTCCCGCGCG
>NW_005054384.1:847545-848548 GCF_000277835.1 Geospiza fortis
ACGAGAGGTGCGGGCGTGAGGGGGTGACGGGGTGCCGCTGGGACGCTGCTCGGTGCCGCATCAGCGCCGGGCTGGCTTCCAGCTTCAGGCCATGCCTGCACTGCTTCGGGGTTTCTTTTAGCCCTGTCGATATTAAAATGTTTAATCTGTGCGTTTTTGAGGGAAGTGCGGTGTGCCCAGGGGCCTTCCCTTCGTTCTCTCAGAGATGCAGTCGCAGTGCTTGTGCTCGGAGGTCGAATTGGCGTTTTTAGTAGAGAGGAAGCAGAGAACTGTGTGGAACCTGGGCTGCACTGAAGCTCACTGGAGGGGATGCAAGGGGAAATGTGGGTTGTAAGAAGCACTTATTTGGGTGTCTGTTCCTTACCAGTTTTGCAGAAGTGAAATGCTCCCTTTGTGTTGTGGGGATCCAGGCGCTGGCTGAGATGAACCGGTGGAGAGAAGTTCTGTCTTGGGTCCTGCAGTACTACCATGTCCCTGAGCATCTGCCTCCAAAAGTTCTGGAGCTGTGGTGAGTTTCTGTCTGTTGCTGTCAGATATACAGCATATATCTTGTGTTAGGTTTAACTGCAGGCCAGGCTTGGGTATTGTGTGATATTTTCACTTTGTGTGGTGTGCGTGAGATCTGGGACAGGCCTCTTCCGTGTGTGCTGGAGCAAGATTGCTTGCATGGTGATCAAGTCTAAAAGGGGTGATGCTCAGAGAGTAACATCAATAGCTGCACCTGCTGCCTGCCTGAGAATTCTCTCTGTGCTCTGCTATTGACCCTGATTGGTACCTCATGAGAGCTGCTTGTGGGTAATATCTGTCAGTGGTGTCAGCCTCCACAGAGACTCGGGGTTTTCTCATACTTCTCCCTTGCATCTCAGCATCCTGCTGTACAGCAAAGTGACAGAGCCGCAGGCGATGCTGGAGGTCGGCAGCAGCTGGCTGGGATCCCAGGCCAACCAGAGGCTGCCCGAGTTCGGCTCGCTGCTGGAGCTGTACCTGGCACAGGTGCTGCTGC
>NW_005054384.1:848590-849904 GCF_000277835.1 Geospiza fortis
GGCGGGAGGAGGAGACACGCCCGGGGGCTGAGGAGCAGCAGGACCCAGCCGCAGAAACGCTTCTGGGTGGGCTTTCCCTCTGTTGTTTGTGCTCCTTTGTTACAGTTTCAGTTTCATTTCAGTTTCATTTCAAACTGGTGAAAGGATAGCAAATATTAACTGCACATTAAGAATATTGCCGTGATAAACAGGCCATGAGGAATTCCCGTTGTGTATCACAGCAGGAAATAAAAGACTTAGCAATACCTTTGCTGAGAATTGCAATGCATATTTAGTCTGCCAACATCAGGAGATGACAATTAATACCCAGGATCAAAAGTTTTGGTTTTTTTTTTAAGTAAAAAGAGGAAAATTAAGGCTACCTAGCAGTCCTTTAAGGGTACATTTTGTTGGCTCTATGTACAGTTTGCTTCATTTCCATTTACAGTTGAGTCCAAGTAGAACAATGCCTGTCTAGCATTTAAAGTACTGCTTCTTCTCCAGAGCTGCAAATCATTGGATGTTTTCTCCCTGGCACTACTGGTATAAGATCATATTGTAGTAAAGTAGGTGCCTAAAAAAGAAGTATAGTGAAGTGTGTTACAAAATTGTACTGTTTCTCTGTTGTATAAAAAACCAAACCCAACCCAGCTCTCATGCAATCAGACTTCCAGTACATTAGTTTCTTATTGTCTATATCTGTGTGATTACTTTTTAAGCTTTACTTTGTCCTAACAGCTTTTCTGTTCCTGTTTTCCAGGAGTGCTGTCCCAAAAGCTCCTGACCATGTTGACGTTGCTGCGTAGAGCACTGAGGTCCATGTCAAACCACTTCTATTTACTTCCTTACAAGAAGATGCTCTTGGCTACTTTTTTGCTGTACCTGGTGGTGGTGAGATTAGACCCAGGTACAGGATTAAGATTTCCAATTTTTAAAATTCCATTGTGGTTATGGAGAAGAAATGAGTTGTTTTTAATAAATCTGGTGTAAATGTCTCAGGGAGACAAAAAATCTGGGTGACTAGGAACTTAATGTGTTTGATGTTTCCAGCTGAAGTGTATGTAGAAAGATGAAGCTCCACAAATGCCAGCTTTCTGCAAACTCTTTCCAGCAGCCAAGGTACAGACTGTGAGAGGCAGGCAGAGCTGTCCTAGACTCAGCCTTTTCCTCATCAAAGGAAGGAAGAGAAATTGGTTTTTATTAATTCTAGCTGGGGGTAGTTCTTAATATCTTTAGTGTATGTTAGTTTTACCTAGCTAGTTTTACCAAGTTAATTTTACCTTTTTGTTCTGTTTTGCAGCTTCTCCCACGTCCCTGCCATTCATTTACAAACTG
>NW_005054384.1:849919-873601 GCF_000277835.1 Geospiza fortis
ACAGGCCTCCAATTGGACACTGAGTGTCTTCCTCCACTCAAAGTGTCACCTTGTCTTGGCCATGTTACCAGGCTCTCCAGGGGCTCTTCAAATCTGAGCTGTGGGCTCCTGGAGTTTCTTCAGACAGGAAATGGTGGTGTATGAATTTCGAAGCCACAGCAAGTATTCCTGACATTTTGCTTGGTCCTGTCCAGCACTAGGGTACAGCCACTCCTTCCATACCTACAACGGAATAAGAATCCAAGAATCCTCCTTTTCAAACACTTTGCTTTGGATGTGTCTCTTGAGTGAGGGTTGTGTAGCCAGTTATGGACTATGGAAGAAGTTCTCATCCTTGCAGATGCTGAGCAGTTCTCTGAACAAGTGCAATTCCTGCAGGATCAGTGATTAGGGGAATATTCTGTTTTCCCTGAAGACATCTGAAAAGCCCAGTTCCTGCAGCATGGGATTTAGGACAAGCACATGGAAGAAAAACACTGGAGAAATTCAACCCTTTTGCATTTTGAAAGCCATGGTTTCTCTTGTGACTGGTGCCTCTTTGGACAGGCACACTGGATTTTAATCATATTTAAGCCAGAAACATGGGGAGGGTGGGCCACAAAGACTCTGTTGTCTTGTATCTACTCTTCTTAAATGCAAATTACAGCACTCAGTGCTTGCCTGATGCATAGTCATTCCTAGAAGCACTTGGTGGTGGTGGTAAGGAAATAGACTTATTTTTTTAAATTATATTCTATGTTATTGTCTGGTTGAACAACTGAAGTTGTTGCTTTGTTTTGCTCTTTCCCCACCTCTTGCTTTGTTTATGTAGATGTCAAACAGTCTCTCTGTCTATTCTAGAATTGCTCCCCAAGTCCCCAGTGCTCAAAGTCCTGGGTTAGATGGGAGTCATGTAGCAATGCTCTGTCATTTGGAACAAAAGGAGTTTTTTATAGAAAGAGATCCTTCTCTGACATCACAAAACTTTCCCCAGATCAGTGGCAAGAAAATTGTACACCTGCAGGTCTGTCATCAGACCAACTCCATTTCTGGCCACTTGGGGCAGAAATTGGAGGTTTGGGGTGATATATTAATTTCTCCTCCATCCATTCATCCATCAATCATCAATTGACAAAAGGTAAATTCCAAGGAGGGAGCACTGATCTAACAAAATACTGTTGTGTGCTGGAGGGGACAAGTTAAAGGTGAGAAGCCAGGGACAAATTTGCCTCTGTCATGCCAGCACCTGTGCCAAAAGGGTGTAAACTCACTGATGTCAGCCCAAACTACAAAACTTTGCCAGAGCAGCCTTTTTGGTGGGAGCACACCAAAGCCATGAGAAGCAGCCAGTGTAGGTCCCAGTGTGGTGTCTTGCAGCAGTAGTGCCCTTTGTCTCTAGCAATAACCATACTCCAAGGTGGTAGCTGTTGCTGTTTTCTTCACACAGGGGGTGTTGGCACCCTCAGACTGTTGCTTTGCTCCCTTGCTGGGGCACTTTTCAAACAGTCTCATCTTCACTACTAAAAACAGTTGTCTGTTTCATCTTAAATTATCCCAAAAAGAGCTGCACCCCAGCATTATTGTCAGACAAACTCAGGTTATTTGTGAGTGTAATAACGACCTTGCCTAGTTGTCTCAAGAGATTTTAAAACCCAAACCAATCCCAGATGCCTCCCCAAAGTTTTGTCTCTGACAGGACTCTGCACCAGGTTGAGCAGCACATAGCTTTTCCATATTAAAAAGTAATTTCTTGTATACTCTGCACACCCAGGGTAGAGCAGCCTTTGATATTGCTAAATGGTTTCTGTAATCCAGCTGTAAGTGTAGTTACAGCACTGAAGCCAGCACTTGATGTGAAATCAGATGGAATGAAACACAGAAGCTCTGTCTGGAGTTGAGCTCTTCCAAGAAATGACCAGGATCAGTCCTCTGCTCCCCTGCTTTGCAAGGCATCAGGGTGAGTCCTTTGTAAGCCACTTAATGAAACGACAAACTTCACTCTGAAGTCAGGCCAAATTCTGATCAAAATGACTGTTAGGTAATGAACACTTTTTGCTGTAGTCTTCTGGCATCATTTTTGGTTGGATGGCAGAGATGCTGTTCTGGAGATTGGTTTGGACCAGTGTTTTCAACAGACCACACATAGCTTTTAGAATGCTGTTAAGTGTCATTTACCAGGACTTTAAACTTTATTTTGAGTGTAGGTTGGTACCTTTACTTTATTGGAGTACTACTGGTTTAGAATTTATATTGTTTTTAATTCATCATGAGAGAGCGAGGAGGCAGAAATAAGCTATCAGGGGTTTTTTGCAATTAATACTAAAACTGCAGTATGTAATTTTTATAATAAAGTGACTACTGATTTACCTCTATAGAGTTGTTTGTGCTGTGATTTGAGTACGTGAAAAAAAGGGTTTATTGTATTGATACACTACAAAGTATATCACAGTTTTCAGTAATTGTTTCACATTGCTTCATAGTTTCAGCATGTTTGAATTAAGTAGAGAATGTCTTCAGTGTGAATCTGATGAGATCTATTCCACTGATGATGTTGGTAGAGTGTAAGTCTGCATTTTGGCATGGCCAAGAGCAATACTACAAGAATAAAGTACCTGGTATTCATCATTATTAGATGAATGTATCTTTATATTAGAACTAACTACAGTTCTGACCTTGCTGTATTAGGGGAGAAAACCCTACAAATAAAAAGTAAAAATACATAGCACAGTTCTCTGTTTCAGGGATAATTCCTGAAAACCAGTATTTTATCAATGTAGCAGTGTTACACAGGTGCTTAATTAACAGACTTGGGAAGTTCTGAGATCCTGAAATGAAATACTACTGGTTCTCCCAGCAGGTGGCAACAAACTAACAGAAAACAGTTATACAGAGAGCACAAGGAAAGTGTTTAAATCTTCTTTCACTTTCTGAGGAAAGTATTAAATTGTGTGGGAAATGCGAAGACTTACACATCCCACATTAAAAGGAAAAGAGGATTTTGTGTGATCACCTAAGAACTCACTAAGAATGCACTGTTTTGTAAAATGGCATAATGATGTTCTAAAATAATCCATGATTCTGACACTGTTGGTGGGTCATTCAGGTAATGAGCCTGTAGGGAGGGAGTGATGTACATCCAGTAGAGGAGAAAAAGCATTTAACTGTCTTTCATTGGCCTCTTGATGTGTTTCAATCACCAGCATACTGAGTTGTGGGAAGAAAGAGAAATCACATCACTTTCAGGGTTCTTCCCAAGCCAGTGGTGGAGCCCTGCAGTCCTGGTTGTAGTGAGATGGTGTTTTTGTTCCCAAGCCAGTGATGGAGCCCTGCAGTCCTGGTTGTAGTGAACACCTGCCTGCCCATGGGAAGTGTGAATCCACTCCTTGGTTTGCCTTGCTTGTGTGCACAACTTTTGCTTTGTATGTTAAACTATACCTCAACCCACAGGTTCTTCCTGACTCTTCTGATTCAGTGCTCAGTTGCCAGCTGGGGATACCAGTACAGCAGTACTTCTGAGTTCTAGATTATTCAAAAATGCTGTTTTCAGAGATGTGTCTATCTTTAATTAGAGAAAAAGGCGTTAGATTTCATAAGGCAGAGGTTTCTGCCCACAGAGGTTGAATGCCAGCATCCATCATGACTTACTTTCCAAGAATCCAGGTCCAGGCCATATCTCATAAACAGTTCATTTATAAAGTGAAGGGATACATGATGCAGATTAAAGCTATTAAGTTTGCCTTCCTCTTTGTTACTTAAGTGTTGCAACAATGAGGATTTCTCTACTGAGAGAAGCTGCTGCTTTCAAGTGGTGAACTTGTGCAGAAGGAGCAAAGTGGAGGAAGTGACTGCACTAATTTGGTGTCAGAATGTTGGGGTGATGCCTCTAGATCTGTCCTGCAACAAACACTGCAATAGGAATCAAATTTCTTTCTGTGCTTGGGCAGAGAAGTGAGAGTCTGTACTGAAAGCTGTCCCATACTGCTGACAGCACATGGAAAGAGAAGTAATAGAAGTAAATTGAGATATTAATAAAGAAGCCAGGAGATAATTTAAAAGCACTAGTAAGCACACTTAAGAATGGTAGTTATGTTTACTAAAATGGTACTATGTTTACACACTAAAAGCACACTTAAGCATGGTAGTTATGTTTACTTTCCAGATCTCTATTTTTGTTTTTCTTCTATCCTTCTCTTTTCCATTCATTTGCTCTCTTCTGCCTTCTGCACTGGAATTCAGGTGTGATTTTCATCCACAGAAGTTTGTGCTGGCAGAACAGGGAGCTGGGATGGTGTGTGCATTACAGGTGATGTACAACCCGAGGTGTGAGAAAGCACAGTGTGCAACGTGTTACATGGCCAGGCTCCAAATCAACAAGCATGCCAGCCCTGGCTGCAGTGGGTTTGCAGCCTGGGGTGTCTCTGAATCCAGGCTGTGTGGGAGGATTTGCCCAGGAGGGTGCTGGAGGCAGCGGGGTGACCTCGTCCCGCGGCGCTGTGACGCTGAAGCGCAGCAGCAGGTGCTGGGGCTGGGCCCTGGGTGCTCCTGCCCTGCAGAGCCAGGCTCCTGCACAGACCTGCCAGCAGCGACCCCAAAGGGAGGGAAACACCTCTGGAGACACCATGGTAAGGGGGATGGGGGAGCCCTGGGCACAGGGGGACTGGGAGGGCTGTGGGTGAGGGAAGGCAGTGGGGTCTGTTGTCCTTGTCAATAGGTTTTGCCACCAAACCCTGATCTCACACACCGCTCACCACATAAGAAAATGCGAAAGGAGTGCAGAAAATCTCACTGAAGCATTACTGCATTAAGTTTCTTCAGAGAGTCCCTAACTAGTGGGATTATAAGATAAATTAGGTGTGGAGTCTTAGCTGTTTGGTACTTTCTGTTGTGACCCCATTTTCTCAACACCCGTTCATTTTCATACGAGACAATTTGTTTTTAGAAATAAACCAAAAAAGTTATTTGCCTTTGTGTCTGTTTCAAATTAATTTAGCCCCAGTGGCTATACTGTCCACAGCTATATAGGGTATGCATATGTGTTTCTGGAGTCCATGAATTCTTTATATATGTATGCATTTAAGTAAGTGAAAAAATGCCCTTTATTTTTAAGTTTTGGTGGTTTGTTATAAATTCATAGAAATCTCTCAAAACCTCTTAGAATGTGAAAAAATCTATTTCACCTTGTACCCCAGTATATCTCTAGCACTGAGTCTAATTTTGGTGCAGAGGAAGAACCGTGTTACTTTCTGCCAGCTCATCTCACAGGCAAAATACTTTCAGGGGCCTCCCAGACCTGGGGAAGTGAGCAAGTTTGTGGAACAGCTGGAAGACTAAAGTCTCCCTTTTGCAGTAAATCCTGGAGAGAGATTTTTTTAAGAGTCAAAGCTGTCCCAGGTGTAGTTTCACAAAGGATCTGATCCTTTTTACTGTTTCTTTGTTAGACCTGTCTTGGGTCTACAGACATTAGTGGTGGGATGTGAAACATGAGTTTGGAAATGGCTCCAAATTAAAATATCACATAAAGATCAGTTTACTCTGGCTGAAGAGGGCCCACTCTCTTCCCTGCTAAAAGTCTGGCATCTATTTTAATGCTGTTCACTATGCAAACCCAGAAACCTATTTCTCACTGTCTTCTCTCTTTGGCAGAATATTTCCAAATTACTGCCGGGGAAGGAGAAGATGAAATAGCTCAAAAAGCAGGGTTGAGATATGGTTTCAAACTAGTGCAGCTGAAAACTCAGTCTGAAAAGTCTTCAACTGCAGTCCTATATGAAGTTTTTTAATACTAACTTCCTAAAGCAGCATTTACATTTTCCATCTGTGAAAAAACAGACCAATTCCTCTACAGACCTGAAGAAATGAGCAAAGCAGCTCTTTAGGTTTAAAATACTGCTTGCTTGTAATTGTAGTTTTGCTTTCAAAGATATTCTTTTAAAAAGCCAGCTGGCCTCATTGCTGTGTTTGAAAAGAAAAGAAACAATGATTTTTCTTGCTGCTTGCCAGACTCACACTGGGGTTGGAAAGAAACGACAAGAGCCTGCCCTGTGGAAAGTCAGCATTAATTGAATTCTCTAAGCCCAAATATGCCTTCAGTGTCTCCTGAGTAATCCTCCAGATTGCAACACACTGACTTATGAAGCCTCACTGTCACTCAAATCACTGAGAGGCTTTAGCACAACTCCGTTGACAAAACTGGGGTTGTGCAAGTACACTTGAGAGCACATGCATTTGCAGAGTCAGCAAAAACTTTAAGCTTAGAAATTAGTACTGAATGGAAATAATTTATTTCATTGGATAAAAGATTTAAATAGGTTTAAAAAGATTTAAAAGATTTAAATATTAATGTTCATTTGAACTTCTGGGGACGACTAGCTGGGGCAGTGATGACTTGAAATTCTAGTTGTTTCTGAAAAAATGTCTTAAGTTATGTTTCTTAAACACAAATTTATGTCAATTTGTGAAGATAACACTGCTCCAGAGATGTTGCTGGTCACACATTGTGACTGAAAATTTAGTTTTTGGGGAGAACACATTTAATTCTCAGGTCACAGAATGATTCTGCTGGGTAAGCAGTTACAGAATTTCATTTTAAAAAAATTAACTGGTCAAATCTGACAGTGCCATCGGTTATCTCTAAATGCAATATTACAAAGCAAGAATGAGTGAGGACCATCCTCTGCCCTTAAAGCCAGGCCTGCTTCACAGCTGGGCATCTCAGTTCTCCTTCCCTCTCCAAAGCCTGGCAGTGGTCAGTGAGCTGCTCACTGGAAACCATTCTTGACAATGAGTTGTTTTCTGCATGGTGCCCAAGCATTGTCTGGGAAAATATTAACTGGCCTAAGCCAAACCTGTGCCAATATTTAGGAATTACCAGTCAGCACAGGAGATCACAGGCCAGTGTTCAGCACTATGACCTGACTTTTTTTTACTCCCTAGTACAGACAGGGCCCTGGGGGTCACAAAACCAGAGCTCAGGCAGCTTTAATTGCTCCAAAGCAGAAACCAAATCTGAAAAAATCCACATGCCTGAAACCACTCTCTCCTCAAAAAAATGCCTTTCACTACACCCAGTGTTGCAATTGCTGGGACTAAGCCAGAAGCATTTGCTTTATAATTCTGCTTGTGAACTTATGAAATCCAGCAGCAGAGCCTTCATGCTCCTCTACTTTTAAATGTACAGGATTTTGGAGCAATTGACACCTGCCTGCTTTAGCCTGGTGTTACACAGTTTTCTCTTCCTGACTGCCACAGAAACAATGCTGGAAATCATGCAAATACACTTCACTTCACTGCAATGGCACTGCCTGAGCAAGCAACGGAGTAAAATTGTGTTGTAAAATTCATGGCTGCTCAGGAGTTGGAAGGAAAATTTATTTTGACCAAGAAAATCTGGAATAATTTCCTTAGGTGAAAGCAGCTCTTCCAAATTTCCACGCTAGCCTGCTGTCAGAGGGTAGAAGGATCAAAAGACATCACCTGCCTTGGGTTACATAAGGGTGAGGGATGCCACATGGCTGTGTCAGGTTCCAGCCAGGAGTAAAAATAAACTAAACTGGGATGTGCTCCTCAGCAGGGCCAATCCAGGAAGAAAGGTGGGGTTTGTGTAATTGAAATTTATTTTTCCTGGCTGTTTTGATATACTTCTGTACTACAGCACAGAGATCTCAATTTTTTAAAGAACTGTCCTGTCACTGCCATATTTTCTGAAAAATCCTCTTTGCCCAGGATTCTTCTCCTGGGGAAGCTGAGAAGCCTCAGAGAAAAAGGAAAACAATATTAACTCGTTCGCTTCTCCTGAGTTTTGCTGCTTTGGAATGTGGTTGGAGATTGTTTATCCAACGGGTGAATTGTTTTAACTTAATGACCAATCACAGTCAGGCTGTGTTGGACTCTGAGGAGAGACTCATGAGTTTTTGGTTAGTATCTTGTTTAGCCTCCTGTAAGTGGCCTTTTTCTATTCTTTAGTACAGTTTTAGTATAGCATTCTTTTATATAATATAATATCATAAAATAATAAATTAGCCTTCTAAGAACATGGAGTCAGATTCATCATTTCCTCCCTTCATCAGGGGACCCCAAAAATACCACACTGCCAGTATCTGGCATGCGCAGTCTCATTGTGGTCGTGGGGCCGAACAACCAAACAAACAGCTGACAGTGACAATTCACTGGTTTTTTGGAAAAGCAATACACTGGGAAAAGGTGACCACCAGGAATAGGGAGGGCTAAGGTACACTGATTTTTCTGACCCTGCCTCCTCTCTCCCCTCAGCGTGAGTGCATCTCTGTTCACGTGGGCCAGGCTGGAGTGCAGATAGGAAATGCGTGCTGGGAACTCTTCTGCCTGGAGCACGGCATCCAGCCTGATGGCACCTTCAAGGACCTGCAGGACAAACTCAGCTCTGATGACTCTTTCACCACGTTTTTCAACGAAACAGCCACTGGGAAGCACGTGCCACGGGCTGTAATGGTGGACTTGGAACCGACTGTGGTAGGTCAGTATAGAAATAAACGTGCAAAATGGAGATGAGATTGCTTTTCCTCATATCACCGTGGTGTGCCACCAGTCTCCACTGGCACAAAGTGGCCCTTTGCACCTCGGGCTACCACTAGGTAGCATGAAATCAATTTTCTTGTGACACAGGACACCAGATTCTGCCACAGGTGTTACAAACATAGGAACAAGAGGATCCCCAGCAGTTTAATGGCTGGTACACAGCCATGGTGGTGTGTACAACTTCTCTTTACATCAGCATTTAACTTTTGGGTTTGTTTAGCATGACATTTTTGCCATTCAGATTCTGCTTTTCTTCAGTGTGGATTTAAAGCAGGAACCTGACTGCTTCCCTCCAATGATAGAAGAATGTCTAAAAATTGGGACACCTGAATTTCTTCACACTGTTTTTTCTGGGGACTTGTGGATGCCGTACTTGTCACCAACAAGCTCATGAGAAGATAAGCGGCTGGATTGAAGATGCACAATAAATCAAACAAATGCAACAATGAAAAAATGCTCTGGAGACATTTCCCTTCTCCATCAGCATCTGTCTTTTGGCATCATGAGCTCCTGTGACTGAGAGCATGCCCTGATGCCAACAACAACCAGAATCTGTTGGCACTGGAGCATATTCTTACTGCCACTGTGATATTTTCTGAAAAATCCCTTTGCCAGGATTTCTTCTCCTGGGAAGATAAGAAGCCTCAGCTTCTCCATGTTTTGCTGCTCTGGAATGTGATTTGGAGATTGTTTATCCAGCATGTGAATTGTTTTTAATTCATGACCAATCAAAGTCCAGCTGTGTCAGACTCTGAGGAGTCAGCCACGAGTTTTTATTATTCATTCTTGTTAAACCTTCTGATGCATCCTTCTCTTTCTTTAGTATAGTTTTAGTATAGCAGAATATAATATAATATAATATAATATAATATAATATAATATAATATATAATAATAAATCAGCCTTTTGAGAACATGGAGTCAGATTCTCATCTCTCACCTCGTCCTGGGGACAGCCCTCACAAAAACCACATTCTTGCAATTTCTTTTTCTTCTTCAGATGAAGTACGGGCTGGCACCTTCCGGGAGCTTTTTCATCCAGAACAGCTGATCACTGGAAAGGAGGATGCAGCCAATAACTATGCCCGTGGCCACTACACCATTGGCAAGGAAAGCATTGATATGGTGCTGGATCGTGTCCGTAAGCTGGTAAGTCCCAGCAGCTCTGAAGCAGCAGTTTGGACTCTGCAGAAGAAAGAAGGGCAGAAGTAACAGTCAGCAAAGAGATTGCAGGTCATACAGATGGTATCCTGGACATGGTATAGAAGAGAGAAGCCCAGTAGTTCCCTTCCCAGCTGCATGCCTCCAGGCATTTCTATAAAGTGGTTATGAATACGTAATCTTTAATTATTAGCACAGCCCTAGAGCACCAATACTGATAGTGAAGGGTGGATTATGCAGTTGTACATTGCTGGTTTCAGCTAGAATAACAGAGCAGTGTGAAGTTCAGAGAGAGAGAGGCCTGGACAGATCCCTATGTCATAAGTTGAGACGGTGAGGAAAGCAAAGGTTGGAACTATCACCAGCCCTTTCCCAGGAAAACCTGACATGAAATCTATGCTGTATACTGCCTATGTCTGCTCACTCCTTCAGCTCAGGGTGAGCTCGCATAGCAAAGTCTTTTCCACCTTTTTCAGCCCCTGCTGTTTCACTTTTTCTTTTGCTTTCCAGACCGATGCCTGCTCTGGGCTGCAAGGATTCCTGATCTTCCACAGCTTTGGTGGCGGTACCGGCTCTGGATTCACCTCCCTGCTGATGGAACGCCTCTCTGTGGATTATGGCAAGAAGTCCAAACTGGAGTTCGCCATCTACCCAGCCCCTCAGGTCTCCACTGCTGTGGTGGAGCCCTACAACTCCATCCTGACCACGCACACCACGCTGGAGCACTCGGACTGCGCCTTCATGGTGGACAACGAGGCCATCTACGACATCTGCCGCCGCAACCTGGCCATTGAGCGCCCCACCTACACCAACCTGAACCGCCTCATCAGCCAGATCGTGTCCTCCATCACCGCCTCGCTGCGCTTCGACGGCGCCCTCAACGTGGACCTGACCGAGTTCCAGACCAACCTGGTGCCCTACCCGCGCATCCACTTCCCGCTGGTGACCTACGCGCCCATCATCTCCTGCGACAGGGCGCACCACGAGCAGCTCTCCGTGGCCGAGATCACCAACGCCTGCTTCGAGCCCAACAACCAGATGGTCAAGTGTGACCCCAGGCACGGCAAGTACATGGCCTGCTGCATGCTCTACCGCGGGGATGTCGTCCCCAAGGACGTCAACGTGGCCATCGCTGCCATCAAGACCAAGAGAACCATCCAGTTTGTCGACTGGTGTCCAACAGGGTTCAAGGTGAGTGGATTCAGTAGATATCAAGGTGAGTAGGGCTCTATTTTGTCCCATGTCCAGGAGGAATGGTGCATCTGACTCCATCTTATCAGAAGGCTAACTAATTACTTTATTATACTATACTATTCTATATTATATTACACTACATTTAAACTCAATCTGCCAAGCACTCAACCACCCAGTGTCTCGCGACTGTCAGCCAACAAGTCCCAACACACACACACCTGGATCCAATTGGCCAATGAATCAAAACTCACACCAGAATATAATTACCAATTCCCTTCAGGTAAACAATCTTACACTATGCATTCCAATTTGCACAAAGTGCAGCAAATGAGATAAGACCTGTTTTGATCATTCTTTTCTCTGCTTCTCTCAGGTTCAGAGAATGTGAATCCCACAGGGCTGCTACAAGCTTCTCTTTAGTGTTGAAAGGGGAGGTTCAGTCTAGCAGAAAACATGTATTTTTAAAGTTTTCTATCTTGTCTATTTTTCCTATTTCCCCCAGAACATGGGGTATGGGGATACCCCAGTCATTGGTTTCTCTGGGTCTGGATTGAAGGCACTCGAGACAGTAATTCATGTTCAGACTCAGGTGTTGATTATTTCTTACCAGTAAAACAGTTTCACAACCATAAGTTCAGCAGCTTTTCATTAGAAGGCAAAAAATGGCCAACAATCTCTTGTTACAAGGTCTTTTAAGACTAAACTATCCAATTAAGAACTGACACCTGGATTATTTCCCTTTTAACCCAATAGCTCATCCCAAAGAGCCCACAATGAGGAATAAAACTTTATATATATATAATATATATAATAAAATAATAAATCAGCCTTCTGAAACATGGAGTCAAGATTTTCATCTCTTCCCTCGTCTTGGGACCCCTGCGAAGACCACCACACATTAAACAGTAGAATTGTATAGATTTTAGAGTGAGTTTCATGCTCTTTGGCATGCCTTTGCCACCTGGCACCACTCCACCCCAGCACCTGTAACTTCACCCACCTTCCTTCAGCTCTTTGGCTGCCTCCTGCTCCCGCTGTTAGGAAATAAATTGCACATATAAATAAGTCGTACAGCCTTCTCTCCCATCCCTGTTTCCAGGTTGGGATCAACTACCAGCCCCCTACGGTTGTTCCTGGAGGAGACCTGGCCCAGGTGCAGCGGGCAGTCTGCATGCTGAGCAACACCACGGCCATCGCCGAGGCCTGGGCACGGCTGGACCACAAGTTTGACCTGATGTACGCCAAGAGAGCCTTCGTGCACTGGTACGTGGGAGAAGGCATGGAGGAGGGAGAGTTTGCAGAGGCCAGAGAGGACTTGGCTGCCCTGGAAAAGGACTATGAAGAAGTGGGAACTGACTCGTTCGAAGAAGAGAATGATGGGGAGTAATTAAAAAAATACATTTCGTCTCTGTGTCACTGTATGGTGCGTGCCAACAATTAGCTCAGCTTTTCTGTATGTTGTAAATGTAAATTTAGGAGAGGACATTTTTTATTGCATAAATGACAGGCAAATTAGATAAGATACCATCAGCTGCAGTCTGGGGTCCCTGGGGCACACTAGGGAGGGACTGGGGGGCACTTGAGAGGGACTGGGAGCACTGGGATGGGATTGGGAAGAAGAAATGAAAATGAGAAAGAAAAAGGATCTTCCCTGCACCCCCGCCTGCTCAGGTGTGCTGCTCCCCTCTCCTGCACTGCCCTGGGGCGCAGGGATTGTCCCTCTGCACACCTGAGCAATGCCCCAGGGGCGCCCAGGTGTTCCCCCTGCACTGCACATGCTGTCACTGCTGTCCTTTGGGAGATTCCCAGAGATCACCCCCTCCAGCAGGTACAGGATCCCCCCGAAAGCAGCCCTGAGCAGGGCCAGCCCCTCCTCATCCTCACTGACCACACCTGGGACTGCCCCGACCCTTTTCATCCTCACTGACCACATCTGGGGCTGTCCTGACCCTCCTCATCCTCACTGACCACATCTGGGACTGCCCCGACCCTCCTCATCCTCACTGACCTCATCTGGGACTGTCCTGACCCTCCTCATCCTCACTGACCACATCTGGGACTGCCCTGACCCTCCTCATCCTCACTGACCACACCTGGGGCTGTCCTGCCCCTCCTCATCCTCACTGACCCCCCCGGGGCGGCCCTGGACAGGGAATTCCGCAGGGATTTCACTGAATCCCGCTCTGAGCCTCATTCACCAAGCCGAGCAAACCTCGCTGCTTTTCACCTTAAACCTGACGCTGGCTGGAATGAAGGAAACCAGAATCGACCGGGATTGCAGCATCCCAAAAATACCGGGATGAGCCGGGATGGGGCATCGCGGAAAACCCGGAATGGATTTCCACGGAATACGGAATGGGAGGGGGCAAACCCGGAGTGGATTTACCTGGTATATGGAATGGGTAAAAAAACCCAGACTGGATTTTTTTCCTGGAATATGGAATGGGGGAAAACCCAGACTGGATTTTTTTTCCTGAAATATGGAACGGGGGAAAACCCAGACTGGATTTTTTTTCCTGCAATATGGAATGAGGGGAAACCCGGACTGGATTTTTTTCCTGGAATATGGAATGAGGGGAAACTCGGACTGGATTTTTTTCCTGGAATATGGAATGGAGAAAAAATCTGGACAGGATTTTTCCCAGATTATGGAATGGGGAAAACCCCAGACTGGATCATCCCAGAATACGGAATGTGGGAAAACCTGGACTGGATTTCCATGGAATATGGAATGGGGAAAACCTGGACTGGATTTCCCTGGAATATGGAATGGGGAAAACCCCAGACTGGATCTTCCCAGAATATGGGATGGGTTAACCTGGACTGGATTTCCCTGGAATATGGAATGGGGGGAAATGGGAGGAAACAAGGTTTGATCCCAGTCTTCTGTACAGAGGTGTAAGGCAGAAACGATGTTCCTAAACCAAGAAGCCATGTTCCTAAACCAAGAAAACCAAATTGTTCCAGCAGTGCACTCTGCTCAAACACTCAACCATGGCTGGAACTGCCCAGGTGCTGTAAGAGACCGGCTGTTGGTGCTCACGGCTTGAGCAATCACTGGCTGCTGCTCCAATGATGCACAGAGGGGCCTCCCAGGTGCAGAAGGGCGTGCACACCTGAGGCTTCAGCCTGGCTTTCCAGATAAGGAAGGGGCTGATAAGAGGCAATCCTGCGAGGTGGGATAAGTCCTTGTCATCCTACCTGACACAATGACTCAGCTGTGAAAGCTCCTCTCCAAAGTACTGGGACATTCACATCTCAGATGAGGCAATTCACGTTGGCTCATTGGCCATAACATTGGATTTGGAATTCTTAACTTCCCGAAGGCTTTTTAGATCTCATCCTGACCACTAACATTACAATTTGTTTTATTTGCAAGGACACTCAGTGATCAGGAGCCCTGCTCTTGAAGCAGTCAATGCACTTTTTGGAGCTATTTGGACATTAGGAGTGCCATGGTAATTATCAGCAGTTTTTGTCCAAGGGCAGTGTGTTCAGACACTCAAACACTGCTCCTTTCAGTTTGAGTCTCCCTTCATCTGAGCCCATTTTCTGGGCTCAGCCTGCTGCCTGCTTTGGAAGTGCCGTGCCGTGTCGTGAGTTCCGCAGGCAAAGCTTAAAATACTCTTAATACTCCTCCTAACTGAGCGCCCAGGCTCTCACAGGGGTCCTTACCAAGCTGCTTTAGCAACTTCCACCTGGCAGATCTAGCTCCTGTTCACCCTCCAGTGTCCTTTTGCACTTTGCTCAGGTGGTTTCGTTCTCTCTGGGCAATTTATGGCTTAGAGGTTCTCCTCTCTCCCTTCCTTCCTTCCTTCTATCGGGCAGTCGCCACACAAGCCAGTAATAGAAAGGGAACATCACTAAATTTAAAATATTGCTGAGAGCCTCTGCCACAAGCCAAGACACTGAGTCATTTGTGCCGTTCTGCTCAGAAGTCCCTACAGATGTCCACATCACCCCCCGTGACGATTCAGGGCAATTTTCACTGTCCCTGTGCCTCGAGTGAACACCTCAGCTGCTAAGAACTGAAGAGTGGTCCTGCCTCCGACAGAGCCAGGCAGCGTGAGCAGAGGGTTTGCAGCTGGGACCTCTCCACAAGGACATCCCTGACGGGTTCCAGATAACCCCTGCGAAATCCTCCCGTGCGTGTCTCCTCCCCACGGCTCAGTGGGGCTGCACAGATGTCCCTGGCACAGGGCTGGGAGCGCAGCTGTGCGCGGGCAGTTCAGCCTCACAACGCTTCCTCCAGAAGTCACACGCGAATTGATCCGCATTAAGGGACAAAGAACCGGCAGTGAAAACCCCTCGCTCCCTTTCTCCCAGCCCCCTCCGTGCCGGGAGGCGGCGCAGGGCGGCTCCGAGTTTCACTTTCTGTGTCTGCTCCCGGCCGAGCGGGAAATGAAAACTGAGCGGCTCTGAGAGCGGGGCGGGCGCTGCCGCTGCCTGACGCGCCGGATCCCGCAGCCCTGCCGCTCCCCCGGATGAGCGGTCCCTCCGTGCGGTGCTGCCCCGTGTCAGCGGGTGCGCGGCGAGCGTGAATCGGTAAGAAAGCGTTTCGCTGCTTTGTGAGATTGGATGCTGGACGCGCAGTGTGTCAGGAGGGGAGGAAATAGAGAGATAATAACGGAGTAGTTTGGCAGCCAAGTGGGAAGTCTCAGTCGCATCCCGCTGAAGTGTGGAGGTGAGGCGCTCTTAGGTGCTTCTTTCCCCTCGAGATTGTCACACTGAGCCTCTGCTGGAGCCAGCATCTCAGGGCGGCCATAGAAACAGAATAGTTTGGGTTGGAAGGGACCTTGAAATCATCTAGTTCCAGCCCCCGTGCTGAGGGGCAGGGACACCTGCCCCGAGAACAGATTGCTCTGAGCCCCATCCAGCCTGGCGTCCCTGCTGCAGCCACCGCCTGCCTGAGCATCACCGGCAGCCCAGGATCCCCGGGGAGGAAAAGGAGCTGGCAGGGAAGGGACAAGGACTGCAGTGGGAACCCTTCTCGGGCACAGGGAAGGGACAGCTCGGGGTTTGTGGTGAGAAGCCGGAGTCTTGGGAGAGCAGATGGAGACTGGAGCAGGGCAGGGAGAAAGGGAGGACACTAGGCTGGCTGAGGGAGAGGAGTGTGAGGGTTATGATGATGATGATGATGATGATGATGATGGGCTGCAGGGTGCGAGGAGGGTATCTCTGCTCCCTGTTCTCTGCCCAGAGCTGGTGCCAGCTGGGGCACTGAGGTACCAATCACACCCCTGACCTGCAAAGGAAAGCAAAGCAACGCTGCTGCTCCGGTGAGAGAGGAGAAATGGGGATCAGGAGGAGAGCCTGCTGCTCAGCTCCTTGCCTCGCTCGCCTGTTGTTTTATGTACCTGTGCAGGGAAAAGGAGGTCAAGTGCAAGTCTTAGGAAGGCTGTATTTCTGATAGCTGAAACGAGCAGGTTCCAGGGGTTGGGAAGTTCTGTTTGTGTCCCTGCTGCCACAACAGGATCCTTGGTAGTGGTGACTGGGAGCGAATTTCATGGAACCAGAGACACAAATCTTCTTGTATCCCCCTGCACCTTCCTTCCAAAGTTTCTTAAGATCTTTCTACCTTTTCTTCGAGCCGCCCAAAGCTATTCAGCCCTGTTCTTGCTCTTTAATCCCACTCTTAGTCCTCCCTTTCCTGTCAAAACCTGTGTCTTGCATGTTTTCTTTATCCCCAATCCATCCCTAGCTATGTTTAGCTACCTCTGCACTGCCTATCCCTCTCCTTTCTGTCTCTTTCAACATTCCCACTGCCTGGGAGCATCCCTCACCTCCTGGCTGGTTCTACACCAGCTAAACTCCAGCTCAGCTTTCAGAAACCTGAATGTGTCGTCATCTCCAGGAAAACAGGCAGTCGGTGTTCAGGCTCTATTTTGGCAAGAGAGAAATTAGATGAAATTTATCTTTTCCTGCATAGCTGTTCTAATCACCGTGTTTGGGTATAAAAAATAATGCTCATCTATCTGTCTTTCAGAGTTTGGTTTTTCCCTCCCAAAAAAACTTCTCAGCAAATTCGACAATATTTGGTGAATCTTAGTGTGGGACACTTAGGGCTTAAAAGAAATCTTCAAAACTAAATGATCAAAAGTACAACTGGAAATAAGTATACTTAAGCTTAAAGGTAATAATCAGGGACAAAAAAATCCATTTCTAGCTTTTCTGCCTGAATCTTCAGTAACTTTGACACTATTAGGCATAGTTAACCCAAAACTATGCTTTTAAAGCAAAGATTTTACCTTTTTTTTTTTTTTTCTTTTATGAAAGACAACCAGGATTTTGCTTATTTCCCTTTCTTAGTAGTTTTTCTTCATTCTTTCAAGTGCTTGGCCTTAGGCTGATTTTATGTGCTGTTTAATATTTGTAAAATAATAATTTCTGAGCCTTTTTTGGTTCTCCACCCCCCATCCTTTCCCCGTGAATATCCACTTTTTTCTGATTCTGTCTCCATGTTGGCAGTGGGCTTTTAGAAAATTTCACTTTTATGTAGTTGCATTTGAACTTTTATCAGACTGTTTTGTTTGCATATTTTTATTTTGCTTTAGTAGCTGAGTCCCAGGAGACAGTCAGAGTAATGGTCTGTTGAATACTCCCTTAAAAATCAAGGCATTATAGTGGTTCTTTTGCATGAACAGTTACTTTGCCTGTGATCAGTTGAAGGAACAGAAAAAGAAACTGGTTTGTTGGTACTAAAATATCTTTCAAAATTACAGTCCAAAGTGCCACAGCAGTGCTGTGACTCAGGGCTTAAAACAGGGAGCCCAGTAGAGAAACCACTTATCTGGTCAGAAGAGAAGGTGAAACTTGACCTTGGCTACTTTTTAAAATATAAAATATTTATATTTATAAATATTTCAATGCTTTTCAATACTTGCACTACTTTTTAAAATATAAACATCTGCTTTTGGACAATTCTAATAATCTTATTTACCAAATCTTCCTGAACAGGGATATATAGAGTTCCTTGGCTAGATGGAGCTGTTTCTGTGGAACTGAAGATTCATTTATTTATTTATTTAGCCACCAGAGGAAGACAGGATGAGCAATTGTTGTCAGACTCTGTTTCTGTTCCTTTAGCAATAGCCTGCACACCTCAGCACCCATGTTGATTCAAATATCCCACCTGCTCTTGCAGTGATCTGACTGATTTTATTGATATTCCAGGCTGAGCTGGATGGGGCCTTGAGCAACCTGATATAGTGGGTGACATCCCTGCAGGTGGCAGGGGGTTGAAATTAGATGATCTTTAAGGTTCCTTTCCAACCCAAACCATGCAATGGTTTTTTCATTTCACCTTTTTCATAATGGAAAGGTCTCTTCTGTCCTTGAGCAGTATTGTTGATGGGACAGACGAGTGGACATCAAGAAAGAAGCAAGAAACCAGAGGTGGCACCAAGCGAGGTCATGGAGGCCGAAATTGAAGTACAGAATAATAAAGAGGAAACCAAAGAGGTGAAGGCCAAAAACCAGAAGCTGACATCAGTCTTTGGTCTGGCAGACTTAAAAAATGGTAATAATGTTTTGCCTATTCTTCGCTGTCATATTTTCTATTTCTCATGCCTGCTGTTCCCTTCCCTGTCCACAGGCATAATTTTCTCCTATTCCTTATCTCTTCACTGAGGAATATACAGATGATTCTCATTTTGCCTTGCCAAGTAACAATTCTGAGTTTTTTTAGAATGGAATGCATGAAAATCTCAGAGCTTTTTCTGTATTTAAGTCGTCGAATTGGCCATTGCAGCCAAAAGTGCCTAGCTGCTGGCTCTGTCTCTCTCCAAACACAGCCAGCATCGCTGGATTTACTAAACCATGGACTAGGCCCTGGTTACTCTCCTCATACAGGCAGTCTTTGCCTCCTGTTGCTCTATTTTATGTTTAGGTGTGTTATGAGAGGACTGAAAAAGAGGAACTGGCAGAAATCTGAGAATCATTAGCCAGGTTTACTTTGATCTCTTCTGTCAGTTGCCAAACAAAACCAAATATTATCTGCTTGATCAACAGAAGAATAGATTGAACACTTTATCAGGCCCGACCAAGATGCTGAGCCCATAGACTGAATGGTTGAATGCGCACAAGAAGAGTTTGCCACTTTCAAATAACTTTCACTTTCTTTTCTTGTGCCTATCCCCAGGCCTCACTTGGTCTTTTTGTCCCCTACAGAAGCTATTGGACTGTACAACCTTGGGCAGAGCTGCTGTCTGAACTCCCTGCTCCAGGTGTTCCTCATGAACATCCACTTCACCAGGATACTCCGGAGGTACCTCCTGTTTCACCTCCCTGGGATGTTTCCATTGCTGCACTCCTATCTCCACTCCTTCTTTCACATGGGATGTACTTTTGAAGGCATCACTGCATCACTGAGGTGCTATCAGGATGCTTTTGGTCCCTCAGCAAAGTCTCTGCCTTGTGCTGTCTGTCATGCACTGACAGGCCCTGCAAAGGTAGAAGCTGCAGCGTTCAGACTTGTAAATAATCTCTGATTTGTGTCCTGAACTGAGTCTTTGTGGTTTGTGTCTCTCTCTTTTCCCTAACAGGATAATTTTATATAATTTATAAATTTCTTATAAATTTACTTCTAAATTATAATAGCATTATAATACATAATAATTTAAATATAATATAGAAATATTAAATAGATATTATATTTATATATTAAGGATGTATATTATTATATTAAATACATAAACATCATAATATATTATTATATTAAATATATAAATATTACAATATAAAAATATTATAACATATAGCAATGATAATTTTTAATTTATAAATTAATTTATAACAATTAATTTATAATTATTAATTTATAAATTAATGTATCATTTTATATATAATAATTATATATAGTAATTATATTTATTTAATATATATATATATAAAAATATATAATTTTGTTCCAGGTTTACTCACAGACTTTATAATAAAGGATATGATGTGTGTAGCCATATCCACTATTAATTTTGTCCCTTGAAGCATGTAAACACAGACATACCCTAATCCCTGGCCTTTGGGCCCTGACTGCCCTGGCTAGCCCCTGAGAGAGAAGTGTTGTTGCAGATTATGAATACCTAGCATCACTTTGTTTTGCTTGACTGTTGTCTCTCTGTGTTTTGAGGAGGATTTGGGTTCCTGACCACACTAATAACTGGTTTGCTTTGTTTTCAGTTTACTCACTCCACTGCAGATTTAGTAATCTAAGTGGATCATTCCCATTCAGTCCTTTCTTACATGCTCACTGCTGAGCAGAGGAGAAAGGACAAATTTCAGACATGCAGAAATGATAGGTGTCATCAATGGGCAAAGCTAAATAATGTAAACTGTTAGTTACCATGCTTATTTGAAGAAAGAAAAACCTGTGGGCTACAATGAATTTAGGGAGAATTAAGATGTTTTGTTGGCATACAGTTGAAAGAGAAGCATTATGATATGTGTCCCCATGAAATTCTGAGGGCATGTTGAGAGTGAGGACATCAATGGGTGGGAAGAAAAAAGGTCTGGAATTGGCTGTAACTAATGGTTCTAGAGGCCAGAAAGCACTTGAGATCCTGCTTGGCTTGTCTCTTATTCAGGAACAATCCAACTTAAAATTTTGGCCTTTTACTTTAGAGCTGTCATCCTGCACTGTGGGACTCCCTTTCCCTTTTCCCTTTTTTTGCTGAAAACGTTCCCATTCTGGTTCCTCCTGAGCTGCTGTCCCTGCTGCTGACCTGTGCTCCTTCAGGTGTGATGTCTGACATTTCTCCATTGAACCTCTATTCACCTCTGGTGTTGCTTCTCCCCCTTCCAGGATCACAGTGCCATCCTCTCCTGCCCAGAGGAGGAGCAATGTCCCGTACCAGATGCTCCTGCTGCTGGAGAAGATGCAGTGTGGCAAGCGCAAAGCTGTTGGTCCCACAGAGCTGGCTTGCTGCCTTTCAGAGCACAGAGTGGAATGTAAGCAGCCCTGCCTCATCATGCCCACCTCTGTCTGCATTTATCCAGCACATACAAGCAGCCCAGACCCCAGCATCTCCTCCAGGAATTCAGAAATGTCAGGAGTTAGGTTCACAGTGACACAGTGCTCCTTGCAGCTGCCTCCCAGCTGAGTGCAATGCTGTGTCTTACTGAAGAGAGATAAAAACAAACCCTGCTGAATGTATTTGCTGCTATCCAAAGGGTGGGAGGACTGTCAGGCTGCTAGAAGATTCAGCTATGGGTGCTGTGCAGGGCAGAGAGGACAGGTCATTGTTTGATTTGTCTTGCTGTACTTTATCATGATAGTGAAATAGCTGCTGTTACTGTTTAGAAGAAAGGGATGGTGTGGAAAAGAGAATGAGTTTGCACAGATCCCCCTCCTGCTCCTTCTTATAAGGGCAGGGAGAAGAATTTTCAGGCTAAATCTCCCAGCTGGCCAAAGTTTTAAAAGAGAGAGGTTTTTAATGCATGAGTGACCAGTGACAGTGGGATGCCAAGAGTCTGTCTATGTGTGCAATACACAGGATATTACCAAATGCCCTTATCTTTGTCATATAAAAGCCCAAACAGCAGTTTTCAGAACTGAAAAGGGAGGTGCCCTGATGTTTATGAAAGAGGAACACAAGATAAACTCAGTATCCCTGTTTGCATCATTTTTCTCCTGACTCTGAGTGGCTTTGCAGTCAGCCATCTCTCTTCCAGTTAAGGAGACACAGAGATCAAGGGGTTTATCTTATCTCTGTGTGACACGTGGATAGGGCCTGCTGTCATTTTAGTCTCAGCACTCAGAAGCATTTTAGCCTTCCTGGGACATGAGGGGATGGGGAAAACAGGTCTGTGGAGTAATAAAGGTGAAAAAGAGAACAGAATCTTCCCTGCATTGTTTCTGAGGAGGATTCAAAGGGGACTGTTTACAAAGGCATGGTAGGACATGTGACATAGAAGTGATAAGATAAGGGGTTATGGCTTGAAATGGAGAGCTGGTTTAGATTGAATATTGGGAAGAAATTTTTTTACTGTGGGAGTGGTGAGACACTGGTGAAGAATGACCAGAAAAGCTGTGGGTGCTGCGTCCCTGCGAGTGTTCAAGGCCAGATTGGAAAGGGTTTGCTGGAAGGAGTCTTTGCCCATGGTGGGGGGGAGTGGGACCATTTGAAATTTAGGGCTCCTTGCAATCCAAAGCATTCTCTGGTAGGTATTGAGCATCCTCTTGTCCCTGCATCTGGTGATACTGGGTGGTACAAACACTCCTGTCTTCTCCCAGTGCCTACTCAGGTCACATGGAGAAATTGCAGCTGGTGCTCAGTCTAAGCTCTGTCCCTGCAGGGAGGAGCAAGGGACAAGAAACTGGGTCTAAGAGGGGACAACAAATCTCCCTTTGCCATTTGTGGGAAATCTGTGCTGGGTGCTGTTCATGATACTGATTGAGGCTGTGTTTTCTGCTTGTGCAGTGTTTGTGCAGCATGATGCTGCTCAGCTCTTTCTGACTCTCTGGAACTTGTTAAAGAAGCAGATGAAAAAGCCAGAGCTGGTAAGGATGGTGACTGAAATGAACCTTTGCCCCTTATCATGTGTGGTTTCCTATGCTCCTTGAAGGATCTCATTCACTGGCAATTGTCCTAAGTTAAAGTTTTAAAATTATCTTTCATTGCATCTTTCAAATGGGACAGAGAATCTTTGTTTCATAAGCTTTGACATTTTGAATCACAGTAAAATTTTGCTCATCCTGCTTTCAGGGCATGCCAGTGTCCATTCTAATGGGAGAGCTGATAAATAACTAAAAGATTGATCTTTTTGCAGCATTGTATTTGGTTGAATTTAATTTCCTTTTCCCCCCAAATTTCTGTAAGCGTTTATTGGTATATCTTGACACAGCTTTTCCATTCTTTGAAGTCAGCCACGTGCATTTCACTCTAATTAGTCACTGATAGGATGTGATGTATGTAACAGCTCCTCCCATGGGACTGGGAAAAGTGACTCTTCCCTGACTGACTGTCACAGTTTTATTAGTACCAAAGACAGGCTCCTGTTGCAGTTTCAAGCAAAACAGAACAATTCTGCATGAAAGCAGATATTTAACTCTCTGATCTTACAGGCTGTCTCTTTCCCCTCTGTTAGGGAATGAAGGGAAGGAGTTGTTCTCCTTTAAATTGTGGGAAGTACCCTGTCCACATAAGTCATTGTCACATCTTAGTTCCAATCTCAGAGGAATAACCTTGCTTGGAATGTGTGACCACAGGGGCTTTCCCACCCACAGGGAAACAGCTCAGCTGTCTTCTTCATAAACCTTGTTTTGGCTTTTTTTTTCACCCCTCCAGGTTAAAGAGCTGCGTGACTTGTACATGATCTGCATACAGGAGCATGTGGCCTGTCAGAAATGCTCTTTTGAAGTAAAGAGCAAAAGCACCATGTTAACCCTTCCACTCCCAGTGCTGGATGCCAATTCTCACAGGCTGAAGACTCTGGTAAGTTTAGCAGCAGCACCTTTTCCTTAGGAGATGATTCCCCTCTGCTCATAGTGGATTTTTCAAATGCCAGTGGACCACTGGACCTTATAGATTCTCTGACCACTTTATACTGTTTCAGCATAAAGGAGCTGCTTTGAAAACCTTTAAGGCTTTGAAGTAGGTATAAAAGACATTTATACACCAATACCTCCTCTGTGGAATATGTGTACCCCTTTTTATTCCCAACTATTGTAATCACAGCAGCAACTAGGAGAAAATTAGATACCTTTTGTTTCAGTCTGCAGTATTTTATCCTTTGAATAAAACATGCCTTCTGTAACTTTGCTGTTTGCTTGGGCCCTCTGAAATAATGTAGAAATAAA
>NW_005054384.1:873637-875738 GCF_000277835.1 Geospiza fortis
TAGGAGGACTGTCTGCAATACTTCTTCCATCCAGAGGAGCTGACTGGACAAAACATGTGTTTCTGTCAACAGTGTGGGAGGAAAACAACTTTTCTGCAGGTAATTGGAGAATTATTCCCCCATGTCTCATCCCAGAACTCCCTTGCAGACTGGGGAGGGTGGGGAGAGGACTCAACCATAGCAAGTTTAAGAGGAGATCAACAGCTCAGATTTGCCAGCACAGTGAGATATAAACCACAGACACCTTTCCTCCCGTTAGGACAGAGGTCCTGCGGTCTGGTGTCTCAAGGAGGTTGATTTGCCTCTAGTGCTACCAGCATGGGGCTAGGAAAGCACGTGAGAAACCCAAGGCTGGGTGCTGATGACACTAAAGCTGAGAAACTTGGCTATCACAGCTCTGTTTTGTGTGCAGATGGGCTACCAAGGTTTGGCATCTGCTGTCCCTTGGAACTGGCAAATATTTACCGGGGCACTGGCTGTTCTCCATTCTGCACACACTGGGTGGCAGTGGCTGTTTGCACCCCACCTCCCCAGCGTTTGGCCCCAGTTTTCAGCTGCATTATTGATTCTTTCCAGAGCATGAAGCTCGTCCATCTGCCACAGACCCTGACCTTGCACCTGAAGCGCTTCTGCTTTGAGAGATCCTCTCGCACACACAAGCTGAGCCACTCCCTGCCATTCCCACAAGAACTTGATCTCAGGCAAGTCTTGACAGAAAGTCAGTGCCAAGCAGATGACAGTGAAAAGGTGAGATACTCCTGTTCCAAAAAGGCAGATTTTCTTCTCCTCTCTGCTCCTTTCTCATAAAAATTTGAGATCACACCAATACTTGTCTCAGTTCAAAGCACCTGTGTTAAAAATTTTTGTCTCAAAGTTTGCCTGGGGCTGGTGTTGTCTCACATCCCATAGTTTTAACTGATTCAGCCATTATTCAACATTCTGTGCTCAGACTAAATCACCAAAGGCCCCATAACTGGAGCTTCCTGCCTTAAGGACAAAAGCCAGGTTTTGCAGATCTCACCTGTCCAAGACAGGGGAACTCTGCTTTTGGTATTTCCCATGCAGTATTGTTGATATTTTTGGCCACAGAATTTGGTACTGTTGGCCACAACAGCTTCGCTAGGTAGCTGAGATGGATCTGCCCCACTGTGGGTCTGTTTCTCTTCCTGGGAAATAACAGGGGAAGTGTGGCAACACCAGAAGTCACTGCTGCAGGGTTGGCTGTGGTGAACCTCTTTGACAAAATGCACGTCCTTGCTGCCCTGGCTGCTGCTTCTCTACAGTCCATGTAAGATGGGAATTGCTGCACTGGAAGTGTCTCTTTGTGTCTCTCTCTTGGCAGGCTACCTGGCAGTATGAGCTCTTTGCTGTGGTTGCTCATTCAGGATCAGCCAGCTGTGGCCATTACTGTGCCTACATCCGGAGCCTCACAGACTGCAAATGGTATTGCTTCAACGATTCTGAGGTTTGCCAGGTGAGCAGATCCAGCCACGTTCCCTTGGTGCCTTCCTGGACACCCCTCCAGCTCTCATCCATTCTGACTGATGCTGACTGAGAGAACCAGGAAAGGAAACTGAGGCTGCAGAGCTTTGTCCTCCTCTGCTACAGGATGCTCTGGGCTGAGGGCAGAGTGAGTCCTGCATCAAACAAGGCCTCAGGTTCTGTTTTGTGTGGGATTCACATTCTCTGAGCCTGAGAGAAGCAGAGAAAAGAATGATCAAAGCAATTCTCATCTCATTTGCTGCTCCTGTGTTGTGCCAAAGAAGAATGCAATGTGGAGACTGTTTACCCACAGTGCCGGGGTTTTGTTTCCTTGGCCTGTCAGGGCCAAGTGCGTGTCCAGACTGTTGGGTCAGGAGACAGTCACAAGATTTTGGGCAGTGGAGTTGAGTTGGGTGCTTGTGCAGTTTCAGTTTAGATGAGGTGTAATATAGTGTAATATAGTATAGAATAACATAACATCATATCATATAATATAACATATCATAACATCATATCATATAACATAATGTAACATCATGTCATATAACAATATCATATCATATAAAATATGATATAGTATCATATATAAAATATATAATATATAATACAATATATAATA
>NW_005054384.1:875846-895418 GCF_000277835.1 Geospiza fortis
TATAATATATAATAATTAATTAGCCCTCTGATATCATGGAGTCCTGGTCATCATTCCTCCCACCAATCAGGCGAGAATGACACTGATAGTTTTGTGCATTGGAGGATGCAGAAACATTCTGACTATTGCAGAATATTCAGGATATTTGCTGAATATCCCACTTGATGCACCCTACATCTGTTTAATGTATGCTATTGATGATATTTTCGCCCCCGAGGAGGGGGAGAGGATGATGCATCTGATTCCATCTTATCAGAAGGCTAATGAATTACTTGATTATACTATGTTAGTCTGTATTATATTACACTCTATTACATTACATCTAAGCTGAATCTGCCAAGCACTCAACTCTGCACACAACTGCCTGAATCTCATGACTGTCAGCCCACAGTCCTGACTCACACACACCTGGACCTGACAGGCCAAGGAAACAAAACACCATCACTCTGGGTAAACAATCTCCATATTGCATTCTACTTTGGCACAACACAGGCACAGCAAATGATGAGAATTGTTTTTCTTTTCTCTGAGGTTCAGAGAATATTTCTGGGTTTCACATTATTGGGAAGAATTGTGCCTTGCATTTCTCTGTGAAGAGAAATGTGGTGACAGTGTACATTAAGAACTTTTTCCCTCCAAGAGTAGAAGTAATAAACCAATTTATTGAAAAGTGTTTAGTTCCTGGAAGTGCCACTTACCCCACTCCTATGAGAATTCCTGGGATGGTATCAGAATTTTTCCATCTCCTAAGAGTTTTTACCAGCCTCCTCCTGTGTGTTTTTCTTCTCTAGGTGTCATGGGATGATGTTAAGTGCACCTATGGACGTTCCAACCTCTACTGGTATGCAAATGTATCCCTGATTTTTCCTAATGCTGCTCTAGACATTGGAATGAGGGTAGCAAAGAGAGGGGAGACAAACTGGTTTAGGAACATTGCCTGAGGTGTAGTGGGGATGCAGGAGATGTGCAGTCAGGATTTCTCCACACTTTTGGTTTTGATGCATTGTAAGAAAATGAGCTTACAGGAGGGAGATAATCTCTCCTATAAACCAGAACATTTTTGAGGACCAGCTTAGTTGACCTAAAGCTCAGGAAGATGAGCAGGAGCAATTCTGGGTTACCTAGAGCTTCAAGCATACCTTGTGATGTGCTTTCTCTTTGCCTCCACAGGAGAGAAACAGCCTATCTCTTGTTTTACATGAAGAAGCACCCTCAGCAGCCCCAGCCAGGAGTATCAGAGTGTCTCTGACAGCTCTGCACTGTCCCTGGAGCTCAGCACCTCTGTGCCACTGAGGACATGCACAAATGTTTCACAGGAAAGACATTCTGCACTCAGCCTGCACCTCAGGCTTCACATTTTGAGAAAAAAGTGCAGTAGACACTCAGCTAGGGAAAGGATGAGAAAGGATCCAGGAACTGTTGCAACTAGAGAACTTTTCTTTTGTGTTTTTTTTTTAATTTTATATTTATGTGACTATACATGTTCATTTCCTCTTTAAAAGATGGTGAAGTTAGTCCTTTGTCTCTGCTGCCTGATTATTTTCCTTAGTGCTGATGCCTGGATCCCATTCCAGGGGAAGTGTTTGGCCTGAAAGCCTCTGTGATGCTCCAGGGAGGTGTGTGCTATGTCTGGAGAGCTCTGGGAGCCATACAGAGCCAGCAAGAGCTTGAGATTTACTTTGTCCTTTTAGCACCACGTTAGAGGCTGCCAAGCTGGGCAGGAGACCCCAAAAATCACCCCAGAAACAACTGGGGGAAGGATCAGAACCCTTGTGGCACACACTCCTGAAAACCTCCCTGAAAATGAATCACTGCAGGGGCTGAGATGTGTCAAGAACTGTTTTAAATCAGGAGCTATTGGAGCAGTTCTGATTCCCAAGATGAGTTTGTTTAAATTTGTGCAGGTGATTATTATTTCAACAGGCTTATCAGGCTTTTAGATGCATTTTCTTTCCTGTAGAGGGAAATATTCAGAGCAGCAGAGATTCTGAAGATGGTTAGTGATTTTGCACAATACAGGCCATACATGGTGATGAGGAAAGTGAGATGCCTTGATGAGCTTGAATTTTTGGGATTTTTGGTTGTGTGGCTTTTAAAACACTCTTGCTGATCCTCTTGGATTGAGGATCCCAGCAGTTTGGGATCTGGAAGTACCTTCACCCTAATACCCCCTATGACTGTATCTTTACAAAGGTGGTGTTTTTGTGAGATTCAGCAATTATGAAATAATTTTAAAATTATATAAATTATATTAAACTATAAAACTAATATAGATATATTGCCATCTATGTATAATCTAATTTTTGTGACGTTCACAAATCATGTCCATTTTCTGAAGGCAAACTGAAAAACCTTAGAGAATAGCTGTGAAATTACTCTTTCACGGTTTAGCAGTTATTTATTTCACTGCATTAGCAAGGTCCATTAATCTGTTCAGCTCTGTATTTGTGTTATTTGTTCTGTGGGAAAAAAATCCCAGTGTATTATTTGCCATCAGGATGAGGAATTTTCAGCCTGTTCACCTTCAGGAATGCATTGCACCCTTTCTAAAGCATCTTGCAATGGGTGAGTAAGAAAAAGTTTCTGTTTGCTTTTCCAGCACTTTGCCTCTGTGAAGGAGATAAAAAAAGCTGCATTTTTCTTAGCTGAACTGAGAACTTAATGGGATTAGAGACTGACATTTCTAATTATTTATAACTTGAAATTAAAAAACTTAGGCTTATGAAAAATGCCTTAATGCATCATAACCTTCCAGGGATGTCACTCATCAAGGAAACAATTGCAGAGATACATTTAAGAATCTTTTCAATCTGTGAAAAAAACCCCATTTAATTCCAATGAAAAGTAATCAGTGGTTTTTTTTTTTTTAATAAAATATTATGGGATACATCCCTTAAAATCAGTCTTATGGTTTATTCTTGATCTCTTCTTCCTAAACACTGAATGCAGGTTGAGTATTCAGGGTAGAGCTGCTGCTAATATTTATCTCCACGAGCCATGGTGTGTCTGGGTTTGAAAAGACAGGTGTTTGTTAAGGAGGGCAGGAGCCTTCCTTGAAATGGAAAATGTAAACCCCTTCCCTCTGAATTATTGTAATTTTTGAAACTAAGAGGCTCTCAGGCAAAGATATGGGGATAGGAATAACAGTTCTTTACCAGGAAAATTAAAAATACAAATGCAATAGTGCTGCAGATGGGCCTGGTCCCCCTCTGGCAATGCAGGGGAGAAAAAAGCTGCTCCTCTGGGAATGCAGGGGGCAAAGGCTGCTGTGGTGTCCCAAACCTCAGATTGTATCCAGGTAGGAATGCTTGGCTCCTCCCCTGGGCGGAGCATCTCCCCATGGGATGCTGGAATTTGATCAGCCATGCAGGGACACTCACTGGCCATGGACAGAAGATAATTAATAATTAATGGCCCATGAACAGAAGAGATCTCCTGGAGGGAGGATTGGTTGTGGGAGAGATAAAGAAAACTGCCCAATGAACAGAAGATAACTGCCCCACTGCTGACAGATGGCAAATAGAACACTGTCACCCTGTTCTTTTAAGTTTTTCTAAGCCTTCTGATGTTTACATTCTTGTAACAAACTTTCTCACACCCTTTATGTAAATAACTTACTGTTTTGCATTCTTTTGTAGAGGAAGAGAAATCTGACAGACTGTTAGTTTGTCCCGTGTCATTGGAGAGGTGGCACTGTCATCCTCCCCAACCCACTGTCACTTTTGGAAATCTATAAATGTTAGAGTTAAAAATTAAATGCCTTCTTTTTTACCTTAAAAAAAAAAGAAACAAAACAAAACAAAAAAAAACCCACCAAAAAACCCCCCCAAAACAACAGAATACCCCCAAACCATATCTTATAACTCAGGACACAGCTAAATCTGGACACTTCACCCTTGTGCTGGAGGCACTGTGAGTTTGTTTTCAGGTTTGCTGTCACATGAAAGCTTTAATTGCTTCCACATGGAGATGGGAGAGTGAGAGGGTGAGTGAACTGCAGTGCAAAAACTCCAGTTTAAAAACTCCCAAGCTGAGCTGCTTCTGCAAAAAGCCACCTTGGCTGCCCCCGTGTCCACAGCAAAGCCCAGCCTTGTGCTGCATGAACTGCCCAAGGAGTTATTTTCATTTCAGCCCAGTGCCTGGGGCTCAGTGCTGGTGTGCTGCTGAACAGCAGAGAGGTGGGAACCTCTGCCCAGGGCTACTGACACAAAACAGCTCCTGGCATTTCTGCCAGAAACACTTTTCTACCAAAAAACTGCTGCAAAGGAGCTGGGGTTATTTGCCCTGTGTTTGAGTCACTGTGCAAATGAAGCCCAGCACCAATGGCAAGGGTTTTGAAAAGCCAGATAAAGCCAAGAGGATGTGTTTGGAGAGATTATTGCAGGTCCTGGTAAATCCTCATTTCCATTTTTTGTTTGGTTTAGGATTACCGTGCAGTAGCAAATTACACATCCTCTGCTCCATCCCTGACAGGCTCTTCCTCAGATTCAGATATTCCTCACCTTCAAGAAATGCACAAAAAAATAAATACATCTAATAAATATCTCACAAAGGTATTAACTTCTAAAATGTCAATATGTAATTTACAAAATCACTGAAGGACAGGGAAACAATGATTCAGAGAGTCATGGTCATCACAGATCTCCCCTCTACATAATCCCCTTTTCTCACAAATAAGGAGAAAATCCATGTAGGGGAATGAAATCTCTACCTAGCAGCTCTGGGCACTACAATTGCTGGTTAGACCCTGCTTTCATTGCAGAATTCAGGCCAACAGACCTGATCTTTTTGAGCTCAGAAATAAAATTAAAAGGGTTCTGAATGGAGTGACCACTCATCATACAGCAGCTGAGACCAAAAGCTATGGGGGGCCTTGAAATCAAATATATATATATATAAAAAATAAATAAAAATAATAGAAGAAATATAGAAAACTATAAAACATGGGTGCCTGGTGCAGTGGGGATGAAGCTATATTGGGAATTTTAAAAAAATTATTGCTCCTGTGGACAGGTGAATGCTTCCTCCTGCAAAAAGCAGCTATCTGGCATCTTCTGGTGATGTGTTCAGGACAGGTGAGATGAGAAATGGTTTTGGGGCATGTGCCAACTCCCCAGATACCACTTTTCTTGCAGAAAAGCAGAGACTGTGAAGTTTACAAAAACCTGCAACGTCCACCAATGCAAAATTGCCAAAATTGCCATGACGAGCTCACTCAATAAATTCTCGAGGAGCCTGCAACCAGTTTTCAAGTTCTTCAAAGGGTCAGACAAACCAAAATCCCTGCCTCCTCTTATGATAGCACTTCTGCCCATACTTTCCCTGTCTGCAGCCAGTCAGCAGGCAGGAGGGAGGGGCAAAGCTGGTTTAAAAGGTTTTGCAAGAGCCCGCAGCCCGTCCCTGCCTGACTGCACATGGCCACTGACCTGGAGCTGCCCGCTGGTGGGAGGATGCCCATCCTGGGACTGGGGACCTGGCAGGTACCTGCTGCAGCTGGGGACCACTGGTTGCTGGGGAGAATCACAGCAGATTTTTTCAGCAATCTCCTCTTTGGGTAGGGGGAATGCAGCAAATCTTGTGTGCAATATTTCCTTTTGAAATATCTCAGGTAACGCAGGGATTTATCCCCAGCCTTCAGGAAATCTTAGGAGTGAGTGGAGCTAGTCAAGTAGGTACCAGGTTTTTTCTTAGCTATGGTAAAAAAAATTGCATGCTGCAAAAGTAAAAGCTTCTGCCCAGCTAATTTTTCTTTGTATTTTTTTTTTGTGTGGCTTTTTGGTTTTCTTTTATTTTGGTTTGGTTTTTTGTTTTTTTTTCCTTTTGACACTGGTATTAATAACTCAGCACATCATGCAGGTGTCATCTGTGATGAGTGTGTGTAGATATAGGAACTGAAGGGGCAATAAGTAAATTTGGAAATGGGAACTCACAGTAATCCCTTAGAGACTTGAGGGTAACTTATTTTTATTGGCAGCAGATGAGTGTGCAGCACTTTGCAGGAATATAGTTTGGGTGGTTCTTTACCTGCAAATGTTACCTAATGGACTTTTGGTAAGAGAGAGCAGGTTAAAGAATATACTGAATTATAAATGGAGTCTGGAAATGAGCTGAAAATTTTAAGAAACTAGTCTTAAGAAAGATAAAAAGATTTAAAAAAAGTAAACTTACCCCTCAATCTGAGACTGGAAACAAAATATTCAAATCACAACTTCCCAGCTCTACGAAACACTTTTCTGGTCGCCATAAAAATATCTTAAATTCTTGCCATATTTTTGGGCCATTTGATCTAATCAGCATTTAACTTTATGTGCACAAACAGGTGTGAGTTTGTTTAGCCCTTTCAGTCTTTATTTTTCTGATGACAAAGGGCACTAAGAAGCCTAAAGTAGTTCAAGCAGGCTTTAAAAACCAAAGTGTGCCTTGGGGGAGCCTCTTAGGGCCCGATGCTGTGATGGGAGAGCTCTCTGAAGGAACTTGTTAAGCTGCCAATAGAAACTGGTTAGGAGAATTTTGGGCACATGATCCCTGCCACCACAAAACAATGTCTTCTGTTATGCAATGAAAACAAGGCCCAAGCCCATGGTGATAATTTCATTAAAGCTCTTTGATTTCAAGGTTCCCACAGCAGCCTCCCCTTTACCCGGCAGCTCTGACTCGAATCCGAGCTCAGTGAGCACCTGGGCAAATGAGACAATGGATTATTTTCTCTGGAAAACATCTCACACGACAGAGCTTTATGTAAACTCAAGGGCAGGTTGTTGCCTTTGCTCACATCCAGGGAGGGATGGATGGGGAAAGGGACTGCAAAAAAAGAAATCCTGTAAAACTTTCAACTAGCTCTTTAGTTGTGTGCTGAAAAAAATTAGTGTGTTTTCTATGTTGTTGTTGTTAATTTAGGAGAACCAACTAAACACCCTTTGACTGGAAAAACTTGGAGTAGTGATATAATTTAAAAAAAAAAGAAAAAAGTAGGAGGTTGTTACTGTCTTATTTTTGGAAAAATCCCTTTGCTAAGATTTCTTCTTCTGGGAAGCTGAGAAGCTTCAGCTTCTCTATGTTTTACTCCTCTAAAATGTAATTTAAAAAATTGTTTACCCAGCATGCGAATTGTTTTTAATTAATGGCCAAATGACAGCCAGCTGTGTTGGACTCTCTGAGTCTGTAATGAGTTTTTATTATCATTCTTGTCTAACCTTCCAATGTCATTCTTGTCTAACCTTTCTCTTTCTTTAGTATAGTTTTAGAATATAATATAATATAATATAATATAACACAATATAATATGATATAATATAACACAATGTAATATAATATAACACAATGTAACATAATATGACATAACATAATATAATAATAAATCAGCCTTCTAAAAAAATATGAAGTCAGATTCATCTCTCACCTCATCCTAGAGACACTCACAACACTTCAACAATTAATAACCACAGGAGGTGGTCATGGCTTTGAATCTTGTTTCTGTTTGGAGTGCCATTTTCTGGATTGAGTCATCAAACAGCTCCTTGGTGTCTCCAAGCCAAGAATTTGAAGTGGTTTATTTTGCTATCAAGTACCAAGTGCGTGCTTTACCCAGGAGGTGGCACTGTCTGTAGTGTTTTGAGTCCCCTCACCTCCCTGTCCTGTGTCAACAAGAGCTGGATTGTTTTTGTGCAGGGCCAGCGTGCATTCCAGAGGTGATTGGTTTCCTTATGTCACCAGTATGTCACACTGAAGTTGCTTTTAATTTCTGGGGAAATTAGAACTTATTCCAAGATAGCCTCGTGTCCCAAAGGTGAACTTCCAATACTTAGAAAAGGGTGGATCAGCTCAGGCACCTCATCAGTGACTTCCTTTGCCATTTATCTCACAAAACTAATGAAAGCCAGATCCAGGCTGGTGTTGGAACCCTAAATGCTGAGGATTTTGAACTTTCTGTGCTGAAAGGCACAGACTTGGAAGAGAACACTACATTTGACCTGAGGCCGTGGAGAAGCTTCCAAAATTGATTGATAGCACTGGGATTATGGGTGTGTAGTTGGTTTGAAGCGTCTAATATCACAGGGCGGAAAACTCAGAGTTTGGAGTTTTAGAATATAGTAATAAATATGAAGCAAGATGGAAGTTTTAGGGCAGAAGCAGGTTGTTCTTCTTTACCTTCTTCTTCCTTCTTCCTCATAAGTTTGGGTGATATTTTGTAATTGAACAGAAAACTCCACAGTGTGGACTTCGAGGAATCAGTCATTAGGTTAAAAAAGAAAAGAATTTAGGTATCATTTCTTAATTGGATAGTTTAGTCTTTAAAGACCCTGTAACAAGAGGTAGCTAGCCATTTTGTGCCTTGCTAATAAAAGACTGCAGAACTCACTATGGTGAGACTATAACATAAATAAAAACAACAAACACCTAAATCTAAACAGAAACTATAAATAATAATAATGAATACCTAAATCTAGACAGACACTATCATCTCAAATGACCTAAACAAAAATAAAAAAATAAAATTTAAAAAAAAAAAAACAACAAAAAAAAAACCCCAAAAACCCCAAACAAACAAAAAACCTACAGCTGGAATATCTTGTTATTCTGAGGGCTTACAATTGCCAGATTTTCAGAACAGCAAAGCTCTTAATCTGCTATTTAGCACATCACTGGCTTCTCTTCTGGTTTCAGTCTCTGCAGGGGGCAGCCAGGGATGCAGTGAAGTTTGCCATCGACGTGGGGTACCGGCACGTGGACTGTGCCCACATGTACCAGAACGAGAGCGAGATCGGGGACGCGCTGCGGCAGAAAATGGAGCAGGGCGTGGTGAGGAGAGAGGAGCTCTTTGTGGTCAGCAAGGTGCGTCCTTGGAGGTGGCTCTCACATGGGGCCAAGCTCTAGGGAGGAGAGACAAAATCCTGACATGGAAAGTGCCATGGGATGTGTCAGAACCCAGGACATTCCTCTGGCTGCACTAGAGGACTCCAGACCCTGGCAGGGGGCTCGTCACAGGGTGAAAAAGTAGAATTTTGGGGTTTTAGAATGGGGGTTCAGGAGGCAAGATGGAGGAATCTGGGCATGTCCAATCTCTCTCGTTCTTCTTCTTGTCCTCCATCTTCTGCTGTGATGGTGGCACTTTTGGATTGGTTTAGAGCAGAGACAGACTGTATAACATAGGTGATAGGTATTGCAAAATTATTGTAAATAAAGTGCACGTAGTTTTTAGTATAAAAAGCAAACACCACCCCAAGGCGGTCAGTGTGCCACAACCCAACCTGCTGGACAGATCTCAGCAGGTCAGAGAAAGGAATGAAGTAGATAAGAGAAAAGAAACAACCTTGAGAATGACAGCCAAGGAATCCTGTCTTCTTTTTCAGTCTCAGGGCTGGGAAAAAGAGACTTTCTAACACCTCAGGGTCATCCCAACACCAGGGACCTCGTCAGGGATGAAGCTGGGAATTACCTCCTCTCTGTCAGGGCAAAGCAGTCAGTGGATGGTGAGGGGAAGGAACAGGTCACCCCCTGAGAAACAAAAGGCTGGGTTTGAGAGGGGTTTTTTTGTTGTCCATGTCCATTGTCAGCCATGGAGACAGGAACTGAGGCCGTGCTCCTGGTGGCCTCTGGGATAGGAAGCAGGGCTATTGTTTTTGTGGTCACTCCTGCTGTGCTGCCGGCCTCAGCCTGTCAACTCCTGTATGTTATGCTTTGTTTTGTTTTTTCCCCCCAACAACAATGGTAGGAAAAATAAAGTAACTTCTATCTGCTGGAAGCTGGTGAGTCGATTTTCACCAGGTTCACTTATTTTCTTTGTTTTAATTGTTGCAATAATTGATGGAATTTCAGAGTATCCCATTCTCATTTTAGTTACTTAACAGCACCACAAATAAATTGAGGTGCCTCAAGAGGCAATTCCTCAAGGTGATAAGATGTGCCACACCCTGAGCTGCCTCTGTGCCCTGTGTTTCCCTGCCAGGCATGCTCTGCCACTGTGAGGGCAGCAGAGCAGCTCCCAGGCTTTGTGTTTCCCCACAGCTGTGGTCCACCTTCCACGAGAGATCCCTGGTGAAGGAGGCGTGCCAGAAAACACTCGCTGCCCTCCAGCTGGATTATCTGGATCTCTACCTGATGCACTGCCCCATGGGATTCAAGGTATTGCACCTTTAAGTCCTGGGATCCATCTGTCAGGGCTCTGCCCTTTTGCCTTTGGGACCACACATCCTCTCCAATGAGGAGTGTTGGTAAATCTCATTAGGACATAATGATAAACCTCTGCAGGGAGAGCCCAGGAGGAAAGGAAAGGTCACGCTGCTTAAACTAGTCAGTCTTGTAGCACAAAAACCACCTTATTTTTCCCTGCACAGCATTTTCAACTTTTCACGGATCAAATTACCATCCAGATCACATTCCTCTTATGGTGTTTGGCTGCCATTTCCTTATCAAGAATCAAACATGTGAACTACTTAGTTCAAAAGAGATTTTTCTCTTCTTTCTCTACCCCCAGGTTAAATAAATCCTGGTTTCCCCACTGTGTCACCTCTCTGGTCTTCTCCCAGCCTGAGACACACAGAAGTGCCTGCAGAAGAGTCTCAAGAGACAGATTTTCCTGAAGATTTCTCTGTTGATACAGGCTAGTCCTTTCAGCCATGTCTCACCCCACCACAAACATAATTCAGGATATCCAGCTCAGTGCCTCCAGCTCCACTTGCTTGCCCAAATTTCTAAATGATTTCTTGAAGTACTTATAATTCAGCTGACCTTCATGTTGCTTTTCCTTTTGTGCTACTAGGCAGGAGAGGAGCTATTTCCTGCAGATGGAAACGGCATGATCATTCCCAGCAATACAGATTTTCTGGATACGTGGGAGGTACATTCATTTACAGGCCAAAAATATCTTGTTAGTTTGAAATAACAGCCTGAAAACTCTAAGCTTTCCACTGTGGGAATTGTTCTGAGAGAATTTCTAACATAAAGTATTTGAGATTGCTGATTTCTCTGCGTCCTTGGGCTCCTTTTTGTGTCACAGTGCCAAAATTTAGGTATTTTTATATCTACTGCTTACTAAACTGGCTGGGTTGGCATGACAAGAGGAAATCTTTGACTGTGTGTGTACCCTGCAGTGGCTTGAGCTAACAAAGGCTGTCTCTCTCACCCCTACCCCACTCTGGACAATTTTTGGGGGCTTTAGTTGTAGCCATGCTTCTCTCTTGTGGCACCTGAGCTGTCCAGACTCCAGCAAAGCCAACATGCCTGTGCCAATGTACCACAGCACCCAAATTTCTGTCTCTGGAAGGAGTGGGACTTGGCCAAAATCCTTTGCTAAGCTCTGTGTGCAGCACAGGCTGCCTGGGAGGCCAGGCTTGGGTGTGAATTCAAATTCCTGCTTGGCTGAGACCTTGGGCTTCCTTTCCCTTCCACTCCCATGTGCTCAGCACAGCCAGGCCAAAAGCAGGTAGGAAACTCATCTGAAGCAGAAGAATTCACTGCTGCTTTTTGCCTTCTGTCAGGTGAAGAATAAGGCACATTTTTGTTGTTCATTTGAGGGAAAAAAGTGAAAATTTCAGGCTGCTGCTTATGGCAGCAAATTCAAATGAAAATTATTTCTGCTTTGGAACAAGTGTATCTTCTGCTCTAAAGGCTGCTAGCGGATTATTTTCCCATTTCTTTTCTGCTGGATGTGACAATCTAATTAGGGCTGTCTGGCTGTTTTATTGCTCATGAGTGTGAAAGAAAATAAGTGATGGAGGGGGAACACAGTGCTGCTTATCCTATAATCCAACTGCTAAATGGTACATCTCTCTTGGGAAATTAATCAGTGTTGATCCCCAGTATCCATCCTGTTCCAGATGTCTCGTGACAGCTCCTTGTTGAGCTGCTCTGTCCCAAAGAAGGTGCTTTTTATTATGGGGTGGTTATTTGGTTAGCTGAGGAATTACTCTAGAAGAATCTCTTTCATCTGTCTGAAGGTCTGCCTGGGGACAGTATTTCAAAATAGTCATATTTTACTGAAATAATAATAGTTCAGGAGTTGTGTGAATATTGCTGTTATTTATCTGTGTGGTGACACAAAATGTGAAATCTGAATCTGACCAGAGCCCCACTGTTCAGGTACTGTTCTCACAGCACAGCATAGGAAGATTTTTACCACTCAAGTTTTTGTGTAGGCCTTTTTTTTTCCATATAAAAAATGAAAGACCTTAATAGGAAGTGTGGTTCTGTGGTGTTTCTAGGCTATGGAAGAGCTCGTGGATGTGGGAATGGTGAAGGCTATTGGAGTCTCCAACTTCAACCAAAAACAGATCAATCAGCTCCTGGGCAAACCAGGATTAAGACACAAACCTGCAAACAATCAGGTAAATTGTCCTGCAGCTCCTCAGCACTGACATCACACCTCTCTGGGCTGTTGCACTGGATGGAACATCTCTTAAAAGTCCCTTAAAAACCCCACACCTGCAAAAAGAACCACCTTTTGAAAGCTGATGTGGCACAATGATACTAAACCTTGAAGTACCTTCTGCTTTTGAGAGGTGAAAACTAATTTTTTTTTTTTTTTTGAGATTGAGAGCCACCCCTATCTTCCTCAGGAAGAGCTGATCAAGTTTTGCCAATCCAAAGGGATCTCTGTCACTGCATATTGTCCCCTTGGAGCACCCAACTGGCCAGGGTAAGAATGTTTTGTGAGATTTCTTTGTTAGATGTAGATTGGAGTCAATGCAGTAAACCAGTCTTAGGATGAAACCTCAGAGAAAAACTACTGTAATTAGAAAAAGACTCACTAATTAATTAAAAATCACACCTACAGAAATCTCACACTTATTGTGATACTCAGCCCACTAGTTTCATATTTTGAAGAAAAATGATCAATTGGTTGATGAAAGCAGAGAAGAGAATTCTTAACTGAGCTTTGGTGAGCTTATTAAACATGTAGGAGAATTTCTGAACTAAAAAAAACCCACCCACAACAAACCAAACAAAAAACCAAAGCAGCAGATGCTTATGAAAACAGCAACTTTGCAGTCCTGCTGAGACAAAGGGATTAAGTTTGTAAATGGGGAAGTTGCAGAAATTTTGCTTTTACTCCCATCCTCATGGCTTTCTCTGACCTGGGGCAGGGCTTTTGCCAGAGCAGCTGTGCTTGTAAAGGACAAGATGAAATTCTTGGGATCTGGATCAAAGAAATTCCCAGCCTGATCTCAGGCTGGACATAAATGTGTTATAGTGACCTGTTTTTACTAGAAACTACAGGCCTCTTCTCATGTGCTCACTTGTTATAAAAGGGAAGAATGAAGGCAGCAACTGAAGTAACAAGATGTTAAATTAAAGTGTGCAAGATTATGCTTTTTAATCATTTAAACAATATTCTTATGATACAAGGCTTGAGGGAGAAGACAGTAGGTTATTCAACTACTGAAGCCTGTTTTTTTTTTCAATTTTTACAGGTCCAAGCCTGATCATATTTCCCTTCTTGATGATCCTCAAATTAAGGAAATTGCACTCAAGCACAACAAAACCCCAGCTCAGGTTAATACTGGTCAGAGTTGTTTTCCCTGCTGACATGTATTCTTCCCACTTGTGCTAAAGTAATTACTTACAGAGGTATTATGGAATAATAATAATAATATGGAGTTCCAGCTGTGTCCTGTACACAGTTTAATGCTTTAGAAAAAGTCTCTCTACCTTAATTTTAGTGATGGACAGAAGATTACCAGTGGCTTTGGGCTTTACTGGCACACTGGCTGCCTCTCCACACAGCATCCCTGCCAATCCTGAGCTCTTGCTCAATGCACTTCCTTGCTGTCATCTCAGCTCCACAGATGGATAAGGATTTAATGAGCTCATGTAGTAATTAGGAACAGTCTAGGTAGTGCTTCTCCTCTGTGAGCCCTCTCTGGTTACCAGTAGAGCTGCTCTGTGTGACCATGCAGACACCTTTGGTTTTCAGCTTTCAGAAGACAGAAATTCCTTTTGTGCTCCTGCAGGTGCTTATCCGGCTCCAAATCCAAAGAAATGTGAGTGTGATTCCCAAATCTGTCACTCCACAGCGTATTGAAGAAAATTTTAAGGTAAGAGGGCACCTCACAGAGTCATTAATGGTGTTAAACTACACAGGAAAAAACCCCACTCTGCCAATGGTACAAATCACACCCCTCAAACTTAGAACTGCCAAAACCTTTGTCAGATCCCACATAGGTTATTACTTCTTTATGAATGTAAAAAGTCACTTTGAAAGTAAGGAGTTAGAACACATCAGGAAAGAGCCAAACTCTTCCACCTTGTGGTTCAATTGTGCTGCAGGCAGAGCCCACCAGCACTGTAACCTTACACATTTATTTACTGCTCTCCCTGCATGGCTGTCCCCTGCACACCTCCCAGTGCTTCAGCCTGCTTTTGCTGTTCTTTCTGCACATAAACTTCCTTGTCTCATTGCAAACTGAATTAACCCAGCTGTCTGGGACCTTCATGCAGGTGTTTGACTTTGAGCTGAGTGCAGAGGAGATGGAGACCCTCCTTGGCTTCAAGAAGCGCTATCGCATCTGTGCCTTAACCCAGTGAGTACCTCCTCCTCCTCCCTGCAGGGCTGGATTTCCACTGGATAGCTTAGATTATCTCTTAGATATCCTCTTAACAGACACTATCTCATAGCCCCTTAAAAATAAAAAAAGAGGGAGCCTCAGCCAACACCTGGTCACATCTGCTGGAATCTCACCCTTGGGTTTATCAGAGCCCATCCTGTCCAGGTTGGGAACACTGGGATTTCTGCAGGCACAATGTTCCTAAGATGTCCTGTACTGGATGCATACCAAACTGCTGTCTGAAAATCAAAATCAGCTGGAAATTCCAAAAATAAATAAGCAGCCATTTCCCTGCTCCGTTTTCTTTGGCTCCTTTACATAAGGGACAGTCAGAGTAAATAAACTCCATTTTAAGAATGAGAGTTGTAGGGCTTTTTTTGAAGGGAAGAGCTGTGCCTATGTACTCCTGCCAATGTTATCTAGATAACAGAATGGTTACAGACTCACCAAGAACTGCATTTTATTCCGTTTTCCCAGGTTACCCACTTGTCTAGCAGCACCCTGGGGGCTTGGGAGTTTCCAAGAGAAAGGTTTAATATCTCAGGGAATTTTGGCAATTTCAGCTGAGCATAAGATACATTATCCTTTGAGAAGGTCACTGATACATGCAAATGACACAGAGACTTCACTTTCCCTGCCCTGGATACACTAAGCAGACATGTGTTTTTAATGTAGTTCAGTTTCAGTTCTTCTACCAGGGAAAAAGACCCTTTTCTCTGAACTATATCCTTAAAATGTTTTAATTATGGTCTCCTTTTCTAGATGCAAAAATCACAAGGACTATCCTTTTTTAGAAGACTGACATAGACATCAGCTTCAGATCCTCTGGAGGATCCAGACCATTTATTGTTATTTCAAGCAATTTGCAATATTTTGTGGATTAATTCATGGATAGAAGGGGAATATGTATTAAAAAATGGGAGAAGGTAACTCACAGATATTCTGAAGAGTCATCTGTGGGGAGGATGCATTTGCTTCCTTTGTATCAACCAGTTGTATCAGTCCTTTATCTACTCTTGTAACACAATTTTCAGTTGCAGCAAAATATATATTCTCTATTAATTAAGTAATGATAATGAAGTTTAATAAAGCCATAGATTGGGATTAGGGAAAAGCATTCTTTGTCATAATTATAAATCCTGACTACGTTCAGAGAAAATCTGAATTCTCTGATTAGTTATACTTTTGGACAAAAGGTCAATACATCTATATCTTTTAATTATCAGTACAAGACAATCCATTTAACATCAGAAGACCTCAATGACATGACATGCTGCTTGAGATGCTGAGTTCAGTAATTTCAGTGTAACAGACTGAAAGCTCTTTAGAGGACACTGCTGAATTATGATTCAGGAGCTCTTAATGAGGTTTCCTATTTATGAACTGCTAAAAACTAATAAACTACTAGGAGATTTGTATGTTTGGTTTATAGTATCTGCAAGAGTATATAAATACTGCCTTTATTAGTAGAATGGCTGCAGTTGAGACTGAAAATCTCCTAGAAAATCCAAAGTCTGATAAAGGAGACACACGGGAATTATTTTGTTTGGCAGCTGTCATATTTAGCAAGCAGAAAAGCTGGGCAGCGTCACAGAAGCCAACAGCAGATTTTCGCTCTCCTGTACTGTTCCCTAGGTCCTGCTTGCTTGTGTTTTGACTCAAAGGATGTCTCTGGATGCTTTTGTCTCTGGTTAAAAAAAAATTAAAAGTCAGTGCTGCTGCAGCCCATGCTGGTGTTTTAATGAGGTGTCTGTTAATCAATACTTGCTCTTTAACAATTGACTCAAAACTTGATTTAGGCTCTTGCAGATCAGGATAAGAACAATGTGGCTCTGCACTGCATGCAGAGAGAAGGACAATGTGGAATTAAGGTTCAGGACTAGGATGCACACTTTATGGATATCCTTTTCCAACTGATTTTCTTTGCAGTTAATAAAGGAAATGACATATCTTTGAGCTACTTCAGGCATTTCCAAGATGTTTGAATAACAGGCACCCTAGAAACAACAGGGCAAACTCCCACCAAACTGGATTTCCCACAGCAACTCTTCTAAAGAAAGAGGTGTGAAAAATCTACCAGGAATTGATACTGAACAGTTATACTGCAGTGCTATGGACAGGAAGGTGCCTGTAATGGGCATTCTCTTTTTTTCTCCTCCTGAACATGCTACATTTACAAGGCCAGTTGCAGGATAAGCAATTAGAAAGTGAACTCTGTGGAAGGTGCTCTGCTGCCTGTGGTCACTTGTCAATCCACAGCAGTGGCAGAAATCCCCACTTCAGGCTGAAGGATACAGCCTGTCTTGAAATATTCTCTACTTCATAGGAATTTTCTAACCACATTCCAATTTAATCACAGCTATCAGACTTGAAGCTATTTACAGGATGTTTATAGACTGTGGTAGGCAGGAAGTCAGACTAGATGATCACAGTAGCCATATAATAGTAAAAAATTCAAAACAAGTTAGAAGCCAGAGATTGTGCATTTGTTTCAGAGACAATAGATCTTTTTCAGCTGCAGAGACTTTAGTAAAGGTAAAAGGAGAAGAATTTGGGTGGTGTCAGTTGCTGGGAAATAAAGTGCCCCTGTTTTGCAGCAGAGCCACAGCCCTATTTACAATGTGCCTTTCTAGAAGAGAGTTGCTGCCTCACAGCAAGCACAGCCCTGAGTCTGTTGGAAAGGTTTACAGTATCCCAAGTTAATTTTCAGTTTCTATCAGCTGTGCAGCAGTGCTCTTGCACCAAACCCACACATACATCATTCCTAGTCAGCAGTGACATTATCTGAGCCCAGTAAAATGAAAACACCTTAGCTTAGCATTTTGTCTTTGTATCACAACACATTGTCCCATGACTTCAGCTTTTTATTGTGGAGTTCATCCATTCTGGTAGAGTCAAGCCTCATGAAAAGTTCCAAAGGGGCTGGGTGAAAAAAGTAAAGTGTTATATCTGTGTTTTGGAGAGAAAACTGGATAACACAGGTAATGAATAACAGGTAAAAATCCAAAACTCTTTGCTGATCATCGCTGCTCAAGTTCTCCATCTATTGGAATTCCAAGCTCTCTCATATTGTTCAAAAGAAAACTGAGAAGCCAAAGACTGTCAGATACAAACCTACTTCATGAACTTTTTGCATGCAGTCCTACACAAGCAGTACTGCTCCTTGCCTTCCTCTGAATCTTAAAAAAAGACTTACAGAAGACTGATTAGGATAATGAATAGCCTAGGAGTAATTTATACAGATGGCAATTAAGTAGACTAAGATTTTCCTTGACCTGATAGCAGTACAAGGAGCTGTGCCAGATGTTTATCAAACCTGCAAAGTGTAACTGGAAATAGTTATTATTTCCTCCACTGTAAAAACCAGCAGAATCAAATGAATCTACCAGCAAATCAGTCCAAAACAAAGAAAATATGGCAATTCTTCAAACTGTGAGTGTGAAGCATCATTCCCTTGGAACCTAACAGATTCAGAAGGTAACTGAACAACAGAGTTAACTGGTGGCTGTTAAACATAAAAGAACAAGCTGCTGTCAGAATATTTAAATAACACTTTGCTGCAATGCTCAATTTACTCATCTTTAGAAACTTTATTTGACCACAGCTGGAGAAAAGATGCTGCAATATGTAGATACTTAGTCTGATTCAGTTCAGCTGTTCTTATGAGCAACTACCAGCTGGCTTGTAATCAGGCCTGTTTCAGCTTAGGAAAGATTTTGCATCCAGCTTTTTTTTTTCCTTAAGAATTTGGGGGGCAAATGGAGTGTGGCAGAAGTTTGCACTTGTGGTTCTGTATCATGCACTTTAACAAGTTAAAAGGCAAGAGCAATGTGGCCTATTTAAGGGTTTTAAGAGCTGCCTCACAGCTAAAATAAACAAGGTCCTGCCAGAATAAGACAGGGCTCTGTATTTTTAAAGAAACCAAGGACAAGGCATAGGGAAGGATGACAAACAGTTACTGAGAGTTTGTAGGTGACATACTAGGGGAGTATTAAGCAACTGAAATGAAAATAATTCGTCCCAAGGTAACTGTTCTGTGCCCCAGTTAAGCAAAAGACCTCAAATTTCTAGTTGCCTCTTCAACACAGTGAATACAGATTAAAATCCAAAGACAGGATTTTCTCTTCCCATTTTGAATACTGGAGTTTCCTGTGCCCCAGTTTCCACAAATGAAAACTGAAACAAGTGCATTCCATAGCATTTGTGCAGTCCTGTGAGCTGAGCAAGAGGAGAGGTCCTGTCTCCTTTTTCCCTGGGGGAAACAAATACCAAGTTAGAGAGCATCATATGAAAAGCAACTCCAGCCAGGCAGGCCTGTGTATTTGTGTTCCAATAGCAGAAGTAAAGCTATTTTCTCTCAAATGAACATCAACTGCAACCTGAAACAAACATGCTGTGCCTTGTCAGACTATCTGTGCTGTCCTACCTTCAACCAACAAGATGCCAATTCCAAATAATTCTTGTATTCTCCTGTACCACACACAAAAAAATTTGCAAAAATAGTATCTTGCCTTCTCTAACGAGATAATTGCTGATTTTCTCTACCTGTTTTCCCTGATAAATCAGTTCACTATCATTCCTTGCTACCAAGTAAATGGATCTGTCCTGTGATGAGAGAGCCATTTTCTCCTAAACATGAAATAAAGGCCTGCTAATCTGGTATCCTTTGGAGCAGTGAGTGCAGCTGGAAGTGAAACAGATTTTGTACAAGTACTGCTTTTACCAGTTCCAAGGACATGTTTTTTTCTGTTAGCTGCTCTTAATCTTTCCTGTAGGCTGGAAATCCTCTTCCCAGGGTGTGCTACAGGATCACACCAGCTCAGCTGCTGCAGCAGAGTCCCCAGAATGTCTAGGAAGAGGTCGACAAGGTGGAGCTGAACTACAAGTTCTTAAATTAAGAACACAAAACAAAACACAACCAACTTTTCATTGGAAGAGCTACAAGACTGTATTTGTCCTTAAAAAGGCTTTGATCAGAAACCCAGAGATCTGTCAAATCACAATAGAAAAACAAATGCTGTGAACAGCT
>NW_005054384.1:895428-906739 GCF_000277835.1 Geospiza fortis
GAGCTCTTTGATCTTTCCACTTTACCTTTTAGGAGATGAAAGGAAATCTCTGCTCTTGTAGGCAGAGAGTATGGCACAAGCATGGGGGTACAACAGTCTATTTTACTGTAACAATTCCTAGATCAACCTAGACTAAAGGAGGGCTGCCTCTTCCTCCATCTCAGCCTTTATTATATGCTTGGAGAAGCAATCCAAAACCATTAATCCAAATCCAGAACCATTGAGGGTGACAGGGTTTCCTGTCACTCCCTTCCCAAGCTTTCTGACAACAGCCTGCTTTCTGTTCAAGCTTGTGCATCATTACCCCTGCTCTCAGGTGCTTCTCTGCTTTCCCTCTATTCCCACTCTGACACTTCAAGTTCCAAGCCCTCTGCTGGCTAGGTGCTGCACTGTGTCCCAGAACGACCCTTTCCAAATTCCTTCCCACTAAGTCATGCAGTGAAATACAGAGAGAGCCTGTTACAATGCCACTCCACCCCAGTGCTCTCCCTTCTGCTGAGGAGCAGCCTGCCTCCAGTAAAATTCCTACTTCCAGAATGGAAAATTTCATTTCAAACTTCCATAAAGCTGCAGTGAAATGAAAACAGAGGAAGCTAACAGAACCTGATGTACTATTTTGGAAACCCTGACCCCTCAATGTAACTTCTTGCCAGAACACACTTGTCACAAAAATGTTATTTGCAAGCAAGTCAACATTGCCCCAAACAGTTTTCTGTCACAGCTCAGACTAAGCAAAGAACATCACCTCTCCTCTGCCTTTTTTAGGATGCCTTAGGGCTTTTGTTTATCACATTAGAGATTCCCAAAAACGCTTGCAGAGCTGAAGAGCTTTCTGTACGTGCTTTTAAGTCCAGAATTTAAAGTGATTTATAATCAATTTATATTAGAAGAACCAGCATTAGAGGAGCAGATTGCTTCAAGTCAGACACTGATTCTTTTCTCCTCATATTTTAAGTTAACTCAATCTTGTCTGTTCAGCCTATTGTAAATTATTGTGACCAAAAACATGTTGCATGCTAATTCTGGTCTTAGTATTACTGGCAAGATTTTAAAATACTTTAAAAATTTTTCTTTCTAATAAATACTAACTATTACATTGAGAAAGCAGTTTTTTTAAAAATAATTTTCCATCAGTATGATTCCTTAGTCAGACTCCTTTTGCTCAGAGCCAGGAAACAAACCACCTATTTCACAAATACTTTGATATCAAATTGCCTTCATGTTTAATCTGGCCAAGTTCACTTTAAGGTTTGCTATACAGTTATGGAATCACAATCCTACATTTACCATTTAGATTGGTTATGCATTAACAGCCCTGGTGTCTCCCTTCTTCCATCTGTTCAGAGAGAATCTCCTCAGAGGGAGCACTCACATCCCAGATCTACTCAGACATCTGAAAAACTCTCACAGGAATATGCAAGAAAGCCCCTCAACATTAGCCACTGCTTTTATCAGTGTCCAAATGCATTTTGTGAACAGTCTTGAGCAGCTCTCAGGTGGCAACAGCCTTAAAATCACTATGTGCAAGCATTGTGAAAACCACAAAGGGACAAACACAGCTCACAAACCAGAAGTTCAGTACCAGCCTGTTTTTCTGTGCTCCCTAAACAAAGCTTTACACAGGTTTTTCTTGGAAACCCATTTTTACTATATTTGCCAATGGTATCTTGTACAATCACACAATTCCTTCCTGCCTCATGTGCTCCCTGCTGGAGAGAGCAAGTTTTCTACTGCTTATTAAAGCAAAGCTGTGTAGGCTTCAAGTCTTCAGTGGAATGAGTTTTCTCCTAGCAAAAGTACACTATCACCTCAGTAAGATAAAAAACTGAATTAAACATGACTTTATTGCTTGTCAGAACCAAACCAGTTCTATTTAAAGAGAGGCATAAACAGACTCACTGGCCACAAGTTCAACCATGAGAACAGCAAGCAGCTCCCAGGGCACATGCAAGAAGTCAACATCAACAGATGATTTTGTGGGGGTTGGTAATTTGCTTGCTTTTGTGTAATCTCTAGAGACAGCTGATATTATACAGCTGCTCCAGCATTACCACCAATAGAGCATGACTGAAATAACCATCTCATTACACACAGTAATGAAACTGTATTTTATTATAAGCAAAACAGCTTTTATATCACCAAGAAACCAGGATCTATACACTTTTCAAAGAGCTACCCATGTAGAAATCACTTAGAAATCAACTTGTACTTCCAATTAGAGGGAAAATAAAAAGGTATGGAGTGTTAAAAAGAAACAAAACCAACACCAAAAGTAACAAGAAAAAAAAAAGCAAACCTCATTATGCAATATCTGCCAATATCCTGGTCCTTCCAGACAACAATAGTCACTAGCTCCAAATCACAGTATTCCAAAATAAAAGTGACTGCTTGCTCAAACTTGCTCAATGCTTTCTGCTTACCAATTCCAGACTTGCTGTTTGGCAAAGAAAATCTACTAGAGTCCACACAGTGTGCTCTCCAGAACCATTTCAGCATTCCCTTCTTCCAGAAAAGAAAACAGCACAAAGTCACAGAGTACATATACTGCATCTTTGTGGGGGAAAAAGAACAGAAAAAATGGGGGTGTGGAGGGGTGTCTGATGCAGTGAAAAAGCTACACAGACAACTCAAAGGCAACAGCAGAAGCATATCTGGGAAGCCTGGAGAAAGGCAGGGAACCATCTTCAGTATTCTGCATTGAAAGGGTAATTCTTGTGAGTTTTGCACCTGGAGGAAATCAAAAAGCAAAGATTATCTCACATCCCAAAGGCATTGTATGCAACTGTAACCACTTCAAAGACCCACCAAGGGAAGAGATGAACTGTATAAAAGCAAAGCCTGCTTCTCTTTTCCTTGGTGACATGCTGCATTTCCAAACAAAAAGATTCCGAGTGCCTTCTGCTATTTGGGTGATGGGACCTAGAGGTGCTTTGTAGACAACTAAGTCAAGATTTTGCCATTTACTGACAGGAAGACCTTTTTTGCAGCCTTCCAAAAAGATTTCATATCTGGATCTACACTTCCAAGCAGCAAATCCTCATGTTATATTTTGAATGTTCATCTACCTTCCCAACAACTCCTGAAGAACACACAGATTTTGTCATGTACTTCAGACAAAACACCACAAGCAAAGCTAATCAAGATTTAAAGTCTGCATCATGGTCCTTCCTCCAATATGGACAAAAAAAAAATTACAAATAAGAAGCCTCCTGTTGCAATTCCAGCTACAAAGAATTGCCAAGAAACTGAACTGAAGTTTGCTCAATGCTCATCATATTTTGGGTCACAAAATGAACATTTAAATAAAAAAAAATCTTACTCTGGAAAGTTATTTAGAAGATGACCCCTTTGAAAATGGAGTTTGCATATCCTGAATTTCAGTCAAGACTACCATCTGTAGCTTCATTTACTGAACTATGTGATTACTTAATAGTTTAAAGAAAAGGAAGTGCCACTTACACAAACATTTCACAGGCTCTCCAGTTCCTATTAAAGCTGAGAATAGTTGCCATCTCCTCTTTAGTCAATTCAAAGTCAAACACCTAACAGGAGAAAAAGCCAGAAATCACCTCTTTGAACAAAGCAGTGCTTGTAAGCAAGAAAAAAAATTAGGAAAAAAAATCCCAAAATTAAAGAACAAGTCCACAGTGTAGGTGCTTGTTGGAAGTGACTGCTTCACAAGGGAAAGGAAAAAGACAAGATTCTCTGGATTTGTGATCATCTTCTAGCAGGAGTGGGAGAGGGAGGTGAGCAGGGAGAGGCAGCAATTAGAGAATCTCAAGCTGCAGTTACACATGCCAGCTGCTTTAAGAAGTTTGGGGAGCACTGTGTAGCAGAATGCCTCCATCTCCCATTTGCAAAGAATGCATCTTCCTGTGCTAAGCCAAAGTAGCAGCTGTAAGACCTCCATATTCCACCTAAAGCCACTGAGTGTTTGGAAGCAAAATCCTAGTACTGGGTCCAGTCCAGGACCACTGAATCCAGAGCAGCAACACAGTTTATGGGCACCAGGACTATTTCCTTAAAAGTGCTTACTCTACAGAAGTCTTTTGGGGGTGTGCTACTGCACTCAGGCCCCAAATAAGCTGTCAAATGACTCATTCACATGACACAAAAGAGGAAGAATCACAATGTGACTGCTCAGATTAACAGGATAGAGCGTTTCCCAAAGCTTTGGTCACTCCTGTTCTCCCACTGTAATCTTAAATTCAGCCCTCAGGAGACTGTAGGCAAACACATGAGGAAAAGCCCAGAAGAGCATTTGGGAAGGGTGAGAAAGGCTCACTGCTGGCTATGCAGGGAGAAGCCAAGCCATCCCTGGACATGCCATGCATCAGCTCACTCCACTGGCTCACCTGGAAGTTCTCCACAATGCGCTGTGGGGTGACGGATTTGGGAATCACAACCACGTTTCTCTGGATGTGGAACCGGATGAGAACCTGCAAGAGGCACAGCACTACATCAGAGAGGGGATGGCTCCTGCTCCATGCAAGCACAGCCTGTTTAGCTCTGCTAAACAGCAAGTAATTTACAGTTACTTACTATAAATGGTACAATTCAGCAGAATTAACCCACTCTGTGGAGCTGCTTTTCAAATTTTATCTGAATTCTAAACAGCACCTCCTGAAGTGCATGTAGAGGAGTGGTGGAATCACACAAGGCTTCCTTTCTCCTCTCCCCTGCCATTTAGTGACACTCAATTCCTTTCCTTCTCTCCCAGATTTTGAGTAGGCTATTAAAATGTTCCCTTCTTTGCCACAACACTAGAGATGGCAAGACAAAAAAAACACAGCAGCATCTGAAGATGGGTCAAGAAAATGTTTCTTGTGATGATCAAAGCACCCTTGCAAGCATGCATGGAAGGCCACAAACCTGCACTGCTACCTAACACCACAGGTGACAGGGGACAAAGAGCCAGCCTGTCCTCTACATTGTCATTAGCTTGTGCTACAGGAAGGGGTACTGTGGCACCCACCCACCTGTGCTGGGGTTTTGTTGTGCTTGGCTGCAATCTCTTTGATCTTGGGGTCATCCAGCAGGGAAGGATCCTCGGGCTTAGCCCTACACAGAGAAGAAAAATCAGTGGCAAGAAACCTCCATAGGTCCAGCCTAGTATAGATCTGTACCTGGATGAAAAATTCATGCTGTACATGTAGTCTCAGTGCTTCCAGAACAATCCACACCAGCTCCCTGGCAAAGCAGCCTTACCATGGTCTGTCAGGAGAGCCCAGGGGGCTGTAGGCTGTCACAGCAATCCCTTTGGATTGGCAGTACTTGATCAGCTTCTCCTGGGTAAGGTATGGATGACACTCCACCTGTCAACATAAAAATATAGAGACTGACAGTGACTTAACTGCTTTAACATGTTCCAGGGATTAGTTTTTAATCAAAGGCTGATTTTTGTGCTAACTCAATAGTCTCTAAGCAATATTATACAGTCTTTATTTTCTCTATGCCTCACCCCCTTACTACTACTTATTGTAGCTTTCCTTGCAGTGAAGGGTCCAAGGACTGTGACAAAACTCCTTAAAACTTTGCTGATCTGGATCATCTCCAGCATATGGGTGACCAGCTACACAATTGCTTCAATGGGACAGTAAAATGCACACCCAGGAGAGCTGTAAAATCACAGCAATAGGATTGCAGACCAAAGTTTTTTTCACCCCTAATTAAACATGCCATCATATTTTTTTTACAGCTACCATATTAACTTCAAGGTCAGCATTGTTTCATTAGTCTTTATTTGCTTTGTGTCAATACTCACACTAAACACCTCTAATCTGAAAATGTTGAGAATGCTTGGCTGCTACAGATTTTAGACCTTCAGCCCAGTGCCCATTACAGACCTTCTACAAACACAAATGCACTTAGCATGAACTTCCATAAGAAAAGCTGCATAATGGAATACAGACTCCTTCCCAGTGAGTGTGTGTTCTGGCAGGCACATGCACAGATAGGGAGTGTGGAACAGGAACTGCTCACGTGTCAGGAGGCAGTGAATGAGCATGAATATTTGATACTTTGCACAGAGGGACTTTCAGGATAGCTGCACACCAGGGAGCACTACTTTCCTTCCAGCAGGCAACAGCAAGAACCCTTTGGACTATGCTGCCATTTGAGCCTCCTGCAGCTGCACTCTGAGGGCAGTCCCTGGAAACTTGTGCTGCTGGCAGGTGGAGCAAGGCAGTGCAAAACATGGAATCAGTTTACAGCCTCGAGCTCTTTATTTGTGGTTCTAGCTGCCTGCTGTTATCAGAGGCCTGCATGCCTCTTTCCCCTCTGAGACATGCTGGAATATTAAACAGAACAGAGAGCTCCACTTTTAGGACATACTATACATATTTATTTCGCTTCAGCAGTTGCAGCAAGACAGCTATTTAAGAGTAATAGAGCATCTAGTTTTCTCAACTATTCAATAAGTAGAATTTCTGCAACATAAGCAAGGCACAGTCATCCTCACCTCCACACTGGCACTCAAGTTGAAAAATTAAATTAAGTACTAGCATCATTGTTATGTAATTACTACCTTGCCAAATGAATTTCCCACTACAATTGAAACCAACACAACCTGGCTGCAGTCAAATAAAGAATGAGAATGACAAGAAAGACAGTGGATTACATGTGAAATATCTGCACAGAGAAAGTGTTTCCAGGAAGCACTCTCACCATTAGCCCAACTGGTAAGTAACAGCAAGCTTTCAGGCTTGCAGGCATTTCTTCAGAAGCAGTAGTATAAAGGACAGGGACCAAAGACCCAATGCTTTGTTCTAAACTTGATTACAGTCAATAATCATTTAGAGCCTGAGGGCATTTCCAAGTGTGAGAGGTCCAAGATCAGTGACCTCTATGCCAGAGAAGGTAATTGATATGATAATAATGATATTAATGATATGATATAAATTATAATAATGTAATTGTCATATAGTGATCATGGCAATGAGGTGTGGCAGATATTGAAAGGTTACCATAAAACTTACACTAAGTTTTCTGAAAGTGCTTTGGGGCAGATAATGCTCCAGTTACCACAATAAATGACCCAGTTTTAATAATCAGTAATTGATTAGAGTCCTTCAAATGCCACAAGAGTCAAGATCAACTCTAGGCAGACCCCACTGGGGCCTGTCCTGGGACTTGTCCTCTTCAGCAGCCTGTGCCAGTCTATAATCATGTCAATCTTGAAGATCATGTCAAACCGGGGAACAACCACTCAAGGGCAGGACTGCCACTGCAGCAAGACCCATTCAGGCAGAAACAACAGGCAAACAAAACCCTGAAGGAATTCAACAAGGCTGCACACAAAGCTATGCACCTGAGAAGGAAAAGCCCCTGGCAATAGCACAGGCTGGAACCCGACTACCTGTAAAGCAGCCACGCTAGAAAGGACTGGGGGGGTCATAACAGACTGAGCAGGACATGAGCCAGCAGTCAGCCCTGGCAGCAGGGACACAGCCAGTAAACTCTGAGAAGTGATCATTTGCCTCTACTCATCCTTGCCAGACCACTTTCATAATACTGTGTCCAGTTTTCCTCTTCCCAGCTCCCCTCAGTAGCAGAAATACTGACAGACTGCCATCAATTCAGCAGAGAAACTCCAGGATGGGGAAGGGCTGGAGAACCTGCCAGACTGGGAAAGGCTGAGAAAGCTGGGCTTCTTGTGCCTGAGGAAGGCATGGCTTCAGGCCTCCAAGCAGCAGCTTTTTAGTACCTAAAAGGGGTCATTCAAAGACAAGCCAAGCTCTTTAGTGGGGCTTGGAGGAAGGCAACAGATGCAAGCCGAAAACAAGAGAGGTTGAGACTGGATGCAGGAGAACTCCCCTGCCCGGGTCAGGGAGCAGAGCACACTGCCTGGGGAGGCTGTGCAGTCTCCATCCTCACAGGTTTTCAAGATGGATAAAGCCCTGGATAACCTGGTCTGATCTCAGGGCTGATGCTCCTCTGAGCAGATCATCTCCCACAGTCTCCTGCCACCTGAATTTTCCTAAGATTTCATTCAAGTGCTGTCTATACAATTTCTACTCTATTGCCCACCCTGCAAACCCATCTCCTCCTAACCCTCATTAGCTCTTGAGTCCATAAAGCATGCTCCTGATCAATTCCCTCAATCATCTGCAACAGGAACTGGCTTCTCCACAGAAGTGTCATGAAAAGGTCATCCAATCTCTCTATATACATACACCAAGTCTTACTCTACTGCAAGGAAGTTTTTCAAGCTCATTTGAGTTCCCCCTCCTTTCCTCCTACAAGGAGGGATTCTGGAGCTGCTCATTGCCAGATTTCCAAGCAGTGGCACAGAGTTCATAAAACCAGCATCACATGGAGGGTGAGATTGAAGAATATGTAGTCTATGAAGTAGAATATGTCTATTCCAGTCTCTTTCTATAACCTTATTGCAAAGTAAGATCTTTGTAATTTTCTTAAAAATACCCACAACAAATGACCACACAAAAAAGAACACCACCAAACACTTGCCTCTGCCACTTTGCAGCTCACCTGATTATTTGCAGGTTTGTACTTCAGTCCTGGCTTGTTCAAGATTCTTTCAATCTGCTCATGGTTGAAGTTGGAGATTCCAATGGCTTTTACCAGGCCAGCATCCACCAGCTCCTCCATGGCCTGGCAGAAAGGGGAGCACAAAGTCAGCATCTAATATACAAAGGCAGGGCCTGAACAGCACATGCTTCCTGAAATGCCTTGTTTCCTTCATAAAACACCTAAATGGAGTGTTTAGATTTTCAGAGTTCAAGTTAGAGGGAAAAAACCCCAGAGCACTGGTGTATATGTGCCATGCCTCCCATATTCAAAGGACTAATTCTTTGAGATTATGGAAATTCACAAGTCAGAAGTGGAAAATAATGAATTGATACATAACAATTTGCTATTGCACCAGTGAGTCTTTCCAAATAATTCCAAGTACATGAGATTGCCTTCTGTTCTCAGCAGTCTCTGATGCTCTCATTACCTTCATCAGTCTAAACTTTCTCCTGCTGTGGCTGAACTTACCTCCCATGTGTCTAGAATATCTGTGTTGCTGGAGATACCAATGCCTTTGTCATCTACAGGGAACAGGTCCTCTCCTGCCTGTCAGTGAGAGAGAAATTGCTTGAAACACACATGTCATGTCTTCTTCAGAAGCAGTAGTTTATAAAGTAGTTTATTATTGGGAGGATGGGTTAATACCAGCTGAAGACTATTAGCCTATAAACACTTATTATACTAATTATCTACACATGTGTTAGACTTTAATAATCACTATCTATAGTCTTTAGTCTTTTCTTTTGTGTTCTCATGGGACTGTGGTGGTTTTTTTGCCTACAGTCAAGCCAGTAAGGACAGATACTTCTGATGGACACTGTGTCCCCTGGCTCATCAAAATCCATATGGTGAAACTTAAGTCTCCACTTGTAATACAGAAAGAATCATAGCCAGTTTACAAAAATACACAGCTGTCACCTGCTCATAATGAAGTGTTTTAGTGAAATGCATAATAAGGACCCACTTAGGACTTGGAATATGTTCACCTTATACTGGACCAGATTTCCTGACAGATCTTTCATGGGGAGTCTCATTGTTTAAGTCGCTGGCACTGGGAAGGTTAGAACACCTTGTGTCCCTGTTAGGACTATCTGCCAGGTATCAACTTCATTCAAAACCAGTTATTTTCTACTCATTCATTAGTTATACCACAACACATTTTCACTTGGATAGTTCTGTCCATGTGAAACTAATTTTAAAAATACAGATGTTATAAAGAACAGTTCATCTTGGCAGCAAGAGGTAGAAAGAAAATTTTGATCAAGTTCTCACTGAAAGCCTAAGCTTGGACATATTCAAACTGAGACAGTGGAAGAGTTAGGAACTAAAAAGTTTAACTCTTTTTAGCTTTTTTTAGAGCCTGTAGAATGTTAAAGCTCCTATAGCAAAGGTCAGTTCAAGCTGGATTGTATTTAAGGACTCAGTGATTAAAGACAGAAATGAAAGACAAGCAATCTCTTATTCTGTAACATACAGAGGAAAGAACTTCAGTCAGACAGCAAAGTATAGCCCTCTTCCCACAAAGAGGGAACCACACTGAGCGTAACTTTGGGCTTTTAGAAGACAACGTAAGCATTAATAAAAAGGAAAGAGATATAACCTCTGCTTCCAGCAGGGAAACCCATCCCTAGGGTTCAAGGTCTGCCCCTTTCATGACTGAAAGGGCAGCAGATGCCATGCAAGCAGGGATCTCAGAGGCAAAAATCAACAGCCTGGCTCACATGGGCACAATAAAGCTGAGCACCAGATCAGTGCTGTTACACAATACACATAGAATGATCTGTGCAATTGAAGCAATCACTGGGCTATAAAGCCATATAGCTCCTTATAATTGCCACTCACAGAAAAAGCCAAGGGCACTGCTGTTACTGTACCTTCAAACCAAGAGGCCAGTGGATGAGGTACAGATCCAGGTAATCCAGTTTCAGGGCAGTAAGAGTCTTCTGGCAGGCTCCCTTAACCAGATGCTTCTCATGAAACGTGCACCACAGCTGGAGACAAAAAGCCAAGGCACATTGTGACCGCTTGGGTTAAAGCTCTTGGAACTCTTCTGTACTGCTCAGCAGGGTGCCTGTCCCCTTAGGAAAGTGATGTGAAACCAGGTCATCCTACAGCTCTCCCAGTGGGGCTGTTCTGTGAGCAGCACTGGCCTGTGATACTGGGCAGTGTGTGCAGTGGCAGCACACAGGACTGCCTGGTGTCCTGGCAGACAGCAGAAGTAGTCTTGTTTCACTTATTAAGAGTAAAGCTGAAAGCAACACCAAATTTGTGGAATGGACCCTGAATAATTGTCAATACAGGATGAGGAAGCAGGAATCTCAGGAATGGCTTAAGTGATGTTCTGAATTGTTCCACGCTGCACAAAGTAGGTAAGTAAAGAAGTGGGGAGTTACTTTAAAAAGAAAAGGTATCCCCTGGTATATCCTATAGCACCAAACACGTACCTTACTGACGACAAAGAGGTCCTCTCGTTTCACCACGCCTTCCTTGATTTTCTGCTGGATCCCCTCCCCAACTTCGTTCTCGTTCTGGTACACATAGGCACAGTCGAAGTGGCGGTACCCGGCATCGATGGCAGCCGTCACCGCGGCTGTCACCTTCCCTGGCTGGGACTGAAAAAAGCGATGGCAAAAAAAGCTCTCATCAACACAGTATTGAAGACCTTTATCACGGCAAGATAAAGCTGAGAAAGCCACCACATCCAAAGCAAACCCCAGCTACAATAAAGCAAATCCCGGCGGCGGCCTGGCCGGGGGTCGGCGGCGCCGGCAGCGCCCGC
>NW_005054384.1:906964-908706 GCF_000277835.1 Geospiza fortis
ATCGGCCCGTAGCCCCCGGGCTGTGCTCACTTCTCATGGACACCCCTGCAGCGCCTCAGCCCCGGGGCGGGGGTGGCATAGGGGACATGAGACACAGCTGCCCCTGCTGAGCCCCAAGAACTGAGGACCCTGAGCCCCGGGTCCCCACAGGGGTGGGGGCCTAGGCTGGACTCCTTGCCGGAGTCTTGTGGCCCTGTGTGTCTGCTGCTGCAGAGACACAACAGCAGAAACCTCGGTGGTTTCTGAGAGCCAGGAGAAGCCTTGCTGGTTTCTGAGAGCCAGGAGAAGCCTTGCTGGTTTCTGAGAGCCAGGAGAAGCCTTGCCGGTTTCTGAGAGCCAGGAGAAGCCTCGCTGGTTTCTGAGGGCCAGGAGAAGCCTCGCTGGTTTCTGAGGGCCAGGAGAAACTGTCCCTGCCAGCCAAGTGGGACAAACGCAACTTCCACTGTGAGCTGTGGCTTAGGAGTAATTTAGGGTAGAGTGAATCTAAGAAAAAGCCCAGCTTTATTTTGAATTTTGGAAGAGATCTTTTTGAAGGTGTTTTGACAGTCTCAGAAGAGGAACAGTGACTTTTTAATGAGTGACATAATGATCGTGTTGTCCCTCTGCCTTTAGGGAGGTGCTGAGGACATTGCAGAATAAAATGCACGATTGTACTCACAGGCAGTAGTGGCCAGCAGTGTCCCATCACAAACTGGCTTTGATGCTTTTGCAGACAAACATTTGCTGTGCTGCTGAAGACGTCACAGTGCAATGGAAAAACCCAGACTTGCCTGGGAGGCTTTGCTGCTTATTCACATGTGAAGAGTTTCTTCAGGTGCGAGCATTTGCTCTGGGTGCCTCTCCCTGCTATCTGCAGCTTCATATTTTTTGCTCCATTTAGCTAAGTATGGCAAGATAATTGGTTTTCCTCTTTAATGTTCCTCCTGTTTCATGTCAGCACCATATCCCTGGCAGGATATGATGTGCTTTCACTTGGATCACAAAACCTTTACACAACTTGGTGCTTATCTCTTTCTGATTGGCTTGAATTTTCCCCCGTGGTTTCAAGTCAGAGAGATGCCACCATCCTGCCACAAGAGGCTTCACCTAGAAGTTCTGTATTTTGTTTTTGCTGTTAGCTCTTGAGAGCTGGAGCCTTTCCCCTCAGAGCTGTAGGTCCAGTCAGCTTTCCACTGTTTGCCTCTCCCCAAGGTCTGGTGGGGGCCTTGGGGGAAGAAGAAGTACTGCACATGTCACCCTGTGACAGCCAGCCTGCTAAATCTTGTGCCCTGTGTCCTTGCTAACATGGCCATGCCTTTACAGAGAGCGCTGACATTGAGGAACTGCAAGGGGGAGGAGGGTCTTGCTTTCTTTTTTTTTTTTTCCCTGGATCCACGTGCACTGGAACACTGGAACAGGAGGAGTAATCTCATGAGTTTTCAGTTTACTTTGCTGACTTTGCATTTAGCAACTGTAATTTCACCACAAGTTGTGACTTTGGTGACCAGCAGTGTTTGGAATCTGAGAACAGGGCCCAAAATAAGGGAAGCGGGTATGTCCTTATGGACAGTGTTCACCAGAGAGACCCGCTGAGAACACATGAAGGCAAAGTAGGGAGGTGACAGTGTTGCAAGGTGTGATCATACCTACAACTAAGGGGAAGCGCTGCAGGGGTCTGTACAGACACAGGCATAGCTTAAACCAGGGTTTGGAGGTGAGGGCATGCAGGTTTTATGCTTGAATCACTGGGAAGCACAGCAGGA
>NW_005054384.1:908720-913096 GCF_000277835.1 Geospiza fortis
TTCTGCTTTGCTTGGAGGGGAGATTTATCTTGCTCAGTGGGGGTTCCAGTTCCACCTCTGGATGCCAGGAGGCAGATCTCAGGGGCTTGGCCAGCCCTGACTGTAGAAGACCTCAGCCACTTTTTCACTTTGAGCTCAGATCAGCCCAGGAGCATATCTTGGTGGCTCTCCCTTATTCTCAGAGCTGATGAAGCTTTTTGTCCTCATGCTTTTGTCCTTTAATTGCACCTGCTGAAATAACAAGCTCCAGGCACAGCCAAGGATGAGGAAGTGATCTTGCCACCCCTCTGTGGTGATTATTGTGTGGGAAGAGCAGGTTTAGTGCAGCAGGGGAAGCCTGGACAGGGGGAAACCATGGACTGCCCCAGACTGGTCAGGGCTGATTCTGGCTGGCTCTGGAACTGGTGCTGTACCTGGCATACTGAGTTCTGGCACATGGAAAGCACCTGTGTGTCCCCAAAGTCCCCCTGGCCCCTGAGAAGGAGGGCAGCACCTCACTCCAAAGGGGGGTCCTGTGGGCTGGGCACTCCTGCTGGACAGGACAATGGCAGCTCTGGGAACAGTGGCAGCCCTGGGGACAGCAGACTGCCCACCCAGGAGCTCTAGGACACAATAAACAGAACTGAGTGGTGAAAGGAAGCATCAGGCACCCAGCATCACCCTCTGAGCCACCCTTGGTTCCAGGGAGGGACTGGGATGGCCTGGATGTAACCTGTGGGGACAAAGGCAGGGTGGAGAGGAGGACAGGGGTGGATTGGTGTTTGGCTTAAACAGAGGCTGGGGAAGGGGGAGAAAGGCATTTACTCATTTGTTCTTCTGTGTTCTTTCTTCTCTCCTCAGTTACCCTGAGTCACAGCCCAGAAGTGGAGCAGTGAGAAGAACTCTGGAAGGAGCAATGATCCTGGCCCTGGGAATACACAGTCCTGGAAGTGGAGCAGCCAGTGCATATGCAGGGGGGAGTCCACACAGTGTGCAATTGCCTGAAGAGAGGAGGCACCTGGGCAGGAAGATGACTTGGAAGAGAGAAACAGATGCTTTCTGAAAGCTGATGGCAAAGTGAAAACAAAGCCTCTTCAGGTGGCCTGAGTTGCTAGGTCAGGTAGGCCTGTGGAGGTGGGAGTGCTGCTCCCCAGAATCTGAGTGCTCTCTTGGCAGTCCTTTGCTCAGAATGGAACTGCAGAAATATTGAACACTTAGTGAACTGTCCCTGCAGTGGCTGTGTCCATGCTCAGAAACTGAAGCAAATGGGATGCAGGTTTTTGCCTTGTAAGAGCAGAGTTCTGGGAAGTTTGAGGTCTCTGCTACTAGCAGAGACTGTCCTTCCCAAGGGAGGAAGGCTTTAGGACTCACCAGTGAAGGGCTGTGGGGAGAAATCATCTGATTCTGCTGATCCCACAGGTAAGACTCCCCTGCAGTTGCTTGGACTGCTGGGTTGTGTTTACAGGCAAGGGGGAAGGGACCCTGAAAAAGTGGTGATCACTGATGCTGTTGCCTGAAAGCTGCAAGGTCTGAGCACAGTTACTGCTGGTATCACTTGATAAGCTGTTGGGACACCAAAGAGTAACTCACACGCCTTGTTCTGGATGGTGCATGCCAGGAGATGGGCAGATCAGTGCCACAGGCAAGGATTGTGCTGGGAGTTCAGCTTGGAAAGCATTTTAGAAGTGGTTGGAAAAGATGTTGACTGTTGCAGTGTTGATCCTGATAATTTTGTCTGTGGGAGAAGGGGTGGGTTTGGGATGTGTGTCTTATGTTTGCACTGGTGAGCTGTTAACTACACTGGTCTGCAGGGGCAAGGGGTGGAGTTTATAGTGAATATGCAGTCAGATGATGATGTTAAAAATGGAGTTTGAATAAGGGTGAAACAATTCTTTCAATAAAGTGCAGGGTGGAATGTAAAGAACGTAAATTGCAGATGGTATCAAGGGATGGCAGTGGTGACCTGTGTGGAGACCACTGAAACAAACGCCCTGTCCCATGCCAGAATTTAAGCTCACAGTACTGTGATTCAGGAATACTCCTGGAGACACAGGTGCACTTTTTGAAGGAGATCCATGCTGAAAGGACTTAATTCAAGGGATCTGCAGCTGGTGGATGAGTTATGCTTGAACAAGGAAACCACTGAGGGTTCTATGGATAGGGGTAACCCATGCTGGAGAAGGTATTCCCTGTAAAGACAGTGCTCCAAACTTATGCATCATAGTAACATTGTACCTTTATTGTTCAATAAAAATGTGTATTTGATCTCTGCAGAGCTAAGTCTCACCTCAGCCTGGGGATTACAGAAGGTTTTATGGGTTGCTTCCTTTAGGAAGCTGCAAAGCAAACATTCTTGGATTACATTCTCATGAATTGAAAGTGGAAATTTTGGAAAGAAGTCCACAAGGTGCTCATTTTCTTCAGCAAAGGTTTTGATCTTTTGCCTTGAAACCCAGTGTGCAACTTCATGATTGTGTTTGGCCACCTGCCCAGGTGCTGGGAGTGGAAAGGTGACACAGCCCCGAAAGCAAATAGCTCCTGCTGTCACCTGGGGCTGTCACCACGGGCAGTGGCAGAGGGTGGCCGGGCTGAAGGGGAGGTGGATGGAGCTAGAGGGGCTTTGGTGCGGCCAGGAGAGTTTGGCACCAAGGCTGACAGGGCCAGAGGGGATGCTGGCACTCTGGGGGCTGAGCTCCCCGTGCTGTGTGACATCAGGGACATCAGTCCCTGCACTGCCGGGGAGGGGACAGCGCAGATGGCTGAGGGATGGCCGCCCTCTGCTGCCCGCCGGGAAAGGGCTGTCCCAGGGAAAATCCCCTCGTTCAGGAGGAAACCTGACTGAGAACACTGCCAACCTCACACCTGTCTGTTTTCTGCTTATGAAGTTGTGTTTGCTTTGTGGTTTTTTTCCCCTAAGGAAAAGTTTTTCCTAAGTAGGAAAATCTCCTTTCTCAATTACTTCTGGAGTGATTAAACTGCTGGCCTTTAGTTCACATTTCTCAGATTTTTCTCCCATAACTGCCAACTATCCTCCTCAGCCTGTTGTGTTGAAGCAAGAGAAATTAAAAATGTGAATGTGTAGTTCAAAGTCTGTCGCTCGCTAAATGTGGATTACCCAATCCACATTTTGACAGAAAATTATTACAGCCCCCATTTTATTCTTTTGGAGCAACTTGACTGTTTCTTTCAGAAAGAATAAACAAAAGATGATCACTGAATACATATGCTGTGATTTCACTGGCTGCAGGAGGAGAAATGCAATAAGAAAGTCAGATAAATTGATAGGAAGGATATCAGACTAAGCTCTGAAGGAGGGCAGGATATGAGCATCTTCAATATTCTGCATTGAATGGGTAGTCCTTGTGAGTTTTGCCCCTGCAGGGAATAGAAGACTTCATTTTAGTCATAATTTTCCTTTCTAGTTTTGCTTAAAGAAGCCACTAAGATGGGATCTGAACTCTGAAATTGAAGGATGGGCTCAGTCCAGATTTGTTTTCCTGTATAGTATGACTTTTTTGTACACTTGGAACATCCCAATTACTTCATCATTCAGGCTCTTGGCATTCTAGGCAGTATTTAGATGTAAAACCTCTGTGTATATTATATATATATATATAATACATATACATATATATAAAATATTTTGTTATTATTACATATACATATATATATAATAATATATATTAACTTATGGGTTTGGAGAAGAATACTGAATGCTACCACTTACATGCTCATTGTATAGACTCTCCAGTTTCTGTTGAAGCTGAAAATAGTTGCCATCTCCTCTTTGGTCAATTTGAAGTCAAACACCTGAAAGGAGAAATGGCTGGGAATCACATCTTTGAACAAACCAGAGAGGTTGTAAGCTCACAGAGGCTGTAAGCAAAATCCACAAAATTAAAGAACAAGTCTGCAAGGGAGGGTAGCTGGTTGGAAGACATGACTGCTTCATGAAAAAGCCATCTCTGTGTCACCAAGAATGCATTGGTAGAGGAAATAGAAAAATTCATGCAAAGTTGCAATTACACATGCCAGCTGTTGCAGGGCGCTTGGCAGGCTCTTGCATCTGCCACTTGTGAGAGATGTATCCTTCTGTCCTATTCCAAAGGCACATCTACAAGATTTCCACATTTCACTTAATCTGTCTAGGCTTTTTGAAATCCCACTGACCAGCTGCAGCCAAAGACCACTGAATTAACAATAGAGCAGCATGGTTTGTGAACACCACAGCTGTTTTCTTACCACTGCTTGCTCTACAGAAGCCTTTTGTGGTGTGCTGCTGCACTCAAGTGCCAGTGAAAAGCCATGTGGCAATTCATCTCCAGTCTGCAGAATACAAGACACCATGTAAAGTGACTGGTAGAATTATCAACACATTAAAAAAATACTTGGTTCAT
>NW_005054384.1:913135-919436 GCF_000277835.1 Geospiza fortis
AGGAGAGTGTGTAAACAGACAAAAAGCCTGGTGTTCTTGCCTGAGCAGGGAAGAATGATAAAGGATCTTCTCCCTTGCTGTGCAGGGAGAAGCCAAGCCATCCCTGAGGGGCAGCTCCTGTTCACTCCTGATCCCTCACCTGGAAGTTCTCTGCAATGCGCTGTGGGGTGACGGATTTGGGAATCACAATCACATTCCTCTGGATCTGGAAGCGAAGGAGAACCTGCAAGGACAGACAACTCAATCATTCCTCTTGCTCTGGAGGAAGCAGGGCCTGTTCCAACAGCTGTTATCCCTGTTTCCAATCGTTCCTGTCCCTGCAGCCCTGGTTGCTCTGCTTGAGGAGCAGAGTGGGAAGTGATGGAGCCTCACATGAAAGGGCTCCTTTCCCATCCAGGTTTGGGCCAGTCAAGCCTTCCTGCTCTCCCAGACTTCTATCAAAATTTCATTCTCTGCAAGAGGACTTGAGATGAAGGCTGAAACATTCCAGCACTTGAAGACAGGTCAATAAAATGTTTCACGATGACAGTCAGAGCACAGCTGAGATTGTGCATTGCAGGCCACACAGAAAACAGAACCTGCACTGCTGCCTCTCACCACAGGTGACAGGGAACAAAGAGCCAGCCTGTCCTCTACATTGGCATTAGCTGTCCTGTGTTACAGGAAGGGGTACCCACAGTCTGTGTAGTTCAAAGTCTCTCACTCACTAAATGTGGATTACTCAATCCACATTCTGACAGAAAATGATTACAGCCTCCATTTTATTATTTTGGAGCAACTTGACTGTTTCTTTCAGAAAGAATAAACAGAAGATGGTCACTGAATACATATGCTGTGACTTCACTGGCTGCAGGAGGAAAAATGCAATAAAAAAGTCAGATAAATTGATAGGAAGAATATCAGATCAAGCTCTGAAGAAGGGCAGGATATGAGCATCTGGCATCCATTTACCTGGGCTGTGGATTTGTTGTGCTTGGCTGCAATCTCTTTGATCTTGGGGTCATCCAGAAGGGAAGGATCCTCAGGCTTAGCCCTACACAGTGGAGAGATAACACCAGAAGTCTGTTTTGAGATCAATGGCTAATAGTACACTCACTGTCTCAGTGCTGCAAGCATTATCCATGCTAGCTCCCTCACAAATTGCAAAGCAGCCTTACCATGGTCTGTCAGGAGAGCCCAGGGGGCTGTAGGCTGTCACAGCAATCCCTTTGGATTGGCAGTAGTTCACCAGCTTCTCCTGGGTAAGGTATGGATTGCACTCGATCTGCCAGCAGAAGAGTAGAGATTGATAGAATCCCGCTGTAACTCACTGCAGGGATTATCCCCTAATGATAACAATCCCCTTAAAGGCTGCTCTTTGTCCTCATGGGCCACTCTTTGCAAAGTATATCAGCTCTAGTGTTCCACAGTGACATTTCGTATACCTCTGGGTCTTTGCTCTGGAGAAGGAGCATTTCATAAGTCTCACCTCTGGGTTCTTTGGCATGTTCTGAGGTCCTTCTCACATTTCTAAGCAGTAGCTTAGCGAATATTGAAAACACCAATGCCCTGTATATTCAGCAATAATGTGGAGTGGGATGAGAAGGACATGCTGCATCTGCTCTGTTCTCCTCCCCTCTCAGGAATTGGTGCCCCTTTCTCACGTGCCATAGGTTAGGAAAAAGATGCTTTTTTTTCCTTTTGGTATGCTGTTGTTTTTTTTTTTTGTAACTACATGCAGAGGAAGGACTGGCAGGCTCTGGAGACTGAGGGAACTCAGTACTCTTAGTGAATATGCAAAAAGTTCTGAATTCAGAACTGTAAGAGATGTCTGAGCCTGTCCAAGACCCCTTGAAGGGAAAAACTTCTGCAGCTCCTGAATACAAAGGGGCAGTGGCTGCTGTATGCAGACAAAGAATAGGTGGTTTTTAATATATATATGTGTATAAAACCCCTTTATTTTTTATTTTACATAAATCAGGGTAGATACCAGGAAGCCATTAGTCTGTCAGTAAATGCTGATTTTGTATAGAAGTTAAAACTGACCTCCCTTTCTAACTGGATGACTGAATTGTGGATTCCTGCATGACAAAACCACATGTTGTGTGAACAATTATCTTCTATTAATAACAGATTGATGCCATTACTAATAACAGAACAAGTATTTTAAGAAGTTCTTGTAATTTGTGTACCACAACTTCATTTCCTATCAGAACACAGATCTACAACATCTTTATGAGTACTCAGAAATAATCACAGGGCATAACTGTGCTGTGTCTGCTTTGTTCTTCCTCTTCGCATCTCCTCATGCAGCTGTAATTGGATCTTTATAATCCCACAAAACCTGCAGTCACTTTGCAGCTCACCTGGACGTTTGCAGGCTTGTGCTTCAGTCCTGGCTTGTTCAAGATTCTTTCAATCTGCTCATGGTTGAAGTTGGAGATTCCAATGGCTTTTACCAGGCCAGCATCCACCAGCTCCTCCATGGCCTGGCAGAAAGGGGAGCACAGTCAGCACCAGTGTACAAGACAGGCCCTGAAGGAAGTATTAAGGATATTATTATAGCCTTGTATATGATTATATACAAGGCCCTGAAGGAATTATTTCTTTTGTGGATTCATTTCCCTTCATGGGCAAGGAAAGACAACTGTTTGGAGCTGCCAAGATTGTCTCTTGGGGGAGAGTGACCTCTGGTGTATTTGTGCCATGTCTTGCATCTCACCCAAACCCAAGGGCTCCTTTCTTGAGATGGCAGAACTTGTCTCTCAGTTATTTTCACATGGGAAATAAGGATAATCAATGATGTGTTCTTGAGCCAGCACCAGAGGGCTGTAGTGCAGGCTGTGGGTATGATCACAACCTAATTTATTTCAGCAGAGTGACTGTGAGAAGAGTGGTGAGGACAGTTCTGTTATGGTCAAGCAGTCTGGCTTGCAGATTCACTAAAGATTACCAACTTGACTGAGCATGGATGTTTTGAAAAGCTACACTGTATATGGTGCAATAAATACATAAGAACTTTGTGGCTGCTCAAGGCAATGAAAGCATAGAAAAGGTTGCCAGCAACAGAAAACATGATTTCCCACCATGACTGAACTCACCTCCCATGTATCTAGAAAATCTGTGTTGCTGGGTATAGCCATGCCTTTGTCATCTGCAGGAAACAGCTCTTCTCCTGCCTGTCAGTGAAAAAAAAAAAAAAAAAAAAAAAGATTTAAACGCTCTTTTTATTGGCAAGTTAACACCAAGACAATTGAAGACCGTGATGGCTTTAGCTACTAGTACAGAAAATATTTGTCTACATTGTTCCTGGCACTTTTGCCAGCAGTCATTCCTAGTAGGAATTATGCAGAATCATTCTAGGAATATCAAGTGTATCTCCTAGACCAAGCAAATGGTGACTCACTAAAACACATACAGATAAGTACTTGATTTATTTATTGTGGAACAAACAAGCTTCCTGTAGTCCTCTACTATTTAAGAGAGAACTGGGATAGTTTTTTTTTAAGGATCTGTTAAGGTCCCAGGAACATTTAAGTCAGGTTTAAGCTGAGCCACATCTACTGAAGAAGGTTTTATGTAAACACACATGTGTCCTGTGAGGGGAGCCTCAGCTTAAGTTGGTGGCAAATCAGAACACCCCAGATGTACAAACTCAGAAATAGAACCCCACATCTGCACATTGCTCCACATCCAGTGTGCAGCTGTCAGAGTATTTTGCCATGACACTTTTACTCAAGCTCTTTGTTCACATAAAACTAACCATGACAGCTTTGCAAGTGTGACAAACTGCTGACAAGCTCAAAAGCAACAGATAGGATGGAGGTTTTAACCTGTCTGCAGCAGAAAGAAAAAGCCAAGACTAGACACAGACTGAGACATCAGATCCTTTGAAGTACATGAAGGGTGAGATGTATTTAATGTACATGGATGTCAGAAAGTCTCACCTTTTGAAATCCAAGGTCTGTGGAACAACTTTAAGGCTCCTACAGCAAAAGTCAGCTCAATCTGTACAGTATTAAGGACTCAGTGATTAAAGAAAGAAATGGAAGACAGAAACATTCTCTTGTTCTCTGATTCTGTAACCTGCAGAGGAAAGAATTTCTGTCAGGCAGCAAAGTACATCCTCCCTTCCCTCGAAGCAGGAAAGGATGATTTAGCCCAAAACAAAGCAGCATGAGTCAATCTTGCAGCCAGAAGCCTGACCTTGTTGCTGGGGCTCTCTCTCTGTTATCAGGAGGGCAGAGGACTCTGTGCAGGCAGCTCTGGGGCAGAGATCAGGGGCACAGCAGGGCAGGGTGGGCAGCACTGGGGCAGTGCTGGCACAGCAGGGCAGGGTGGGCAGCACTGGAGCAGTGCTGGCACAGCAGGCACAGGCTCTTTCTGGAGCAGCAGTGGTTCTGCAAGTGCTCCTGACTGCTGAGGAGCTCTCCCAGGAGAGAAAACCCAGGGCCCTGCTGCTACTGTACCTTGAACCCCAGAGGCCAGTGCATGAGGTAGAGATCCAGGTAATCCAATTTCAGGTCATCCAGAGTCTTCTGGCAGGCTCCCTTCACCAGATGCTTCTCATGAAAAGTGGACCACAGCTAGAGAAAAAAACAAGGCAGACTGTGAGCTCCTGGGTTAATGCTCTTTCCTGAAGAAGAAAGCTAGCACAATTTCTGGGGCTATTTCTACTTAACGTGTATTTTGAACAGTCCCATGAAAATGGAGAATGTGGAACACATCTTAAATAACACTCTACCAAATAAAGTGACAAAAAAAAAGATTCTACCAAGTATGGGCCTGAACTATTCTCCTAATTACTCCACACTATAGCACACAGCCTTTCCCCACTACTCTGAATTTCCCTCTATGCATACACAAAGCTTTCCCCTGGATCCTAGGTCACCTTACCTTGCTGACAACGAAGAGATCTTCTCTTTTCACAACGCCTTCCTTGATTTTCTGCTGGATCCCTTCCCCAATCTCACTCTCATTCTGGTACACGTAGGCACAGTCGAAGTGGCGGTACCCGGCATCGATGGCAGCCATCACTGCAGCTTTTACCTGCCCAGCTGCAGACTGGGAAAAGAAGGTTAAGAAGATCCCAAATCAAAGCATCCAGGCCATTTCTTAGTTACCCAGCAACTAAAGAAACACATGCAGTGAGGGTTTAAGTAGAGTTTTTCCATGCCATGTTCTTAAAGCTCTCTTCATCTCACAAATGCAGGGTTTGAAGCCAGGCTCCAGCCATTTATCCATAAGTCCAGTCCCAAGCAGGCTCAGCCAACAGCCAGGTAGAGCAGAGCCCCCAGCACTGCCAGAGATGGACCAGGGAAAACCAAGTTTTATGCCAGGGAGCTCTGCAGTGCCCCTTGCTCAACACTCCTCACTTCCCAGTGCTGTGTCTAAGAAGAGAAACAGTCAAATGGCCCAGCTGGGACAATTTCAGTCCTACGGGGAGGGCAGTGGTCTACACCTTAGTCATCCACATCACTTTGGAGTGTTACACTGTGCTCTAGCCCAGCTTGTCCTGGGGCACATCCCACCTGTAATTGGAACCTTATGTCAGCTGCTTCCTTCAGAGACAGAGGAGGCGTGCAATTCTATTTATTTCTACATCCTGCAAAGGCGTGTAAAAGAGCTGTGCACAAGGAAATGTTGGCATATCTTGTTCACACAAATCCAGCAACGTTCGTTTCCAGGCATTGTATACATCAGTGGTTTTGTAGTCACCGTAACAACAGTGCAAACCTCTTTGTCAGAACTTGCTCAAAACGCATGAATGGCCTTCTAAAGCCATCGGGTGATTCCCGGGGACCTCGCCCAGATTACACAGCACGGGAGCAGCAGGGAGGGGCTCCAGTGCAGTGGCATGGGAAGGGGCAGGGAGAGGGGCCCGGGGAGCCGCGGGAGCCTGGTCGGGATAGCAGGGGATGGATGGATGGACGGGTGGATGGATGGGATCCGCGCATCCCTGGCGGCTACGGGAGGGACGGAGCCGCCGCCTCTCCCAGGCTGGAAATACCCAAGGGTCACCTCTCCCCCGCGGCAGGAGGGGACGGCAGGGAAAGCGGCTTTGAAAGCAGAGCCGGGGCTGTGCCTGCGGAGACCACCGGAGGGACAGAGCATCCCCAGTAGCATGCCGGGCGGGATGGCGGCGGGGATGTGTCACCGAGCTGTCCCCGCTCCCTGCCCACCTCCGAGCGCTCCGGACCCCTCCCTGGGAGATGGTACCGGTCGCGGAGCCCGCCCCTCTGAGAGCGAGCGGCCGCTGTCCCCGTTACCTTCCATGTGCCCAGCCCCACGAGGGGCATCCTGGCCCCGGTGCAGAGCTGCA
>NW_005054384.1:919448-927407 GCF_000277835.1 Geospiza fortis
CCCCCCGCGCCGGCCGCAGCTGCTTCTCCCCGAGCCCCCGCAGCTGCAGGGTGGGCTCTGGGCTCCCTCCGAAGGTGGGATGACGGTGGTAACAGGAGAGGAAAAGTGATCTCCTTTGCAGGGGTAAATTAGAAAGCAGTTATTCTAAAGAAGAATGTTATTTTTAGTGTTGGGAGAGGCTTCTTCTAAAATGTTTTTTGAAAGCTGCTGAAGAATAAGAGATGTTGTGTTGAAACTTTGCTTCATGCTTGTGGTTGGAGAATCATTCAGTTGGCAGTAGTGCATTTTTCTCTGTGTGCCTTTCCCACGGCAGATGCCCAGCAGCTTTTGCTCTTTTTCTGCCCTGCTTACCTGAGGGCAGACAATAGTTTGTCTCTCTAATCCTCCTGGTTTTTGTCAGCACATTCACCCATCCCCAGCAGGATGTGATGTTTCAGTTAACATCACAACATATTTACATAACACAGCGTTTGCCTTTTACTTTTTTTTCCCCCCCCGGATTCCTTCTCTGTACAGCTGCTCTGAGCATGCTCAGACTCGTGAGGTTTTGTTCGGGGAACAGTGAAATCAATGGAAAGTTTGTGATATTAGGAGAACAGTATTAAAGCCAAGATGTTTGCATGCTGCTGCCGTCCTACTCTGGGGGTTTTTCCCCAATGGTTTTTTGACTGAGAGGTCTCTGTCTTTTAGAAAGGATTTTGGGCAGAAGATTTGCATTTGCTGTAATGTATCCAAAGTCCTGTCTCCCATAACCAAAATGCTCAAGCGAAAAGCACAAGTTTTGTTCACACCTCATTTGAGAACAAAAGCTTCTTTCTTTTTAATCACATAAAAAGGCCAAGTTCTTTTTGCATCTGCCAGGGGGTAAGGGAACACCAGACAATGTGATAGTGCTAAACTGGATTCACCAAGTTCATCAATGAAGGAAAAGCCTGGCAGAGAGAATGTGACATAGGCACTGAAGGAGTCTTGGTACATATGAGCTATGGGTGATAAAGAGACATGAGAATGATACCTGGAAATATTCACAATGTATAGTAGTGTGTGCCCCTCATAAAATATTCCAGTCAGTCAGGGTGGCCTCACCTGGGGGAAATACAGCACTCAACCCTGACCTGTGTCAGGCTTTGGGCAGTGGCTCAGCACTAACACATGCTCTTACACCTCGTGTCCTCATCATTTTGGATATCTGCATGGGTGTAGTCATGTTTCCCCATAGTCTGTTTTATTGAGGGCTTGTAAAGCTTGATCGATGTCAGCACAGCCTGGCAGCCAGAGCAGTCCACACTTTCACCACAGAGCTTTCCAGAACTTCCACTTATTGTTCTCCTGGCACTTTCATACCATATGTACCAAGACTCCTCCCACAATTCTTGTCTGCACCAAGTGGTCAGTCATGGTTCATTATATTGTTATTTTAACTCCTAATTGCGGCAAGTTCCTGATGCTGCTGTGACATTCAGTCCCTCAGCCTTTCTGTCATCTGTCAAGCACCTTTCATCCATGCACTCACACCTACAACCCAGTGATGTACAGTGCAAGTAGCTCAAGCTTGTCTAAGTGTATCCACCCACTGCACACTGACTTAAACATAGGACAGCACAAGCACTAAGTCAGCATTGGGCCCTAATACTATTAACGTGGTATTTTCTGAGACCCCTGTCAAAGGGAGGAATGATGAATCTGACTCCATGTTCTTAGAAGGCTAATTTATTATTTTATGATCTATATTATATTAAAGAATGCTATACTAAACTATACTAAAGAATAGAGAAAGGATACAGACAGAAGGCTAGAAGATACTAATGAAAAACTCATGACTCTATGGACAGAGTCCAAGACAGCTTGGTTGTCATTGGCTAATAAGTAAAAACAATACATATGTTGGATAAACAATCTCCAATCACATTCCAAAGCACCAGAACACAGGAGAAGCAAAGGAGATAATATTGTTTTCCTTTTTCTCTAAGGCTTCTCAGCTTCCCAGGAGAAGAATCCTGGGCAAAGAGATTTTTCAGAAAATATGACGGTAACACAATTAACCTTCAAAAATGCTATTTTTTGTTAATCATCTTGTTCTCAAGGAAGTCTCTTGACCACTCAGTTGCTCAAGACACAGCTTAAACTTCACATGCCTTTGTCAGAGCCCAGAGCTTGGTCTGGTGTGGATGTTACGGATCAGAATGCAGATGTTCTGCAGGTGCCCTGTGCCCACCAGCCCGAGGCACACATGGACACCTGAACTGCCACACGGTCACAGCACCTCCCAGCTATCCTAGCACTGCCCAGCCAGGCTCACCTGCACCCTCCACCAGGAGGGAGAGGCTTTGTCAGGGGAAGCCTTTACTCGTTCCTTTCAGCATTGCTGTGTCAATGCTTGTTATACCAAATTATTCAACTTCTGATCAAGACAAGGTCTCAATGTTCTTGTGACATAACTGAAAATTGAATGGGGATGATTATTTGCAATTACGTTGTTAGTGCACCTTCTTGGTTTGTTAATCCTAACATTAGAATAGAACTTCCAAACAAGCAGTAATTCAAATATTTTTATTTTGGTCAAGAACGAAATTGTACATCAATCTCTGTCCAGTTTCAGCCTGTAAAAAAGTGACTGAAATAAGGCCCAGTATGAGTTGTTATTCATCTACAGGTCTGGATACTTCTCCCATTCATTCTTATTTCCCAGAAAGCTTTGGGCTGTACTCTAGAAGTTAATTTTGTCTTTTATCTTCAGGCAGTGATTATGTGATTATTCAGGATGGATTTTTCTCCTGTACTTACATATCTTTAACCCTCCACCCTTAAGTGGTGCTGATGCAAGACAGTAGATAAAAATCAGTTGCTAGTTCCCTCTTCTGCTTTCTCCTTTGCTATTCCAGCCATGCAGAGACACTCATGTAAGAAGAATTACCATAGCCCACACTTTGCTCTTCAGAACAACTGTACAATTTCCTTCCACCAAAGAAGAAAACCCAAAGTCACTGAACACATATCCTGTGCCTTTGCTGGGAGGAGGGATACAGTGTGTCAGCTACATAGTGCACAGTTTGAGGCAATGGTAGAAGCTCATTAGACCCTGTGGGCCTGAGAGAGAGCAGGAAAAAAGCCATCTTCAGTATTCTGCATTGAAAGGGTACTCCTTAAGATTTTTGCACCTGGAGGAAATCAAAGAGGAAAGATTACTCAAGGCTAAAATAATTGCTGTATAGAACAACAGTGGGTGTACAGAGGAGCCTTCAAAGGAGGCTCTGAACTGAGTAACTGCAGAGTAAACTTAAGAGACTTGATAGTATAGAAACAGCCTACAGGACCAATAAGTTCCAGCCTTTTCCTATTACTCAGGCACTGAACAGTGGTGGGACCAAGTTACTTTGTAGATACAGAGTTAAAATTCACACTGCTTACAGAGACAGCAGCAGTTTCTGTGGCCTTGCAGCCAACACTTCCTGTCTTGGTGCATATTCTGCAAGCACCTGTGCTTTGTACTGCACAACAGATGGTCATTCCCCACCACAACCACCTCTGTAAGAGCTCAATTTATAATACCCCACAGAAAAAAATTACCCAAAGTTTAAAACTGCCTAATGCTCGTTTTTCCCATATGGACACAGCCAAAGTTATCAAGTAGAACTCTCACTTTGGAATTCCAGGCATACAGAGTTTCCTGGAGAATGGATTCACAATGAATACACAGCATGACTTATGCTTGCCTTTCAGTCAATAAAGTGGAAGTACAAAAACAGATGCTTCATCCCCAAAATTATTTCAGATTTCAAAATATACTCAATTTGAACAGCTATACCAGTTCCTGTGAGATCAGGATAAAGACCATTGACAATGTAAGAGTTTGAAGGACACAAACTGTCACTTACGTGACCATTGCACAGATCCTCCAGTTTCTGTTTAAGCTAAGAAGGGTGGCCATCTCTTCTTTAGTCAGTTCAAAGTCAAACACCTAAAAAGAGAAAACCAGCTGGATTTGACTTCTTTGAACAAATCAAATCATAAGCAAGATTCACGAGAATAAAGAACAAGTTCGTATCAGAAAGGATGCTGGGTACAAGTGATGGGTTCATGAAACACAGAAAGGAAAAGAAATATCTTTGGATTTTCCAGACTCTACTGGCAGAGGGAAGAAACAGAAGAACAGGAGACACCGTGTAAAGTGCCTGATGTTTTTATCAGCACACTGTTTCCAACAGCTGTGGCTGTTCTTCACTGTAGTTTTCACTGTAGCCCTGACTTCCAGACAAACAGACAGAGCCCAGCCCTCTTGCTGCAGGAGCCCATGGCAGGGGTGATAAAGGATCCAAATTATCCCTGAGGGCAGCCCCTGCTCACTCCTGATCCCTCACCTGGAAGTTCTCCACAATGCGCTGTGGGGTGACAGATTTGGGAATCACAATCACGTTTCTCTGGATCTGGAAGCGAAGGAGAACCTGCAAAAAGAGACAACTGAATGATTCCTCCTGTTCCAACAGCTGTTTTCCCTGAGCTCTCCCCACTTCTGCAGAGCTGCATTTCAAATCATCCCTGGCCCTGGAAGTGGTGGAAGCCCCCATGGAAGGTCTCCTTTCCATTCTGGCTTTGAGTCAGTCAATTCCTTTCCTTAGCACCCAGAAATTTTGCACGATATTCAAGGCTTTCATTTCTTCAAAAGGACTTGAGAAGGGAAGTGACAACTGAAGATGAGTCAAAGAGTATTTTCTTGACTGATGGCCAGAGATAGTAGTAGGCCACAGAATGGACAGCCTGCACTGCTTGTTAACAAGACAAAAAAGCAGCATTGTTCACAGGTAACACCACAGAGTCTGTTCCTACTCCTCAGACAGTTTTTTAAATTGCTGTGTTACAGGAAGGGGTATCCACTGTCTGCCACCTACCCACCTGTGCTGGGGTTTTGTTGTGCTTGGCTGCAATCTCCTTGATCTTGGGGTCATCCAGAAGGGAAGGTGCCTCTGGCTTAGAACTAGACAAAGTGGGGGACAAAAGGATGAAACAACACAGAATCGCTTCAGAAAGATTCTATCTAGCCCCAGTAATTAAGAAAGAAAAAAAATATACACCTGCACCTCAGTTAGTCATACATCACATGAACCCACTTGGAAATTACCCATCAGGACGTCCAAGGGGACAGTATGCTGTCACAGTGATCCCTTTGGAGTGGCAGTAGTCAATCAGCTTCTCCTGGGAAAGGTATGGATGAGACTCAATCTGCCAACACAGAAGCATAAACTGAGAGCTGTAAAACTAACATAGTTTTCCCTTGCTGCAGAGGTTTTTCTGAATCCTAATTACCTAATTAGAGGTTGCCTTCACCTCACCCTGCAGGTGGCCTATGTGACAATACAAGACTGTAATTCTATAGGGCACCAACTTTCATTCTGAGTCTTTATGTGCTTTTTTGGATTTTTTTCTGAGAGGCTTTTTAAGAGTCAATCGTTCTGTCAGAATGATCCCTCATATGTGGATTCTTCATGCCTCCAGAATGGTTTCTAGGAAAATACTCCAAAGTTAGTGGTTCAACTAAGTTAGTGGTTCAAGATGAGACAAAAAGGAAATATTCTGGTTCTGTTTGTATGAAGAAATGTCCAGAGAGAGGGATGTAAAGTACATCCTCTGTCTACTTTGTTCTCCCTTTTTACCTCTTCATTCAACTGTAATTGGATCTTTACAATCCCTGAGAAGTATTCCCCTGCAGTCACTTTGCAGCTCACCTGATTATTTGCAGGTTTGTGCTTCAGTCCTGGCTTGTTCAAGATTCTTTCAATCTGCTCACGGTTGAAGTTGGAGATTCCAATGGCTTTTACCAGGCCAGCATCCACCAGCTCCTCCATGGCCTGGCAGAAAAGGGAGCACATTCAGCATGCAGTGGGTTAAGACATGACTCAACACATTTTTCCTGACATACTCTGTTTGTCTTCATGGGAAGCACATTTTTAAAACTGTGTGCTTCTCTGAGTTCTTTCCAACTAATTCTGCATCCATGGTTGAACATTCTGAAGCTGCTGAAGCCAACAGCACTGCTGAGGACAGGAGATGTGACTCTTCCACTTGGGATGAACTCACCTCCCACGTCTGCAGGATATCTGTGTTGCTGGGGATAGCCATGCCTTTGTCATCTGCAGGGAACAGCTCCTCTCCTGCCTGTCAGTGACAGAGAAAGTGCTTGAAAATCTCTTGACAAATCCACTTGAGTGCCCACAACCACAATATCTTAAACTTCTAGTGCAAGAGTACTGATCCTTGTCTACACTGATCCTTCTGAGAAGTGGAAGGAATTTAAGGCATTTTTGCCAGTGACCATTCCCAGCAGAACAGGTTTTTCTGCTGGACCCCTAGAAGTGATGGCTCACCCAAACACCCACAGGGAAACAAACCAGTCAGAGCTGCAGCCTCCAGTCTCACATGTGCTCCCTTCAGGGGCTGTTCTTTAGTTCCCACTTAGCAAGAACTGTTTTGTTCTTGCAAACATCAACACTTTGGTCTACACAACACCAGATCTACTGAAAAGAGCTGCTGTGTGCACTGACAGCTCCTCCATAACAACACTCAGTGCAAAGCCACCAACACTAGGAAAGTTAGAAGAGCCTTTGTGTACAAGTTATGAAAATATGCCAAGATTGAACTGTGTTTAGCAGCTGTTTGCTGCTGTCACCATGAGACAGTTTCACTTTCATGGCTCTGTTCATATAAAGTTAAAATAAAGCATGCAAAAAAGATGAGTGTCTCAAAGGCACCAGGTAGAATGGGGAGGGATCAGACTGAGAGAGGATAGAAAGGCTGTGACTAGAAATATTCAAACTCAGACATCAACTCCTAAACACTCACAGAAATTTCACCTTTTCAATTCCTGTCTCAGTGGAACAACACTAAGGCTTCTCAATCTGTACTGCATTAAGGACTCGGTTATTAAATAGAGAGATGGAAAACAGAAATGCTTTCTTTTACTTTCTGATTCTGTAGCACACAAAGGAAAATTGCAGAGAAGCAGCAAAAAGCAACCCTCCTTCCTACAAGGGGTGATTGTGAGATGAACACACACTGGATTTGCAAGAGAAAAGGAAAGCAGCCTGTCTTATGCTGGGAGCTGGAAGAGCTGTTTCTAGTTTCTCTGGTTTTCAGGCCATCATTCCCAGGATCAAAAGGGTATGAAAACAACTGCCTCTGAAGCAGAGACCAAGAGCCTGAGTCACACAGGGTCAAGCTGAGCAGCACAGCAGTGCTGGCACAGACAACAGGCATGTAATTGTCTTTGTCAGCCAGAACAATTGTTGGGCTGTTAAGCCAGGAACAAGAAACAAAGTTAAGGGCATTGCTGCTACTGTACCTTGAAGCCAAAAGGCCAGTGGACAAGGTAGAGATCCAGGTAAGCCAGCTTCAGGTCTGCAAGAGTCTTCTGGCAGGCTCCCTTCACCAGAGGCTTCTCATGAAAGGTGCACCACAGCTGGAGACAAAACCAGGGCAGACTGTGAGCTCCTGGGGGAAAGCTCTGCAGTGCTGTCCTGCACAGCACAGCAATACTCCCTGTTCTTGGGAATGAGCTGTGGAATGAGGCCTGCCCAGTGCTCTTCACACGCAGCGAGGCTGGGCTGTGTGGCAGCACAGGAAACAAGAGAACGGTATCAAAAATGAACTCATTGACATTACAAACTTCTCCAGTGCTACGGCGTTTTACTGTGTTAAATGTTAGATGTTCCTAGCACAGGTAAAACCAGTGCGTCCATAATCCATGACCATCTGATCCATACCTTACTGACCACGAACAGATCCTCTCGTTTCACAGCACCTTCCTTGATCTTCTGCTGGATCCCTTCCCCAACTTCCTTCTCATTCTGGTACACATAGGCACAGTCGAAGTGGCGGTACCCGGCATCGATGGCAGCCATCACCGCAGCTGCCACCTTCCCTGGGGGGGGCTAGAGGGGAAAAGGGCAGGACAGGGCTCGCTGAAGG
>NW_005054384.1:927426-946696 GCF_000277835.1 Geospiza fortis
GAGCCGCACGTACCCCGCCATGCCCGCCATGTTTGCCCCGCGCCCGCAGCCAATCAGCGCCGGCGCCCCGCGCGAGCCCGCCGCGCCAACCAATCAGCGCCCTCTCTCCGCGCGAGCCCGCCGCGCCAACCAATCAGCAGCGGAGCTGGCAGGCAATGGAGCCCGCAGGGCGACCATGGGGGATGTAGTGAGGGGGGAGCCCGTGTGGGAGGGAACCCCTGCGGGAGGGAATCCGGGCGTTCCCCGGGGAGAAGGGTGAAATTCCTTATGGAAGGATAAGGGCTGAGTGCCGGAGTGACCCGGCCCGAATCCCTCAGGGATCAGCTCCTGCAGCGCCCTGTCCCTGTGGCACGGGGTGTCCGTGTTTATCTTCCTTGTGCCATGTGCCCGGGTGTTGTGACGCCCGCTGGGTTCCCTGAGAGTGACACCAACATGGGACAAACAGTTTCACTCTGGGGTGAGTTTGCGAGTCATTTCGGAAATGATCAGTACAAATCACTTCCTTTTAAATGCTGAAGGAAAGCGTGTTTTAGTGTGTTTTCCAGTCTCCCGAAGAACGCTGAGTTTGCAGCGAATACCACAGCGATCGCGTTGTCCCTGTGCCTTCAGGGAGGTGCAGACCGTATTGCAGGAGGAAATATACAAGTGTACAAATAAACGGTAGGCGGCCTTTTAATTTCACTTTAGAAACTGACTTTGCAATTTTGGAGAGGCTGTGCAGATGGGGTGTTGAAAGTGCAATGAAAAAGAAATTAATTTATCAAGAGGATCCTGCAAGTGCTCCATAATAGCCTGTCGGAGCTGCTTGGGGGGCTTTGCTGTTTGCTGGGAGAATTCCTTCTGGTACAAACATAAATCTGAAATATACTACATATATTTTATATATATATACTATTTTCTCTGGATGCCTCTCCCACAGCAGACACCCAAGATTTTTCTGCTTCATTTAACTGAAGGCAGACAAGATAATTAGTTTCAATTAAATCTTCCCCCAGGTTTCTGGCAGTGCTGTCAGCTGTCCTCTGCAGGATGTGGTGATGCACTTTAACCACACAGGAGAGCAGGGCTGAGAAATGCAATTTGTCCTTCCACTCACTTCCTTCTGTGAACTGATGTTCTCCTGTGAAGGCTGGTGCTTCTTTTTCCCAAGGCATGCTGTGAGAGACATCTTGGTGTTTTAAGGGAGGATTTTGGGCAGAAGGTTTTGTGTTTTGCTTTGTTTGCCTTGCCCAGACCATGCCAATCCCCAGGAGGTGACACTTGTGTCTGTCCTGAAGGTGTGGCTGGGGCTGTCAGATGATGGCAGGGCCTTTGAGAAAAGAGTATATGTTGGAACAGAATATTTACATTGCTGAATATTGTGCATTGGTTCAACTTCCAGATGCTTGTTAAGGCAGGAATAAAACAGGGGGGTAGAGATTTAATCTGATTTTAAGATATTGTCCTCCTTCTTGCCTGAAGTTCAGATCAAGCCAGGAGCATCTTCTGAGGTTCCACCAATCTCTCTGTGTCTTCTCAAGATGTTTTTTTGCAAGATCTGTGATAATTGTTGTATTTGTCTATTAAAAACAGGGCTGTGGCTGGTGAGGAAGGGACAAGGTGGGTGCTGAGGGATGGCAGAGGAAAATGCTGAGTGTCCCAGGCAGGATCTGTGTCCCCACAGTGCAGTGACTGCAGCCCACCCCTCTGTGCATCTCTGGGTGGGAGGGTTTTGGCTTTCTCCTACAGTAGACAGAAAGCTTTCCACCAATTAGGTTTTTGCATTTTAAAGTTAATTTTATTTAAAATGCGTGACACCTCTGATGAAATTGTGGATCTGTGGGGTGTGTTTGTCAACATCTGGTTTCTGCTGATGCAAGACTGAAGGCAACCAGTGAATAGTGGTGCTGTAGAAAATATTCTTTCCTTCTTCCAAAAACCCTAGATGTTGTGGGATAAACATCCCCTGTGTTCACTGGCAGATGGCACCAGAGGTCTGGTGAAGGCCATGTTACAAACACCTTCAGTATTCTGCATGGAAAGGGTATTCCTTGAGATTTTTGGACCTGAAAGAAATGAAAGGGACAATGTTATTTTCACCCATGTTCTAAATGATGTGTGGAGATATGTTGTGTGCCTGGAAGAGCCACCAAGGCAAGATCTGCATCACAGAGTTACAGCAAGAATAGGTGGAGATGGATGTTCTCCTTTCTCTAATACACACAGAGATGAGCTGAAAATCCTATTTTTTGTAATTCAAGACAGTTTCCTGAAAATTAAGAATTAAAAATTAGAATGTAATTCACATTAATTTTTGTTTTGTTTTTAAAGTGAAAACATTAACCCCTTCCTTGAAAATGTTTTTTTTGGGACAAACCAGTTGGCATGATATTTAAAAAAATTGAATTTCATGTTACCTAGAAGGCGTGACACAAAATTCCTTGTGAAGAATACTCAGAATTTAAGATTTAGAAGAGAACAAGCAGCATCACTTACACGTTCATTTCACAGATCCTCCAGTTTCTGTTGAAGGACAGAATAGTTGCCATCTCCTCTTTAGTCAGTTCAAAGTCAAACACCTAATTAGAGATGCAAGTGGAAATCACTTCTTTGAACAAACCTAAGAGAAATACAAGAGCAGCTCCACACTGGAGAATCCATTTTCACATATGGACCACTGAATTATGAAGAACAACTTGTTTTATGGACATAAGGGATTATTTTGTGAACATTGCTGATTCTAGATGTTTCTGGCATGTTGCTGTGTGGGGATTCCAAGCAAGCTGTGACCATGATATTTTCTGAAAAATCCCTTTGCCAGGATTTCTTCTCCTGGGAAGCTGGGAAGGTTCAGCTTCTCCCTGTTTTGCTGCTCTGGAATGTGATTTGGAGATTGTTTATCCAGCATGTGAATTGTTTTTAATTCATGACCAAACCTGGTCCAGCTGTGTCGGATTCTCAGGAGTCAGTCACGGGTTTTTATTATTCATTCTTGTTATGCCTTCTGCATAATATAATATAATATAATATAACATATAATCAGCCTTCTGAGACATGGAGTGAGATTCATCTCTTCCCTCATCCTGGGGATTCTCACAAACACTACACTCATCCATCCACAAGCCATGGAACAGGGAATGATATCATGCAAGGATTGCTGATTAAGCTCTCAAGAAGTAGGCCTGGCTTAACACTCAGTGAAATGTAGTTAAGCAGGAAGAAGCCCAGTGCTCTTGCTGCAGGAGCCCATGGCAGGGGTGATAAAGGATCCAAACCATCCCTGAGGGCAGCCCCTGCTCACTCCTGATCCCTCACCTGGAAGTTCTCCACAATGCGCTGTGGGGTGACAGATTTGGGAATCACAATCACGTTTCTCTGGATCTGGAAGCGAAGGAGAACCTGCAAAAAGAGGCAACTGAATCATTCCTCCTGTTCCAACAGCTGTTTTCCCTGAGCTCTCCCCACTTCTGCAGAGCTGCATTTCAAACCATCCCTGGCCCTGCAGTCCAGGCTGCAGTGCCTGGAGAGCAAAGAGGGAAGGGGTGGAAGCTTCACAGGAAACTTCCCTTCCCATTCAGGTGTGGGGCACTCCATTCCTTTTATTTCCACCTGGGATTTTTGCAGTCTGTGCAAGGTTTACATTCTCTGCAAGAGGACTTGAGAGGGATGTGGTATTCACATGCCCTCTGAACAGAGAGAAGCTGTGAGAGAAGCAGGGAAAAGAATGATCAAAACAATTCTTACCTCATTTACTACTCCTGTGTTTGTACTCATGTAGAATGTGTTCTAGAGATTGTTTACCCACAGTGATTGCTTGATTAGATTCTAGTATAATTGTTTATGCTAATTAGCCTATCAAGTCCAAGCTGTCGGGAGACACTCACAAGTTTTCTTTAGTATTCTTAAATATTCTTTGTAGTATTTATATAATATATAATACATGATTTATCATATATATTATATATATGATATATCACATATATTATATAATAATATAATATAATATATAATTTTAATGAAATGAGCGTTCAACATTCCAAAGCCTTAAAGTCAGATACCAATCATTTCCTGCCTCGGGGGTCACCTGTGATTACTGTAGAGGGGAAGTGACATCTGAAGGTGGTCAAGAATATTTTTGATGGCCAAAGAGTTATTAGTGTGTCCTGGAGGTAATATAATAAAAAAATCTGCATTGTTAGGGAAAAATCAAAGGAATGCCACAATTCATGGGGAAGGAATAGAGGTTCTACCCTTTCTGAAGCTCTGTTTTCCTGCATTGGGAAGGAGTACCCACCTGTGCTGGGGTTTTGTTGTGCTTGGCTGCAATCTCTTTGATCTTGGGGTCATCCAGCAGGGAAGGATCCTCGGGCTTAGCCCTACACAGAGAGAACAAATCAGTGGCCAGAAACCTCCACAGAAAGATTCTGCACAGCAAGAGAGGTCTGTGTTTAAATAAGAAATGAGTGGTGTATGTGTAGTCTCAGGGCTTCAGTCATAACCCCCAGCAGCTCCCTGGCAGATTGCAAAGCAAATTTACCATGATCTGTCAGGATGTCCAAGGGGACAGTATGCAGTCACAGCCAGCCCTTTGGACTGACAGTACTTGATCAGCTTCTCCTGGGTGAGGTATGGATGAGATTCAATCTGCCAACACAAAGAGTCTGACAGTGACAGAACTGCTGAAATATTGTTGTGCTCCATAAATTATCTCCTGGTCCAATTAGAGGCTGCTTTTTTTCCTAATTTGACAGTGGCCTGCATGATAATACCCATCCTTATTATTAAAAACACCTATTTTGATATAAAGTGCTTATACAGTTTTTGCTGAGGGTGTTTCACAAAGCTCATCTCTGGGTTCTTCATTATTCCAGAAAGGCTGTTTTCAGGGAAATTCTCCAACAGCCTCCAACAGTGGTTGAGCAAGGTGATACAAAAAAGAAAAATAGAAGTATCCAAGTGCTGTACTCTGAAATACCCATAGAGAGGGATTTAAAGTACATGCTGTCTCTTCTCAGTTCACCCTTTTCCTATCTCCTCATTCCACTGTAACTGGATCTTTATAATCCCACAAATCCAGTCACCTGCAGTCACTTTGCAGCTCACCTGGACATTTGCAGGCTTGTGCTTCAGTCCTGGCTTGTTCAAGATTCTTTCAATCTGCTCATGGTTGAAGTTGGAGAATCCAATGGCTTTTACCAGTCCACAGTCCACCAGCTCCTCCATGGCCTAAAACAGCAAAATCATCATCCAGTGTGCAAGGCAGCTCATGATGATGTTCTTCCTAATGTGACTTGTTTCCCACCACAAGCAGCACAAAAGAACTGTTTAAAGTTGCAAAGTTCTCTGAGGGAAAAGCAGGTGCTGGCACATTAATGCCATCTCACCCAAGCCCAAATTCTCATTTCCTGAGTTTGTAGAAATTCACACTGAGTTGCATGAGGAGAAGAATGATAATACTCAGTAATCCTTTGTTGTGCAAGCACTGGAGGGTTGTCTCACACATTATAGGCCAGATCTCACGCTAAAATGTCTTTATTTCTGTGAAATTTGTTTGAGCAACTCAAGAAAGGCACAAGAACTGTGGTGATAACAATTGTACAGTTGTTATTGTTCCACAGTGAACCTTTTCTAGGTTCAGTCTGGTGTGCAGCTGCACTGGAAGTGCTTGTGCAGCTCCAGTCAAGTAAGAGCTCAGAGAATAGGAATAACCAGGGAAGGATTAAGCATGCCCATTATGAAAAGCTATTTTGTACTGCCCTGTGTTCCTTCCAGCTAATTTTGTGTGAACAAGACAGCAGATCTGTGACTGCTGAAGGTAATGGAAGCATGGCAAAGACTGATGAGGACAGAGGACATCCCTCTTCTGCTCTGGCTGAACTTACCTCCCACGTCTGTAGAAGATCGCTGTTGCTGGGTATGGCCATGCCTTTGTCATCTTTGGGAAACAATTCCTCTCCAGCCTGTTAGAGAGAGAGAAAAGGCTTGAAATAACCTCTGCTGAGGCATTAGCTGTGTGAAATCACCCAACAGGGATGGAAGGAGCTAAAGCTAATATTGCATTTAAAAATCAAGTAATTCTCACCATAACTTAACTAGTTCTTCAGTCACTTCTTAGTTCATGCATTTTTGTCATCTATTATTCAATAAAGACAGGTGTTTCTACTGGACCCTCTGAAGTGATGATCCACAATGCATGGAAGTAGTTAACTTATAGAACAATATTCTGGAGTCTAACATGAGTTCACTCCAAGTATTGTTCAAGTAACAGTTTCTTTAGTTGTTTTTAAAAATCTGTGTGGAGGATTGACTTTGGCCCTGTGAACACCACCATTTATACTGGAGTGCATCTGCTGACACAGGTCCCATGGGGAGGCTCACTGTTGAAATTGCTGTATTAGAAAATTTAGAACAACCTGTAACTAAACAGTATGGCCAAAGTATTTTGAATTATTGAATTATTGGAATGATCTAAACGCCACAATATTGTGCAGTTTCACTTGACAACTTTGTCCACATAAAGCTAACTGAAACAATATTGGAGGAATGGAGCTGAGCTCAAAGGCATAAGGTAGAATAGAGATTTTGATAGGTATCTTTTTGAAATCCAAAGTCTGTGAAACAACACTAAGGCTCCTACAGGCAAGGTCAGCTCAATCTGTACTGTATTAAGGATTTGGTGATCAAAGAGAGAAATGGGAAATGGAAGTGTTTACTTGCACCGTGTGATTCTGCAACCTGCAGAGGGAAGAATTCCTGTCAGGAAGCAAACTGCACCCCTCTGTCCCAGAGGGTTTTCTTTCAGCAGAGCACACCTTGGGTTTGTAAAGGAAAGGGAAAAGCACAGCTTTTGCTTGCAGCCAGGGGCCTGACCTTGTTGCTGGGGCTGCCTCTCTGTTATCAGGAGGGCAGAGGACTCTGTGCAGGCAGCTCTGGGGCAGAGATCAGGGGCACAGCAGGGCAGGGTGGGCAGCACTGGGGCAGTGCTGGCACAGCAGGGCAGGGTGGGCAGCACTGGGGCAGAGAGCAGGGCCACAGCAGGGCAGGGTGGGCAGCACTCAAGCATTGCTGGCACAGCAGGCATGAGCTCTTTCTGGAGCAGCAGTGGTGCTGCAAGTGCTCCTGGCTCTTCTGAGGAGCTCTCCCAGGAATTTTCCCTGGAATCTCCCAGGATTTCAAAAAGACCTGCTGCTACTGTACCTTGTAGCCAAAAGGCCAGTGGATGAGGTAGAGATCCAGGTAAGCCAGCTTCAGGTCTGCAAGACTCTTCTGGCAGGCTCCCTTCACCAGCGGCTTCTCGTGAAAGGTGCACCACAGCTGGAGACAAAACCAGGGCAGACTGTGAGCTCCTGGTTAATGCTCTTGGGTGCTGTCCTGCACAGCACAGGAATGCTTCCTGTTCTTTGGAAGATGATGTGGAATGAGGCCACCCTAGTGCTCTTCAGATGTGGCAAGCTCTGGGCTGGGCCTGGCCTGTGGCTCTGGGGACGTGTCAGTGCAGAGTCAGTCTCTGGTTCCATGAGCTCACCCATCATTTGTGCTAGCCCTTTTCCCCAGGGTGTGCCTTGGCTGTAGGGGGCTTTCAGAGGCAGTGCTGCACCTGAGTGCTGTTCCTGAGCATGCACAGAACTCTGCACTGCATGTAGCAGGCAAAGCCAAGAAGGTACAAGACAAGCCACAAAGAGTGGTTGCCACCAACCTTTACTTAGGTAAGAATTAACTCCAGATTCCAGCTAAGTATTTGCTGATGTCTGATTTTTGTAATAGGAAAGAAAACCCACCAATCCCACCTTCCCTGGGACACGTGCTGAGCTGATTGCAGTGTCCCAATGTGCCCAGAATGACTCCTCCCATGGCAGGGACACCCCTTTGGCAGTGCTCTGAGCCCAGCTGCTGGAACAAGCAGCAGGCAGTGACAGCCTGTGTGCTCTGCTGTGCTTTAGCATCAGCAGGGTGTCGCTAGCAAGCTGCTAATGGCACTGAGTGCTCTCTGACCTCTGCATCACTACTTCGCTTGGGGCTACCTGGTCCCCTCTGCCTTTTCCTGCTTCCCTTCTTTTGCACTAATCAATCCATCCCCCAGGACTGCTGGGTCGCAGCAGGGTGCAGACACAGTGTATCCTTCTTATGTCTCTCTACAGGATGAGCGAAGCTGTAAGCTTGTGTCAGGAGTGACCTGAATGCTGTTCTAATTTGCTTTATCCTACAGCATCAAGTTTGTCTCCATTACTTACCTTCCTGCTAGGAAAATACTCCACACAAAGCATTCCCCTAGCTGTGCTCCAGGATCATTGGATCCTTACCTTGCTGACAATGAAGAGATCTTCTCTTTTCACAACCCCTTCCTTGATTTTCTGCTGGATCCCTTCCCCAATCTCACTCTCATTCTGGTACACGTAGGCACAGTCGAAGTGGCGGTACCCGGCATCGATGGCAGCCATCACTGCAGCTTTTACCTGCCCAGCTGCAGACTGGGAAAAATCCATAAATGTTAAGAATGTCAAAACAGTGCTTGTTAAAGACCTGTATTCTAGCAAAATAAAACCATGTTAAGGAAAGAAATTCCCCCCCAATCCAGGTTGGTGGGGTTTTTTTTTTTCCTTTACATGAACACTATTTCGTGCCGTGATAAACATGGATTCCAGGGTTGGAAATCAACCTCCAGCCATTTATCTGTAGCTCCACTCCAACTCTCTCAGCCCAACAGCCAGGCAGAGCAGAGCCCCAGGCACCAGCACAGCTCTCCAGAGCTGGACCAGGGGCACTGCAGTTTTTTGGGAGCCCTGCAGTACAGCTGCTTTACTCTCTCTTACCTTCCAGGTGCCCAGCCCCACGAGGGGCATCTTGGCAGAGGTGTTTAGTGGCACATGGGTTGCCATGGTCCTGCACTCCCTCCTGGCTGCCTCACCACAGCTGCCTCTTGCCTGTCTGGTTTGACAGTGGTAACTGGCCAGGGCAGGGGACAATGCTGGGGTGTCACTGGTGCTCTGGGTCCTCCCATATCCAGCAAACAAGGCTGTGGCTTTTCCCCTGTACACCCAGCTCACAGAGGTTAATGTGAAAGCTGAAATAAATTAAAAATTGACAAGGTGATTTACTTGGGGCGTGGCAGCAGCGTGCCCTGCGGACCTTTCCCTTATCAAAAGATAAGGCTTGAGGGCAGGTGTGTCCTGATCAGGCTGGTGTTTCTGCTGGGATCAGCTCCTGCAGTGCCCTGTCCTGTCCCTGTGTCTCTCCTGTGCCATGTGCTGAGGTGTTCTGACACCCTGTTGCAGTTCCCCTTGTAGATTTCCTGAGAGAGAAGGTTTCCTGCAGTGAAAGTGCCCAGGTTTCATTCAGTGAAAGTGCCCAGGTTCCATTCCTGCCCACTCCCAGGGCAGGTGTGGTGCAGAGGCCCCTCACTCCCAGAGCTGCTCTCTCACTGCTGGGTGTGTGAGTGTGGGCTGAGCCCTTGGTGTGTCCTCACCACAGTGCTGGTGGCCTGGGCTGGTCTCCCCTTGATGGAGCCTTGTCACCTTCTGTGCTGATGCTGGAGAAACCTCAGTGTGAGGTTGCAGAGGAAGTTCCTTTTCACCCTCTCCAAAGGTGCTGGTAGCCACTCCTCAGGCTCAAAGGTGAGGCACAGTGTAGAACAGGGAAGTTCACACAGGGCAGCCATGCCAAATGTGAGAAGTAAAATTAAGTCCCTGTTTTTGCCCAGTTTTAACAGGATCATGCTTCTGGTAAAATTCCAGAACTCCCTTTATTTTTTTCTTTTCATCACTTCTCCTTGTTTTATTACTGTGGGCAGCAGGCATATCTCTATGGCTTGTTTTTTTAGCAGCCAGTGCAGCCATAAAGGAATTTAATAATGCAATGACATGTGAGTGTAGAAGAGAAAAGGTGTCCTGTAGCTTCATGGTCATTGTGGATGCCATGTATTATTACTCCACAAACTAACACACCCTTTAGCACAAAGCCAGAGCAGGATCCAGGGTGGATGGATGTGTTTTAATGTTTGCACACATGGGGGCAGAGTTAAACTTGTGTGTGGCCACAGCTTTTGCATTTCTTCAGTCATAACTCAGCAGATTGAATTGGCTATTTTATTCCTTAGATTTTGTAATAAGGAGAAGTTGGAAATCTCTCTTCTTCAAAAAGGGTAAGAAAAAAACATAAAGGTGGCTTACATTTGTAATAAATAGACTTGAAAATTTTCTGGTAGGGACTCAAAAGACACAAACCTGGGTTTAACGAGGAAATTAGCCAGTTATTACCAATTTTCTGAATTGTCTGATCCTTAAATTAAAGACACAAAAAAAGAATTTCCTTTTCCCTGCTGTCTTTTGCACTGAAATGTATGAGACAGCCTCCTGCTTCAACTCACCCCTTGTCTCAAAGGTGTTCCCAAACTTGCACTTTTAAGCATTGTTATGCACGTCGAGGAGAAATCAAGTCTATTTTCTCCCTCTTGTTAACAAGGCACTCACCTTCAACATTTATGTCCGAGGAGAAGCAGGAGGACTATCTAAAATTTAGTATGCTTGGATTTCCTACAGCTGGGAGCACTCTGCTGTGCTCAACAGCTCCAGCTTGTTTTTGACTGCAGCTCCCTGTGGGGGCTGTGGGCCATGTGCAGCTGGTGGGAAGCACAGTGTGTGGAACAGACCTGGGCTGTTAACTGCACATTTGCAGCCAGAGGCTGCTTCCCTTGGGAAGTTTGCCATGGATTCAACAGCATGGAAACGAGCCATTTGTTAAAATGTCTGCCAACAGTGCCAGCTCTTTGTTCTGCCAGTGCAGCACCAAACTCTGCCAAACCTATTCTGCATGTTGGTGTGCTCAGAATGGCTGCATGTTGTGATTTCAGCACTGTGCCTCATCCCCAGAGACCCCCTGTGTTCCCCCTGCAGCAGCAGTGGTGGCTCAGCAAAATGGGCAGAGAAAATTCCTTCAGCTCTGCATCCCAGTGTTGGCCTGGCCATGCTGGACTCTGGGGGACAAACCAAGAACAGCAAGAGGAAGGATTGACCTTTTCCTTCTTCCCAAGGACATTCCCCACTCCCTAGTGTAAACCAGCGAGCTCAAGAGGTGCTGGGATATCCTGCAAAGCTGAGAAAGTAGCTGCTCAAAATGGCCTTTTTTACACTTTTTCTCACTCACTGTGTGCCACCCTCTGGAGCAAGATGGGCTTTCCAGAAGGAGTAGTCACAGTCTGACATTTCCACAGCACTGGGCACACCAGAAGTTGTTTCAGAAGACTGAAACAATATATTTTGGGTTCTGAGGAAAACCCAGCCAGTTATGTTCTGAAGCTGGAATAACTTTTACTGTTACAAATAGAGGAAAGGGGAAAATCTGGGGAACACCAAGTTGAAACTACCCTGAAGAGGAACCTTTTAACTTAGCAGAACTGCAGGAAGCTACAGTTCTTGAGAACTACATCAAATGGGGTGGTGGTTTGGTGATAAAGAGAAGTGTAACTTGCCAACAAGTGGGTACCTGAGGGTAAACAGGACAGGAAGATATAGTTAATAAAACTGTCAGGCAGTGGGGAGCAGACCCCTGGAGGCAGTGGAGGAGGTGTTGACAGCAGACCAGGGCAAAACAAGGCATGTTCATGATATTCCCAAAGAATAATATAGTTACATTTTCTTCTGAGTCTTGTCTACATGAAAATCTTGCACTTTTTCATTATGTTGATGCAAATGCCTTTTTTGGACACATATCAGTTGAAGTATGTTGTGTATTGATTTAGCTTAAATCCCTTCCTTACCACTTCAGTTAAAAGAGTAGAAACTACTCCAGCAAAATAACATCCATCCTCCTAAAGACTTCACATTAATTTAACAGCAACAGCTTTTGAAATGGTTTAATTAAACTGCAACTTCCTTGCACAGGCCAGGACTGGTTGCTGTGGAAGCAGAAACATGTCAGTGTCTTTTGTGTCTTTTCTTTAACTTGTAAAAAGAAACCTTCTGATCACAGACTGGAGAGGTGGATTAATGTGGGACTGGCAAATACTTTGCTTGATTTTCTCTAGGTCAAGCCCTGTAAAAAGAGCAGGTACCAAAGCATCAGCACAGACCAAACCTTCTCAGCTGTTTCTGTGGGAGAATGGGCTTTGTAATGAGGGGATAGGCAACCTCAATTAAATAGGAAGAACACCATGGCCAGCATCCAAACCCATCTCATCTATAAATGGAAAATTTGCCCATCCCAGACCTACATTCCTGTCCAGTTCTGTTGGTAGGCATGGTTATCACAGGAATGGGATTTTCCTTTCTCCTATATGCAGACTGTGGGTTTTCCAAAGCTCCTCACTTTAGAGAACAGTTGACTATTTTTCTTGCCAAGTAGAGGCTCTTGTTCTCATGGAAAAATATTTTCATGCTTCCTTTCAAGTTTCAGCAGTAAGTCATGTCTGGTTTTGACAAGGAAAGGGATGCTTTGAATGCCCTAAGAGTGGAGGAAGAGATATGTTTTCCCTTTGAAAAAACACAAAAATTTTGAAAAGTGTTTGAAATATTTTCCTCATGTTTGAAAAACAAAACAAAATGAAGCACGCAGTAAAACCAATGAGTTCATCTTGATCAGGAACAACATGAAAAATACCAGTGTGGGATCTGTACAGTTAGAGCTGAATAGAAATTGCTTTATAACCTGAACTCATACACAACAGGGGAGCTAGATTGTTTTAGCTGACTGAGTTACTCAGGTTTTGTAAATACGAGAGCAGAACCTCATGTGGTGTTTCTCCCGTCACATGGCAGGACCCGTGGGCAATCTGAACATTTAGTGGGGATGTGGAAGGTCCAGTGATTGCCACAGAAGTTGGGCTCATTGTCCTTCACTAATCCATGGCTGTGCAGTTACTGCACTCTGTGCTCCAGGTCTGCTCTAGGGTTGGTCAGATGGGCTCCTGCACTCTCAGCATCTGTCATTTCCAGAAGGAATTCAGGATGTGCAGGGAGGTATTGTATTTGGGTTGCCCTCAGATGTAGGAAGGAATGATCAATCTGACTCCATGTTCTCAGAAGGCTAATTTATTATTTTATGATACTATATTATATTAAAGAATGCTATAATAAGCTATACTAAAGAAGGAGAAGGTTAAAAAGATAATAATGAAAACTCGTGACTCTTTCCAGAGTCCTGACACAGCTTAGCACTGATTGGTCATTGAGTCAAAACAACTCACAGTAGAAATCCAATGAAACAATCACCTGTGGGTAAACAATCTCCAAACACATTCCACATGTGAGCACAAAACAGGAGAAGCAAATGAGATAAGAATTTGTTTTCCTTTTTCTCTGAGGCTTCTCAGCTTCCCAGGAGAAAATCCTGAGCGAATGGATTTTTCAGAAAATGTGAATGTGACAGGGAGGAGGCCATGGCTGAACATTGTTCTAGCATGAGGCTAACAGCAATGGTCTTGGCTGGGGACTCTGCTTGTCATGCAAGCAGGACCTGTGTGGAGCCCCAGGGGCTGGGAAGAGATGGTGGCCACGTGTGGGCTGCTGCAGAAGCCAGGAAAATTGGTTTGGCCTCTGTGCACACCCAGCTGTCCCCTCAAACTACATGCAACCATAAGAGCAGATAAAGTGGCTTCTTCATCTCTACAGTTTCTGTATCATGGGAAGGGCAAGAAGCCTCGATCCAACAGCATGGGCCTCATTTTGTGGTGTCTTTTAGAGACCTTATACCCTTCCCCAAAAAGAACACAGGTTGTCAGATGTTATCTACTTCTGCAAATTTCTTCTTAAGAAGGGCATGACTGTAGTGCCCATTTTGTCCCTCACACACCCCTTGTATTGATCTTGGCTCAGTCCCTTTTTGACACATTACAGATGCAGACTCGTACAGAGAAGAATAAGGACAGCAATACTGAATGCTTAAACAAGTATACTTGACCCATCCAAAATGCTACATGTTGGATAGTGCTGAAGCAGAAAAGTCTCTTTCTTTGTAAGATAAAAAGGAGATACTGAATTACAGGCAAAATATTTTTTCCTGGCCCTTCCATGGATAGCTAGATCTGGTGACAATAGAGGAATAGACTAATTCTGCTAGAAAAAGAGTGGAAGTTAGGCACAAAATTATTTAAGTGAATGGTTTCCCATGTAAGTAAAACAGATGAAAATTAGAATTGAAAAACTCTGGGAAGTTGGATATTCTGACTCCCCATCATGCATGATTTATTAGTCCTGTCTGAGTTTCCACTCATGCTCCTTTTTTGTTAAAGAAATGAGGCGAGGTGGAGGGGGAGGAAGCATGAATTAACTTGTGATACACAGCGATTTATTTAGCAACCTAACTCCTAAACTTTCCTGGGAAACAATCCTGTAAAAGAGAGGCCTGATTTTGTTGCTTTTTACGGTCAGGAGCAGCCCCAGTGAATTCTGAGGAGTTACAGTAAAAGTAGAAGAACAGTGTGACTCAGTCCTTCTCTTGATATTATCTAACCATGACACATAGGACAGACTTTTTAAGTAGGAAGCTCATTTTTGTGCTCCATTCAAAACCAAACTGAGCTTCAGCCAGTCTTGTTTTGTAAACTGCTGTGATGCAAGGGAGCCACACACCATGGACAGAAACATAAGAAATGTCTTTGTGATTTGTAGAGTGTTTGTGAGAAAACAAACATCATAAATACAGAGATAACTCTACACACACATCAACAAGGTGGGGTTCATTGTAACATGGAAGTAAAAGAGTTTAATTTTTTTTTTAGGTGAACCATTCATTTTTCATAGCAAGACATTAATACACACGAACTTGGGTATGTGTGGTGTGTGTTTGTTGTTCTCACCATTCTCTGCAATGACTGAAGTTCCCATTTTACCCTTTTTGGTTGTATTTGCCCAGATTGTTATGTGCTGTCGTCATGCTCTAGTATCAGCACTATCCAGTCTGTTTTCAAAATAACTTATCATGACTAGACACCACCCTGCTGCTTTCTTTTTTTCAAAGCCCTTTAAAATTATCTCTTCCCAGACAGTTCCTTACTGACGTCTGGTGTCTGGAGCACTTTGTTTATCATGGGGGGAAAAAAAAGCAGATTAATCACAGGATTTTCTTTGCTTTTGATGCTGCTACAAGAAGTTAATTTGTACAATACTGTGACTAAAAACCAGTGAAATGCTCCAACCCAAAATCTGAAATGTAAACCCCTCCCAACCCACAAAGTTTAAAAGTGAACCTTGTAAATCTTCAAATTGTGTCTCTGGCTCTAGAAATGGGAAAACTTTTGATTGTGAGAAAGAATTTTGTTTTCCCAGCCATTGATACCTTGTAAAACTTTTTTGGAGGCATTTTTGAAGACTAGAGCTGTATTCATGACAATTTCTTCAGAACATTGTGTTCCACACACTTTTTTGTGTGTTCTAGGCACCTGCTGTGCTGAGGTGTTTATTTGAAGATGACAATGTAATGGTTTTAAGGGCATAGAGAGTATAAGCTTTTTCCCCATCCATATGTTCTCAGCTTGGGATATGCAGAAATAATTTTTTTTATTAATATTTCAGAAGAACAGACAGAAGTCACTTTTTTTTTTACTTCAGAATAACATTACCATTACCTAGCCATTGGGATTACATAAAAAATTCAGTTCCCACTTCAGGTTTAGAATATGATGCCTCCCAAAGCAGCTTCCCTCCATCTGTTTTGCATATAATGAGGGCTTTTCTGTATTTTCTTCCTCCTTCTCAGTCATTTATTTGGTATGAATGATTCAGAAAAACTTCTGCACTTGCTTAAAGACTAAAGCTCTGATTCTGGTGACAAATGCAGGGTTAGTTTAAGTGCTTACACGCTTCTATATTTTTTTTAACAGATTTTCCCTCCAAGTAATCCAGTTAGAGAGAGAAGAAAAAAAAAGGTAGAGTACTTAATTTTCTCTTCACATGGACTTTACACTTCTGGTTTTGATATAAAGAGACTCTACTGAAGTTGTGTATTGCCTCCATACCCAAACAGGATGAAAGCCCCACTGTGTTAAAACACTAAAGCAGCATTGTTTAATATTAAGCATGTGTCAAACAGTGCCTAAACTAGTAAAACAAAAGGTGAAAAAGGGCCTTTGCTAAGGAGCTTAAATTGCAATTGGGCGGCTACCTGGTGTGTAAGGTGTGCCTCTGGGCTCTGTCAGGTGCACCCCCAGGTTTGAGGTAATCCTAGGCTGGGTTTAAGATGTGGTGGCGTGATATGTTGACAAACAGGGGGAGGTGTGTGATGAAAAATTCCCCACGCACAGGTGAGCTCCAGCCAAGGAAATGCTGAGAAAGAACCACGGGTGTGGGTACTGCAAGGGGGTGAGTGGCTCTAACAGAGAAAAGGGAGCCTGGCACCTTGCCAGGAAAAAGGTTCATTTTCCTTGTGTTACAGACCCAGGTCTGGAGTGTAGAGATGTGTGAAGAGATGGATTTAGGCAGAGTCATTTTACAGTGTTGTAATTCTGAATGCTCAGGAGGCAGCAAGGATGTTTTTGTCTTTTGTAGTGTGCTGTACTCCCAGAACTTCCTCCATACAAATTTGTCTGATGGGCCATCATCAGTTGTGGTGTTGTGAGGTCCCCAGGATGAGGTGAGAGATGAGAATTCCACTCCATGTTCTCAGAAGGCTGATTTATTATTTTATGATATTATATTAAAAGAAATGATATACTAAAACCATAATAAAGAAAGAGAAAGGATACATCAGAAGGCTTAGCAAGAATGAATAATAATGAAAGCTCGTGACTGACTCAGTCTAACACAGCTGGCTGTGATTGGTCATTAATTAAAAACAATTCACATGGAACCAATCAAAGATGCACCTGTTGGTAAACCATCTCCAGACCAAATCAATCAAAAAAAATCAATCAATCAAAAAAAATTCCCAAGCAATCAGATAATTATTGTTTTCATTCTTTTCTGAGGCCTCTCAGCTGCCCAGGAGAAAATCCCGGGCAAAGAGGATTTCTCAGAAAATATCATGGTGACATTCAATAGAATAGGGAACGCGAGACAACAGCATGGATAGCAGACAGTATCTAGGTATTTCCCCTTTAGTAAGGGAAAAAATGTCAAGTGTTGGAAATGAATGGGCCTGCACCCCAGAAAAAGGTGAGGGAGGATTCCCTGGGCACCCATCTGGGTGGCAGAGAGAATGGGCTGGGAAGGAGTAGGGAGGGTCTAGAAAAGGAGACAAATTCATGCAGTAGGAAAACACACAGGAGAGCTTTCAGAGAGAGGGTTTCAGGGTTACTAAAGAGTGCAAGGACTTGATTACAGAACTTTATTTTGAGCATGAAATTATTAATGAAGACAGATCATGCATCAAATAGTTGTAAACAAAGGGCTCAGGGTTTTCTGGAAATTAAAATGGGTATATTTGCAATGCTCTGTGGCAAACACTGGATCTGGTTTTGAACAAAGTAACCATTCTGTGAGAGAGTACCAAGGGCATAATCAGTGAAAAACGCTCCTGTTTGCCACAGTTTTAATCAATCATTAATCAGCCTTTCTTCTTTCCAGTTCTGTTTTCTTCTGCTTCTGCCTTGCTCAGCTCCAGGCCTTTATTCAGAGTGGTGCAGTTGCACTGGTGCCCTGGCAGAAGTTTGTGCATTGAGGAAAGGAGTTTCCTGGACTCATTCTGCCACAAACATTCCCGCTAAATGCAACAGCCTGGAAGGGCTCCAGAGCAGAGACCCTGAAAAACACAACCCAGCTGGTGTGAGAGATAATAGCTGCCAAGTGAGGGTAGCTGTCTGCAAGAAGTCACGCACAGGGATGTGGCTTGGACTCTTCTGCCCTTGGATATTTTGAAATGTGAATAATCAAAGTCATTAGGCTGCTTTTGCTATGCTAATGAAATGGTCTTGCCTAAAGACTAAAGGAGACAAAAATCTGTATTTAATGGCCATAGAGGTCCTGGACTGTGGCATGGGTTACTGTCTACTCACTCACAACCGCATATTGGCATAGAATGTTTCTTTCTGTTAATTGTATTCAAGAAAAGACATTTTTTCCTTCTATCTCTAGGAACTTTGCTTCTTTTCCTTACAAAATCAATAGACCAGTTTGCCTGAAGGCATGGTGACTGCAGGTGTGTGGCTGTGCACGCCTGGATGTGGATATGGGAGCATTTCTCTTCACCAGCTTGAGCTGATGGGTGGCAAATCAAACTCTTCCACACTGTGAACTTGAGTATTGCTTCAATTACATAGGCTGCACTGGCTTAATGCTTGAAGTTCTGCCTTAGAAAACCTGACAGAAATGAAAAGTAGCTGTTAATATTAAAGTTGGTGGATGAGGTGAAAAGGATTTTATGGGTAACTGTAAAGAAAAATGCACATCCAGCAGAAATATTCTGCAGAAGCAGCAGATTTTATTGTGGTTCTGTGATGAAGTCAGGAACAGCTCTATCAGGAAAGGCATTGAGAATATTCTCCCTGAGATGCAGAATGCTTTCAGGAGCTTCCCAAATGAATGAGGAACAAAGTGCAGTAACCACCAAAGAGATGCAGATGCTGCTCACCAGCAGCCTGGCCACTCTTAGCACACAGTGCTGTGAGCCCAGCAAAGCAGGTTTCACTTGGATTAGCCTTCTTTCCCACTGACATCTTAGCATCTAGATAGCCCTATAAAAGTAAAATTAGCCACCATTTCTCCTCACAGCACACTAGAGACATTATAATACCTCCAGCCCAAATTTTCTTAAGTTTACTCCTGTCTTTAATACCTCTGCCCCAAATTTTCTTAAGTTTACTCCTGTCACTTTTTCTTATCAGAATCTGAATCCCCCATCTTTTATTGTCATGCACTATCTTTTGAACTTATTAAAAAGGGAAATCACCCCTGTCCCCAGTAGGGCAGGATGACAGAGCACATTTGGTGTACATCTGTGGCACATTGAGCTTTACCTTGTGGTTCAGGGGTAAGCATTTAGAGAAGAAAATGTGACTGCTGGGGTATGAAAGATGTGCTCTGCTTCTTTTTAGAAATAAAATCAAACCTATGGCAGTCGAAGGACATTGTCTTCCCACACCACTTCCCTCTTGTTTCGAACCAGAGCTGCTCCATCCACTTGTTTTTATTTACTTCAGATTGGGGTTAGAAGCCTATGGCAATGAGGGAGCGAGCATGATCCTTAAGACGGATCTATTAATTTATTTCTATTTTTTTTTTGGCTTCTAATTTCATTATGAGTAATTAGAATTTGGCCCCTTGCTTTTCACCAAAAAATGAAAGTCCTGAAGCGGTTTCGGGAGGTTTGGACGCCTCCGGTCGTGCTCTGCGTGCGATGGCTTGACCCCGTTTCACAAAGCACCGCC
>NW_005054384.1:947053-1046339 GCF_000277835.1 Geospiza fortis
GAGGGATGGTGGTGCTGTCCCCCGGGCGAGGGGGCGGTGGTTGCGGGGCACCGCGAGTGAGCCCGCGGCCGCGTCCCTGCGAGCCCGTGGCCGTGTCTGTGTGTGTTTGCGCGGGTCCGGGAGGTGCTGCCCTGCTTGTGGCCCAGCCTCCGTGCTCGGGGAGGGCTGCGACACGCAGGTGCTCCGCTCAGGGACGCCTTAGGGAAGGAATGAGCTCGTCCAGGCTGGAGTAGGAGCCCTGGAAGTGGCCGCCTGTGGTGTTGGACCTTAAAGCTGCGCTTGGCCCGGAGATTGGCCGGTGTGAGGTGTTATCCTGAGCACCGTGCGCTGCTCTGCTGAGCTGGGGCTCTGGGTTTCTGCTCTCTCATAGAGTGAACCACAGAGTGGTTTGGGTTGGAAGGGACCTTAAAGGCCATCTAGTTCCACCCCTGTGCCATGGGCAGGGACACCTTCCACTAGACCACGTTGCTCAAGACTCCAGCCAGCCTGGCCCTGAGCACCTTTAGCGATGGGGCAGCCACAGCAGCTTCTCTGGACAGCCTGTTCCAGTGCCTCTGTGCTGGCTCCAGGTCTGCTGTCTGTATCCTCTGTGGTCCCCCAGAGATTTTGGTAATTTCTGCACACTAGAGCTATGGTAATTGCAGCCTAAACAAATCTTAGGGAGCAAATGATGTCCCGGGGCATGTGGGAGAGCAGAAACTTTCCCTTGTTGGAAATGCAGGAGCTGTGCGTTAGCATCTTTTTGGGAGAAGGTATTTGGTAGCTTTTCCAGCCCATACAGGCGGTGTGGGCTCTATTTTTTTACAGCTTTGAGAGCAAATGGTGGCTGCCATGGCCATTTGCACTTGTGGGCTCTTTCTGTGAGCACTGGTGTTTATTCTTTCCCTGCAGGTAACCAGCCAGGAGTGTGTGCTGGCCTCGGTATAAAGCAGCTCTTGAGCCTGTGCTGGGATTTGTGTAGGTTGTTTCTTTGGTGTAGGAAAGGTGAGTAGGATTATTTCCATGTGTTGCTCTAAGGCTTTCTAGTTTAAATGCTTCCAGAAGTGGACTGATATTCAAACAACATTGTGATTTGCTAGTTCTTTCTAAATTTGTTTGAGAATTGTGCTTCTGCCTAATGTTTTATATAAGTGAACTGGAATTTATGGCACCCAGGTACTATTTGGTCTTTGTGTAAGTGTATCTTTTATACTAACTAAATTTTTTATTGCTTTTGGCTAAAAAGCCAACTAAACTTTGGCAAAGAGGTGCAAAGACCCCTATTGTTGGGTCTTAATTTGGTTTTGTAGATTATGTAATCTATTCCTGTGGATAACAGAACCAACTAATCTGAATAACGAAGTATTTGCAGAGACAGAGCTTTCTGTGCAGCTATTTTATGTGTAGTAGCTCATGCTGTGAACACACTGCAATTTTTAAATTTTACCTGTGATATGTTGAGCAAGGATCAGTTGCTTTAGGTGGAAATGCTGTCAAATACCTGTTTTTGTTATACACCTAGGATCTTACAGGGTGCAGTTTAGTGTTGGATCTGATGTGACACCTGAATCCTAGCAATAACTGATTGCTTTGCTTAAAGTGCAGCTGATTATTGGGAGTGGAAAAAGTGGACCAGGTAGGGGGTTTTGTCTGAGATGTTTCTTGCCCTACACAAATCTCAGCCTGCCTTTGCATGAAATGAGACTTTCTTTTGTATTTTTTAGCTGTCTGTTGGGTGTCAAACAATACCCCCTGATATTCTGTAAAAATATCAGTCCTCAAAGGCTTTTTAATCCTGAGCTGTGCCATTAGGCAGAAATCAGCACTGAGGGGGTTTGCAGAGTGCCCTGGTTTGATGTAGACTCTGTTTTAATGTGAGATTAGAGGAGAGCTAAGCTGCTGTTACAAGCAAGATCAGATTCCCGAGTCTGTTAATGAATTCAGCTTTTCTAGACACTTTTTTTATTTTGAAAGCCTGTTAAAATGAATGCTGGTATTGTGCTGGGTGTTTCCCAAAACCCAGAATGCATGGGCCTACCCCATCCTGCTGACCTAATTCAGGGTCACAGAGGGCCTGAATTTGAGACTCTTGGAGTGTGACTGAAGCAGCTCCAACTGATTTGAGATGAGGGGAGCTCCTTCAGTGTGTCATGGAAATCCAGCCCAAGGTTGGGAGTGCAGAAATCAGAGCTCAACCTCCCACTGCACATGGTTTTGAGAGCACTTAATATTCATCTGAGGTACAGCAATCCCCCCAGTGCAGAGAACTGTATTTTTATATTTTTTCCCCTGCTCTGTCTATTGCCATCTAGCCTTGTCTCAGGTCAGAGGGATCGGGTGGGGTTTTCAGAGTTGCAGTTCTGTGCTAGATGGGCCTTTCAGGCATCCCATTGTCTGCTAGCAGATCTTTGCCCACCTTGGCAGACCCTTGGGTGTGTGGTCAAAATGTATCTGCCACTGAAGACAATCCAGAGGTGATGTTACTTGAAAGAAAAAAGAGAAAGGTGCTGTTTGATCATATGAGTGTGTAGCTGTCCTACTTAATGAGGACAGTAAATAGGCTTTTTCTGCCCACTCCAAAAGTAAAAACATTAATCCTGGTGCCTGAGAATCTGGCATTGTAATTCACAGACAGGAGAGGAGAAATAGACTTGAAAGTCAGGAAGGGGATGGGATAATCTGAGGTCACTTGGGGATTCAGTGAAATGAGGACTCACTGGTTGTTAGTGAGTGTCTGTGTTGTCACACATGAGTGTGGAGGCATGATGGAGGAGATGGCCTGGGGAAAATGTCAAGCACAGACTGGCATAATTAGCAGGACAGGATGGGGATGTGAGGAAATTCTGCAGAGTGTGACTATGTTGACACCTCCTTTGAGAAAAGCTGATAAGGTTTTGTGTGTTGCAGTCCTGTGGTCCCACTCTGCAGTTCCTCTGGCTGAGGGCCACAGCTGCTCTCTGTGCCTGCATTCCCTTGGAAGAGTGAGGATCTGGGTAGTCCTGGTGGGCTCCAGCTACATGTGGCACCTCAGAGTTCCCCCGTGAGGGAGATCTGCTGCTCTGGGAGCCTGGGATACTGAGTGAGGCTCTGTTTAAGCACTTGAGGAAAAGTGTAGGCTGGAACAGCTTGTACAAATCTGCTCCTAATCAATGGTTTTAGTGGGCTAGTTAAAACAAGCTGGGTGAAGGATGGCACTTTCCTGCCCCCATGAAATCTCATGGTTTGGAATTCCTCCCACTCTCAGTTGTAAAATCACACTTGTTTCTTTGCTTGTTTTGATTCTAATAGCTGTTTACTTTTCACTGCCTTATTGCTACTTGTACTGCATTATCTGTGGGATGTTTGATGTGTCTGTCTCGTGTCTCTGTCCAGATGTATCGCTGTTAGATGCCAGACCAGCTGCCCTCTGTGCCAAGCTGTAACCAAAATGGCAAAGTACAGGCTCGTTCTCCTGAGACATGGGGAAGGAGCCTGGACCAAGGAGAATCGCTTCTGCAGCTGGGTGGACCAGAAGCTGAGCAGTGATGGCATAAAGGAAGCTCAGAACTGTGGCAAGCACCTCAAAGCCCTGGGCTTCGAGTTCGACCTCGTCTTCACCTCCGTGCTGAGCCGCTCCATCCAGACTGCCTGGCTGATCCTGCAGGAGATGGGCCAGGAGTGGGTCCCCATCCAGAGCTCCTGGAGGCTCAACGAGCGTCACTATGGAGCCCTGATTGGGCTCAACAGGGCAGAGATGGCTCTGAACCACGGCGAGGAGCAGGTGAAGATCTGGAGGAGGAGCTACGATGTCACCCCGCCCCCCATCTCTGAATCTCACCCCTACTACGCTGAGATCTACAATGACCGCCGCTACAAATGCAGTGATGTCTCTCAGGAGAACCTCCCAAAGGCTGAGAGTCTCAAAGATGTGCTTGATAGACTCCTTCCCTACTGGAATGAAAAGATAGTGCCAGAACTGAAAAGTGGCAAAATGATTCTTATCTCTGCTCATGGCAACAGCAGCAGGGCTTTGCTGAAGCATGTGGAAGGTAAAGGCCTTTGTTTTAGCCTTCCCCTCTCCTTGCTCAATGCCTTGGAGCTTTATGTGTTGTTCTGCAGGGTATATTATTTACCTGGGCAAGGTAAGAGTGTCTGTGGGCTCCAAGGAGGAAGTAGAAAGTTGGTCAAGGAAGCAAACTGGGAGATGTGGAAAGGGGAGAGTGTAGTAGAAACAGGTCATCCCAGCCAGGGAATAATGTGCTCTGACTCCATAATTCAGGAGGCTGAACAATTGCTTCATTAAGCTATACTATATTACACTAATACTGTACTAAATTACATACTAAAGAGACACTATACTAAAGAAAAACCCACTATTGTCTGAGACAGCCAGGCCACAGCTTTGACCCAACTGGCCAAGGAAGCAAAACAACCTTCACCAGTGTCCAGTACCCAAATCACTTTGGGTAAACAATCTCCATAACACGTTCCACGTGTGCAAAGCAACAGGAGCAGCAAGTAGAGATAAGAATTGTTTTCTCTTCTTCTCTGAGCTTCTCACTGCCTTCCCCAGGAAAAGTCCTGGGAGAGAGTTGTGCCTGCTGCTCTCTGTGGAGAGAGCTGTGGCCACAGGGAGAGAATTCCTTAGGTTCATGTAGTTAAGGAAAGGGCCAGAAGCTTCCATTTTATTTCTCATTGTTCATTTAAAACTACTGTATTCAAACAAAACTTGTGGTTGGTTTAGATAGACAAAAACTCTGCAGGCTCACATTATTTTTGTTTTTTTTCAGCTGCTTTGTCAGGTTTGTGATAATCATTTCTTAATTAAAAAAGCATTGCTGTAACACAGCAGAATAAAAGTGCCTGGCTTGGGTTGTGGAAGATGTTCTGTTACTTCAGTGGGTCACCCTGATAATTTTTACTTAAAAGTTATGTGACAGAGTTCTGCAGAGAATAGGCACTTGCTAAAGCTTGTGCAAATACTCCAATGCATCCCAATAAACAGCCAAGTTGGTAGCTTGGCATAAGGTTGTTGATTTACCACAGAATGGTTTCTGTTGGGAGATATCTCTTAAAGGCCATCTAGTCCAGTCCCTGTGCAATGAGCAGGGACGTCTTCAACTAGGTCAGACTGTTAAAAGAGTCCTGTTCAGCCTGGCCTTGAATGTTTCCAGGAATGGGATATCTGCTGCCTCTTTGGGCAGCGTGTTCCAGTGTTTTACCAGCCTCATCATAGAAACTTTCTTCCATATATCTAGTCTGAAAGGATCTTCTTTTAGTTTAAAACCATCATCCCTTGTCCTATTGCAACAGGCCCTGCTAAAAAATCTGTTTCCATCTTAGAGGTCTTTCTGGAACCATTTTTTCTCCAAGCTGAACAGCTCCAGCTCAGTCTTTCCTCACAGGAGATGTTCTCCATCCCGCTGCTCGTTTTTGTGGCCCTCCTCTGGTCCTGCTCCAACAAGTCTTACCTGGGCTGAAAATCCCAGAACTGGTCTTGAAAAGGACTTATTTGTGACTTTATCATAAAAAACATCCTTTTCATTGTTAGATTCTTCCCTCCCTTCCTCTTTCATCTCCTGGCTTCTTGGCCATCCTAAATTGGAAGTTGGACTATATTAATTTCTTTGTGGGTAGAGCAGAATTCAGTGATTATGTATGTGTGAATGCAGTTGTAGTTACAAATATGCACAGACTGGATTGTGTCCACTCAGGGTTTTTTTTAACTTTTAAAATCCTCTGTTGTGTGGCTCTGCCTGCTGATTACTTTTTGCATTTGGCCGTGCTGGAACAGTCAGGAGTCTGAAGGCTGTGCAGTGAGCAGGTACAAATGGCTTCTGGGACTGGAGAGGCTGTGAATCCTGGGGTGCAGATCGTGGATGAAGGAGGAAGGGCTGGTTCAGTCAGTTCCATGATGTGGCCAGAGTGGTTGTCCACACTGTGTGAAATTATAAAGGAACAAGGGGAAAGGGGATCTGGTGACTCCCCTGCCTCCCAAGGACTGAACCAGCTCCATGAAACCATTCTGGCCAAGTCCTTTGGGGGTGAAATGGTGACAGCTGAGTGTAGGTTCCAGCAGAGATCCTGGGCCACCTTCTGTGCAGGCCTGCACAGGGGCTGGCAGCCTCAGGGACTGGGAAGGGTTGCTTTGGAGTTAGCCTGGCTAACTTGGATTTCTTGCTGCACTGAGATCAGGGAGGAGCAGTGCTGCAGAACTTTGGGACAATTCCTAACTCTGTGTAACTCTTCCAGGACTGCCCATACTCAAGGTATAATTAAGTTGTCCTTTGTCTTGCAGTATACTTTCACCCTCCCAGCACATGCTTACATGGGGAAATGTGAGCTGTCCTTGGCAGAGGATCTGGTTCTGTTGACCAAGGACCTTTGGTGAGCTACCCCAGCTCCCACACAGGAACTATTGGCAGGTACCTGCTTGGCTCGCCTGCCCTTTAAGTAGTGGAAAAGGGATTTCTGAAGGATAGCATGGACAGAGCTTTGAACCCCTGGTGTTACAATCTGCCTTTGTTGTTTTGTTTTTGCCTTTTTTTTTTTCCCTTGGCCTAAATCTAGCTGGATCTAGGAGGTTCCTTGTCTGCATTGCTGACTGTCTCCCTTTCTCTGCTGAAAGGTTGTGAGTTGCTCTGGAACTCTGCTTGAGTTGGACCTGACTCAAGAGTGCTTAAACTTTGCCAGTCTACTGTACTTATAGCACCCACTGTGAGATGGACTGTGTTTTTGTGGATTCTTCTTTTTTATAAGCTTTGTATGTCCTACACTTGAATGGAGTTTTTTAAGCCCCTCCAGCTTAGCTGGAACCTTTTTTTTCCCTTTTCCTTTTTTTTTTTTTTCCCATTTTGAAAACTGGGTTCCAAATGCCTCAAGCAGCAATCTTGTGTGGCTGCTTGGATGTCTTAGTCATGGTGTTAACTTGATCTTGGAAGATGTAGATCAAACTTTAAATGGCAGGAAATAGGAATGTTTTCATTCAGTTGGATCTGATGAAACAATTCTAATTGTTTTAGTGTCAATTTGAATTTTTTTTCCTAAAAGACTACAGAGTATCCCTTGCAGTTACTATTTCAGGGAGGTATTTTCTTGAAGCAGGACTGCAATTCTCTGAATCTGTGTTTTCCTTGTTCTGAGTAATTGGTAAAGAGCTGGAAACGTAGTTCTGCTTTCTACTTGCATGCAATCATTGGAGCAACAGTGTCATGCTCAAAAGTCTTTGATTGTGGGTTTGGATTTTGTTCTTGTTTTCTCATTGCACAGAGTGGGCCTCATTAAGATGTATGAAATGTCTGTAGAATCTGTCATGCTGAATGAGCATCCTGGATGCACAGGATCTGTTTAAAGGTGTTTTTTTCTCAATTCTTTGGAGGAGGATAATTTTCTCTTTATCTAATAACCAGTGCTTCATATTGAACCCTCTTGACAGTGTCCCTTTATGAAGATATTAGTGTAATACTTGTGACCACCTTGCCCCGTTTCTGTTGAAGTGCTGACTGGAGACCAGATCCAATGGACTGATTTACCAGATGAAGGATTGGTGGGCTGTCTCAGCTTTTTCTTCCCAGCCATTTAACCCTGGGCACTGGTGTCAAGTACCTCAAAACAGGGTTTGTGGAATGCCTGATTCTAGAATTTCCAGTAGTATCCCAGTAGTTTACATGCTGGAGCTGCACATTCTGACCTGGTGAGGATTGTGTGTTGAGGGCTTCTTAATAAGATTATTTCACTGATTTTGCTGCTTAGCCTTCTTAAGGAAATACTACTTATGTGAGTGTGGTGTTGTGAGTACAGTTGCAGGAAACAGCTTGAGATCCAACAACTCGGTGGTCTTGAAATGAGACGGTCTTGCTCTCCCTGTCATTTCCCCCAGTCTTTGCTCAGTGCTTCTGCTGCTTATTTCTTCTGAGCTTGCTGGGCCTCTTCACAAATGACCTTGGCTGTGTTTTGGCCACTGCTGTGGCAGGGCTCCCACAGCATCAGGAATGTCTCTCCAACATTGTCCCCAAATGGGCTGGGGTTGGGCAAGCTCTTGGGAGGGCACATAGCCAGGAGAGCTGACCCAAAATATTCCTTAGCCCTTATGATATCTGCTCAGTAGGGAAAGCTAAGAGAAGGGAGGAAGGGCATTTGTGATGGCATTGGAGCAATAGCTCTGCACACTGAAGCCCTGATTAGTGGCAAGTGATTGGATTGCCTGCTGATGGGAAGTAGAGAATAAATCCTTTGCTTTCCTTTGCTTCTGTGCTTGGCTTCTACTTGTGCTTTAGTAAACTGTCTTTATCTTGACCCACAAGTTATTTTTGCATCTTTTCTCCCCACCCATTGTGCTGAGGATGGGAGTGATAGAGCAGCTTGGTGGGCACCTGGTGTCCAGCCACACCACCAGCCCACCACAGTTCTTTTTTGGTGCCCCACTGTAGCCCCCTACCACTAAAGCCTGGCTGTGCAAACCTTAAACAGACAGAAAGTCTTGGCAGACATGAGTGGAACAATTGTAAATTATATACTACAGCCATGGTTGTAGCCCACCCATCTTTCTTTCCTTAAAATTTGCACAGCAAAGTAAGATTCTGTCAAGATCAAAAGCCAGATTGTAACACTGTGCTTGCTTCCCTCCTCTGCCCTGTTGAAGTTAGATCTTTTGTCAGCCTGCAGGGAGGGCAGAAAGTGGCTCTGGATATTTACCTTACTAGGCTAAAGCTTTAGTGCTTTCATTAAGCATATGGGGTGCTATGACCTGATTTAGAACTCAGTTACAAAGCACCAGTATTAAACAAGCTTTTGTGGATGAATTGGTGCATTTCATCTTGTGTATGATCTTTTATTGGATGAATCACCTGGACATGCAGAGAGGAGGGTGTTGTTATTCTCAACAGCTCTTGTGGGTTTTGGGTTCCCCTGACTATAAGAATAGGGAGAGAGGAACTTGGTAAGAACAGGTGAGAGGGAACAGGAAGCTGAACCAGCACCTCTGAAAGTGCTGTAATGCTCAAAATCAGTGGGGTTTGTCTCTGTAGGACTCTGCAAGGTCCAGATATTTCAAAACACTCCATGGGCTACCACATGAAGGTGAATTCTTTAACTTGCCTGGAGAGATTTCCAATTTGTGTGTTTGGTTACCCAGTTTGGTTAAATGGAGGATAAGTGAGCTGGGGAGGAATTCTGAATGTGATTTTTGAAAGGTCTCTTTTATAAAAGTGCTGTACCAAGTTACTGTATGTTCCTGTGCCCAACTGCTCCCTGCTGTACAGGTGAGGAGCACTCAGGTGTCAGGTCACTCAGGTGTCCTGAGTGTTCCCAGGACAGAACATGGGATATGTTCACTTGAGGAGTGCAGCTGCCTTGGCAGCATTTTATCTGGGCTCCTCAGGAAGTCATCCTGAGTATTTCAGTAGTGTCTCTGGGTTCTCACATCTATCCGTAGGTAGGACCTGGGTTTTAAACCTTCTTGGGTAAAATCTGCTTCCAGCAGCTCAGTATTTCAGCAGTGCTGAGACTTTGGTATTAAACTGGAGGGAAGCATGTTGCTTTTTCAGTGGTCTTATTTACCATTGCACCTTGGAGTCAGCAGTTGAGGTCTTGCCCTGATTTCACCCTTCTTCCCTGTGCCATGGGCTGGGTTGTGACTCAGGCCAGCTCAGATGGAGCTCAGGAAAAGGTCAGCTGGTTCTGGTTACAGCACATGGAGTAACTGGATAGCAGTCAGCTCACACTGCAGCCATTGGTGTGATCCCTTTGGTGTCCTCCTGGCCTGCTGGCTAGGGAGTGTTCTGGTGAGCTTTTCTGCAACCAAAGAGCTTGTGTGACCAGCCTGGTCAGCTTCTTGCTTCCTGAAGAACAGAAATGCTACACACAGAAACAGGGCACTGTTGTTTCTTTAGGATTTTCATCTGACTTCAGCTTGTGTTTCCAGACTTCTGGCTGTGGGGCTGCACTTCCATATGGGGAAAACTCCTGAGGAGAAAACCATCATGTTTGCTGCTGTGTGTTTATCCTAGGCTGCACTGTTTTGCTTTGTAAATCAATACTAGTTGACATTGTGGTCACTTTGTGTTCTGTAAAAACAGTAAAATGCATTTCTGAATTCGTGTAGCTACAGCTAGTTTTGTTTAATCCATCTCCAGAGGAAACTTTTAAATATCACGTCTCCTGACCACATTATGTGGTTTGCCTAACTCTCCTGCATGACTTCATCTGCTGTGTGTGTATATGAATGGTTTAGTCTGGGACACTGAACTTAGGAGGTGGTCAGAACACTTCCTAGGCATGGATTTTCTGGGAATATGCGTGGGGATGTGGGTGTTGTTAAAATCTAATGCTTCAGAATCCTTGAAATAAAAGCTCAGGCAGCTTGGCTGCTTGTTTTGCAAACAAAGTCCTTGAGAACAGTGCTTGTGCCTGGTGAATAGATGCAGTATTTTTCCCATCCATTTCTGTGCCAGTTTTAAATTTTAGGTATTCTTTGAGATTTTTTTCCCTGTAGGTCTGATCCTGTGGCCTACACCAGGTGTATTATTTGTCCCTTGTATGCAAGAATTGCTTGAGCTATCTGAGTATGACTTGTTTCAATGCACTGATGCTCAATATGTAACAAGGTGTAAGTTCTTTGCCAAGGCTTGTTTCTGGTGCTCCATGCCCTTCTGAAACTTAGGGCTCACCCAAGTGCTGAGCATAAAGCAAGAATAGGGCACTGCAAAAGTTGGCTGCTGGTGCAGTCTCTGGGCAGGGGCATGTGATCCTCATCTCATGAACAATTCTGTTTTTTCTGGCCTGTTGTCACCCTGCTGTTGTTGAGTTGCTTGACTCATGTGTGTTTTCCTGTTAATGTGATGGCTCTGCTGTTCTACTTAACGTGCAAATCTCTGGTAAATTTACACCCCTGCGTTCTGAGGACCATCTGTTTTGTCAGCTGCTCCAGGAGGATGTTTGCTTGGTGCACCTTGGTCTAGTTCATGTGGTGTCATCACTTCAGAAGCTCGTGGTGTGCATTTTCTGAGTGAATTACTCAAAGCTGCCCTGCCTCACAACAGCAGGCTGCTGCTGGGACCTCAGTGCTTCCAAAAAGGGGGGGAAAGGAAATCTTGACATTCCCAATGACACCAGCTTTCTTTTGCCTGATTTTTTTGAGGGATAATATCTTTGCAGTCAATGCTTTTAAAGCAATTATTTAGACTTTACTAGGATGTTTGGTCTTGAAGCTCACTTGGAGGCTTTGGATGTGTATTTGATATAAAAATAACCAGCAATTTCATGGCGATGAGAGCCCAGAATATTTTAATTGCATGTCTGCATAACATAAATATTATTTTCCAGGTACACATTCCTTTAGTTAAGTGGAAGAATGCTCCAAGCTGTACAAGTTGACTTTCTGCCTCCTTTTTCTTCCCCTCATTTGAAAGTGGAAATGAATATCTTGTGTGTAGGAAGAGAACAGTACTGTAGACTTGCTTGTGAGAAATCAGATGTGGGCAAAGAGTGATTCTCACACAAGTAGAATTAAATACTGGTTTTTGTGACAGTTTGTGTGATAAGAGTTGCCCAGAAAATTTAAGAGAAAAACTAACCTTGTTATCCTGCCTCTTTAAAGAGTCTGTATGGGCTCTCAACAACCTGCAGAGGTTGTTTCATGTTGGAGTAGCACATGTGGGCTCTCATCTTTTGTGATGTGTGAGTTGGGAAATGATGGAGGGGAACCTATTGTACTCCATGTCCTGTATGAAAGGACCAGTGTAGTCTCCAGGGCAATCTCTTCCTGTTTATTTCACACATGTAGGCTGAAAAAGTGAAGAAACTTCTTCACCCTGATGGGATTTCTCTTCTTCAGCTGCTCTTAAAGGACTCCCCAAGCTGTGGCCTAGCTGGGAATTGACCCTTGAGTGGTTGGTGGTGTCCTTGACTGTTTTGAGACTTGGTAATCTCAGAAATAAGGCAGCAGGCAGTGAGGAGGCTGGAAGTGTAACTCTGTTCTGTTTTTCTTTGGCAGGCATCTCTGATGAGGACATCATCAACGTCACCCTCCCCACTGGTGTGCCCATACTTCTAGAACTTGATGAGAATTTGCACCCTCTGGGCCCTCACCAGTTTCTGGGTGATCAAGAAGCTATCCAAGCTGCCATCAAAAAAGTGGAAGATCAAGGGAAAGTAAAATCTGCTGAGAAGTTAAATCCCACTGTCTAACACAGCTGTGTTCAGTGTGTGAGGATGTGTGTATGACTGCTAGGTTGCACTGTGTGAATATCTCAATTTCAAGCACTAAATAATTGGAAGGGACAATTGTTGAGTCTCAGGTTGGTAGTTTACCCCTCTGCCTTTTCAAAAACTGGAATTTAGATTGCAGTGTGAGGTTTTCAATACTGGAAAAGGAAGAGATGATTCAGGTAAGGGAAACTGGCAGGGCAGCCTGCCCCAGATCCACACTGAGGATGGCCCAGTAGAGAAATAAAGGGATGTGATATTGGTGTCAACAACAATCAGTCCTGATCTGTTAAGGAGAAAAGCACCAGCTTACTGGACTAAATTAGTCCAGGATGTTATAGGCACTAAAATTGTCACTGATAAAATGGAACCAGATAACTCTGTTACCAACTACAATTTTTCTGTGTCACAATAGCTGTGTCAATTTGTTCTCAGTGGATTTCCACCTTCAGCTGGACAACTCTCTGCCTTTGTTATTTTGAGTCTTCTGTGGCCAGTTCACAGTCCAGAGAATTTTGTAGAGCTGTTCTGACTACTAGAGTTATTATAGTTATCTTTTTTTACACTCTATTTGGTTTTTAAGGAATGCAGCTGGAATCCCTTTGCCTCCACCATCTTTGCAAAGCCTAGCATCACTGCATTTTGCTGGCTTGCAGTAATAGGATTTAAATCAGACTTTAGTCCACAAAAGAAGCACAAAGGTTTTCTTCTGCTCAATTTTTAAATTATGTAGCTCCTAGTGAGGGACCTGAATGCCTTTGAAACACTTTGGTAATGTGTACCAGAGGTTTCATCACCCCTTAGTCAGTTGATAAATAATTCCTGCTCACCTCAGTAAAAGTGACATAGGAAAAACCCCTCTAAGCTTTCCTGGTATCTTGATAAATGTGTTCCACAGTAACATCAGTGTGGCATTATCTGTATCAAATTCTCTGAAGGGCTGGGAGAGATGCATGCAGCATGTCACAAGTGCTGCTGGGTGCAGCTCGTTCAGCCATCCTGCTGGTAAAGAAAGCTATTCTGCCATGCCTGAAAGAGTTTTTGGCACTGGATGTGACCAGTTCACCCCGTGGTTGGATGCAGTGTGGCAGCCTGGTGTTCTCTTCATGTACCCGAGCACCAGGGTAATTCCACTCCTGAAGAGTTGCTCTTAATCTTACCTGCAGATATGAAACTGGTAACAAGTTTACATCTGACCCACTGTCTCAACACCTGAGCACCTCATTCTGACCTTGGATGGGTGACACCTGTGTGTGTGCTGCTTGAGCTGAATATGTTCTCAGCATGGCCCAGCTGCAAATCTCAATGTTTGGATGGGAATTTCCTTGATACAAGTATAAAGTTTTAAAATCCTGGAGGAGCTGCTGCTTTGCAGTGAGCAGCTCTGTAGCTTGCTTTGTAAGTGTTGAGAGGATGTTTTTTTCCTTTTGAAGAGAGCAGTGTGACAGTGTGGTGTGCCTCTGACAGTCTTGCTGATGTGTGGAGCAAGACTTTGCAGGTCTGATGCCAGCTCACATTAGGGCAGCACATACTCCATAAAAGACTTCTTGCTAGAAGGTAGTTTCTCATGCATGAATGGTGCTTGGCCTTCTCTTTGGTTTTGTTTTTGTAGCCCTTGCTACAGTAGAAACAAAGTTACATGTTTCTCTTTTAAACATAAAGCTGGTAAGTTTCATCTTTCTTTGTACAAGAGACATATTTCAGTGTTTTTTTGGTTGTTTTGGTTTTTTTTCCCTCTGAAATGCTATTAGCAGCTTCTCTGCTACTTGATTTGGTACTGACTTAGTTTCTGGGGTTTTAGTTTCTGTGCTTAGACTAACTCTGACTCTTAGTTTATAGTTTCCAAGTGAGTGTTACAGTGTTAGCTTGCTGATCAGCAAAAGTTCACCTGTGAAAACCCTGGGAAGGGTCGCTGGCACTCAAGTGAGTAAATTCTTCCCCAAACATTAAATAATGTGTGAAGCTTAATATCAAGTAAATGCTACTGTAGGCTTGTTAACAGAGCCACCTGTTGCCAGTGGGAACTGGGTGCATCCAGGTGTGTGAGCACACAGGCCGTTTCCACATCCCTTTGGCACTGTGGAATAGGAATGTAGAATGCTTCAGGATGTGACATGCAGCTGCAATATCCTTGGAAATGAACCCAGCTGAACTGGGAGACAGGCTCTCTCCTCCCCTTGGAATCCATGATCTCCTCTGTGGGTGGAGAGGGGAATGGAAAGGTGGATGAGGGAATTTAGGGAGCATTAACTGCAGCTGAAATCATCCTTTGAGTCGTGGCCAGGAAGAAGAGAACAGCAGTGTGATGTTTGCAGGAGGTGCTGTTTCTGCAGTGCTGCTTGAGATGTGAACAGTGACAGTGCTCTGGGAAGTCTGACTTAGTTTGTTTGAATTGTGACTCCAGTGATGACAGGATTTTATGTGCACATCTGGCAGCAATAACACCTTGCAAAAGTATCAAATGGAACCAACTGGGTATTTCATTCTGCTCTTTAGGGTTATTTTAATGCCTTGCAATTCCAAGTAACCTTTTATTTAAAATCCTGATTCATAAGCCATGCCTATTGAAGAACAGACACCAAGTTCCAAGATGTCAGACACCAAGATCTTCAGGTGTAGCTACATCAGAGGGAGAAATGAGAATCTTGCTGTAGAGATCAGTGGTTGGGAAGCATTTTCCCCTATGTTTGAGTGTGCCTCAAAGTCCTATAAGGTAAATGGTGTTTTTAACATAATGGATGTGGTTGATTTGGTTTGTTTATGCATTTTTAACGTGTGGTTCAGTAGCAGTAATAGCTCTAGATCCTCTTGAAAACCTTTGTAAATATGGTGGAGCTGGCAGGTTCTTTTTAACTCAATAAATTCACCTCAAATAGAATTTAATTTGGCTTCAGTCTTTTTTTTTTTTTTTTCAACTCCTATCCCCTTTATTTCCTTTTCAGGGCTGGTAAGTAAATAAAACTGACCTTCGGGGTGCCTAAACTTCTCAAACACTTGTTTATCACACATCATGCAGTCAATTGGATTAAAATAGTGCTGGAGCCAACACTTCCTTGTGTTTACACGTCAATAAGCTGTGCTGGAGGGAATACATACTCCTCCAAAACTATGGGGGCATTTTCTTAGGAACAAGGAACTTTATTTCCAGAACAGTGCATCTAAACAAATGCTTACTGATTCCCATGCTTGCTTTTCCTTTTAGTAAGAAGCATTACTTTTTGATGTGTGTTTAAAGCTGTGGCTTCTGGAGACAAACCAGCCCCTTCACTCTCCAAAGCACTTTGGTGCCAAGCAGAGTTGGAGCTCCAAGGACAAGCACATGGAACTGCAGGCTTGCTGAGGACTGCTGACCTTCACACAGAAAGCCTTGGATGCTGGGATAATGGCAGGCAGTGTAAAAGTCCTAAGAAAAGTTAGACATGCAGATAGAAGTGGGGAAAGCACAGCTGTGGGGCTTAAAAATAAAAAAGCATACTGAAGAAACAGACTTGTAAAAACTTGGTCTTGTGGTTGTGTTGAGGTTGAGTGGGGAATGGAACAGATCTGGCTGAGCCACTTGTGTACTGGTGCTTATAATTTTGCAGTTAATGTGGCACTGCTGCCAACCAATTCAAAATTGTTCTGGTATTTTATGGTGTATCCTTCCCTTTCCCCCAGTACTTTGCTATGGTAACACCTCACATTGTTCCAGAGCCATGCCCACTGTTTCTTGTGTTGGGAAAAGACCATCTGAAGACCAGCTTGGCTTCAGTCTGCCATACTTTTGTGCTAAGGACTTTGCTATGAGCCTGCTCTGCACAGCCTGAGGAGAGACTGACTCTACCTAGTCACATTTTCAAAATTACAACTTTGTTTTCTTCTTCCTTTTCTTCCTTTTTTTTTTTTTTTTTAGTTTTAATTTGTGGAGAGTGCTCCTTCTCAGAGTTCACAATAAATGACTTGTCTTATCTGTCTTCTTTGCATCTCCTCAGCTTTGAAGCACCATGGGCAGGAGAGGAAGTTGCCATGACAACCCTGCTGCTCAAGGAAGCTCGGAGCTATGGTAGGAACTCTCTAATGATTCAAATAGAGGGTGCAGAAGGGTTTGGAATCTCCTTTTGACAGCTGTGCTGAGCAGGTGTTGCTGCCTTTTCCTTGTGTTAGGTGGCCAGAGGCTCTGGGTGTGGGTGATATGAGAGGGAAGTGCAGTTTAGCCTCGAGAGCAGGATGGCTGTGCCATGGCACTCCTCCTCCCACTGCCTCATCCCTTGTCACCCAGCAGCTATTCCAGCCTTGGGGCTGTTCCAGCAGAACTGAGCAGCCAGGTTGTGTCCCCACAACGCCGAAAAAAAGGCAGCAGGGGGAGAGGCTTCCTGTCCTTGCTCTTCCCATTCTGCTGGCGGAGCAGGGGAGGGCAGCAGACACCCGACTAAGGCTGTGCTGAGCTGTGCTGTCCCTCCCAGGGCAATGAAATGGCCTGGAGATCACTTCTGATGGCTCTTCTGAAAGGAGGGGCATTGACCCCCAGCTCAGTTGGAGGCGGCAATGTAGATGATCCCTGTGGGTGCCTTCCAGCTCAGATTATTCTGTGGTGCTGCAGTTACTCCTATCAGGCTTCAGAGAGCAGTTGTGGCCCTAGTGGCACCCCAGCACTACAAATGCTGTTCGCAAGCATTATTGCCTCATTACCAAAGCCATCTTCTCCCTCTGGTCTGTCCCAGCTCCCCCTCAGCACAGCACCTGAATATTTCCTCACCTTTGGTCTGGTTCTTTCTTGAAAGCATGACATTTGGGAAAAGGATTTATCTCTCCCAGAAAAACACTGTGAATCCAGAGACAGCAAATGCTGTCAATTTGGGCTGCTCTTGGCCTCAGAGGAGCCAGGCACTAGTTTGCTGCCATCTTCCAGCTTGGTCATGTCTGCCCATGAGGAGCAGATGGCACACCTGAATATACTCTTTAGTGGAAGTGCCTGTTTCTGTCAGTAAAAGCATTTTTTTTTTCTCCTTGTTCCTGGTGATAATCAAGCAGAAGAGCTGGAAAGTAGGACTGTGCATGTGCTATTAATCCCTTAACCTAGGCTGGGAATTACTCAGCCTTGCTGAGTAATTAACTCCCCAGTGCATCCTGCTTTCCTGGCACTTGCCAGGCTCTCAGTAACTGTGATTAAAGCCGAGCTAGACCTCTAAGAGCTGTGGTTCTTCAGCTGTTCCTGAACTGCAGGTTGTTTTTTTTTCCAGAATCTCTATGGAAGGCAGTGATACTCGCTGTGCTAGGGGTGAGAAAGCAGGCATAAAGATTCCTGAGCATCCCTGCAGGCAAAGCAGCTGCAGATGGGCTTGTAGAAAAGCAAGTGGACAACAGGTGGAGCAAGTGCATTGTGGTAAAGGATGCATGGGAAAAGGGATGGATTTTACACTCCTGTGTGCACATGGGGACAGCAAAGTGTCATCAATCTCTCCTGAGAGGCGGCGCATTTTATGTCACAGCCAGAAACGCCCCGTGGTGTAACAAGTGGTGTGCGAGTGAGTTAGTTCTGCTGGGGCATAAATTGCAGTCATCATCTAGGGTCACTTGTGCAGATTAATCCTACTTTAGTCTAACATCAGCAGCTTCACCAGAGCATTCAGTGCTGCATGAGAAAAGGTGCTCAGCAATGAGTAAATGCCAAATCAAAAAGAACATGAATTGGAAGTTGCCTTGAATTTCAGGGATCTGATTTCAGATACTCTTGTACTAATTTTCTCCAAGGGCTCTTGTATTCTTCTGTCTCCCTGTCAGAATTTGTAGAAATTTATAAGCATTTTGCATGCATGCTGTCAAATTGAGCTTTGAGAAGGACAGTTCAGACCTCCCTTACACCCTGTCATATCTTGAAATATGTGGACTGATGTGAGTTATCCAAGCAGAGTGAGCCTGTAGGTGTAGCTGATAGAAAAAGACTCCTGCAAAGTAAATTCTCATTCTTGTTCTGCAGCCTTCCCTAGCATGTTAGTGTGAAAAGTGCTCGTTAGTGATGCAAAACTCATGAGCTTTGTGTTTGCAATGGTGTCTATTTCAACCCATATCTCTAAAGGAATTTTCTGAGTAACATACACATTTCAGTTTCATGAGATGGTGTGGGAACAGATATGTAATTTTTGTTGGACAATAGCAAAACAGAATAAACTTTCCCAGACCTCATTTTCTCAGGTGAAAGCTTTAGGAGGCCCTACAGAAATGAAAAGTACTTTGTTTCAATACTGGAAATCTTATATTCTGTGCTTTCCCTTCTATGTGGTTGGCTTGAGTGTTTTCCAGGGCCAGAATTACCTCCTTTTAACTAGCACTAGTACTTTATATCCTGTTGTCCTCTAGTTCCTTATTTAACTTCTCTACTCTTCCCCTTCTGATACCTTAGAACTCAAATTCCACAGGAGCTTGGATTTTGGTCCTTTTTTCTTAGCTTGGAAAGCATGAGTCAGATTTGGTCAGAATCCACCAGAAATACTGACATCTTTGTTCAGAACAATGAAAAAAAAAATGAACATCGGCAAGTGCCAAAATGTTTTCCATAGAAAGCTTCTGTCTGCACAATGAGGAAACAAATTCCAGTTGGCTGAAAACTCAGGTGGTCCTTAATGTTTGTTTGGGGGCAAGAGTTATCACTTGGCTCTGGGTGATGCCTTTGGCTACTGTTTCTCAGGTTTGTGTTTTTTCCCTGTCCCCTGATGTGGCCGTGCCCTGAACTTCTCCATCCAACCACAAAGTACCTCCAGATGCTCCCACACAGCCTCCTTCCATGACACCTTCCTCCATGGAGTGTCCTGCCAGCTTCAGGCTGCTTATCTGAGGTGCTGAGATGGAGGGAGACAGGGTCAAGTGTGGAAAAGGTTTGAGAGGGAGATACATCTGAAAAAGCCTGAGAACTGCTGTGCTGAGGTATGGATTTCCAGCTGGATCACATTTTGTATTTTACAGTCCTGTCTGCATTCCAACGATGCACGGGGGAAAACGAGGATTTTTATATTTGAGCTGGAAAAAGCCACCCACGTGAGAGAAACACTGAGTGACCTGTTTTCCTCTGAACAGTTTTTATCTGCTCGTTCTGTTCCTCCAGTGGAGCTCTCTCCCACCATGATGCCCAGGGGCTCTTGCAGTGTGTCTCTGTGGTGCTGCATGACAAATGACTTTTTATTGCTGTGGCTGGCCAAGGACCAGTGTGTGCCTCCACCACTGCTGCTGAGATCTGTGGTTGTTCATCACCTCATGGATCAGGTCTTTTGTTATTGATACCCCTCCAAAAAAGCATCATACTCAACAGGCACTGCTTGATGTTAATTCCTTCAGTGTCCAAGGGTGGCGTGCCAGGAATGAAAAAGAATTGGTTGAGTTAACAAATGGAAAAATCAATTACAGGAATATTAGGGGTGCTGTATTAGATATGCTTGTACTCCCCAAAGGATCATCTAAAGGCTGTCAAAACACTGGGCAATCTATTTTCCAGTTTTATGTAGCTTTGACTTGGTTTTCATGGAGATGACGAAAAAGGCTCCACAAACCCTGGTTATTTGGTCTCAGTTCAGAAGGTGCTTAATAGGTTTGCCTCCCATGTCCCTGGTTTTGAGTGTTACACACAATAATTTCCACTGAACTCAGCATTTCTGTAAAAGCAGGTCACTTGAAGAGCTGTCTCAGCTGGATGCAGAGAGTGTGAATGTGTGATGGTGTCCAGCTCTGAGACAGCCCAGGGAAAGGAGGGAGGAGCCTTTGGGCATGCAGGAGCAGCTGCTGGACAAGTGTTCAGCCCTCCTGTGTTCAACATGTCCACTGGTGACCACAGAACTCCTGACTGGAAACACAAAACTGAATTCAGCTCTTTACACTCTCCTTTTGTATGTATGGTCTTTCAGGAAATACCTTTTGTCTCCACCTACTCATATTTTGCCTTATTTTATGTGGAAAATGGGGTTGTTGGTTGTGCAGTTTGCCCCTGTCCCTGATAGATTTTGAAGCCCCCTCCATTCCTGCATGTGTCCATTACAAATTGCTCCTAATTACCCTCATTAACCTCTGACTTTGAACAAAGCAGCTCCCAAGCATACATCATAGAATCACAGAATGGTTTGGCTTGGAGGTTCAGGGAAAACAAGGCCTCTTGTCCTGGGCTCCCACCCAGAGCTCAGCCTACAGCAGCTGCAGCCCCTGCCCTGAACGTGGTCCTCAGCAGGAGGAACCTTCCAGAACATCCAGCTCCAGCCCCTGCCATGCTCAGGGCCACCTTCCTCTAGACCAGGGTGCTCAGAGCCCCATCCAGCCTTCCCAGGGCATCCACAGCTTCTCTGGGCTGCCTCTTCCAGGGCCTCACCACGCTCACAGCAAAGAATTCCTTCCAGATATCCGACCCGGAGCTGCTCTCTTTCAGCTTGCAGCCATTCCCCCCTGTCCTGTCACTGCCTGCCCTTGGAGTCCCTCTCCGTGTTTCTTTTAGGCTCCCAGCAGATATTGCAAAGCTGTATCTGTGAAAAGCTATATGCTGTGTTCACCTTGATTCTTATAACCTGGCATCCTGATCCTTGTTTTCCTTGCAATAAATTGTGGAGGTCCAGCTCTGCAGGGGGAGAGAGCCAGACTCCCCATGAGCCCTTTTTCCCACTGGATGCAGAAATAAAGAACAAGCTTTGAAATGCAACCTTTGTATCTTGTCAGAGTATTTCTTGCTGAGATTCCTGGGAGGGCCCTTAACGACAGCACCCTCCATGGACAGACAGGAAGAGGGCTAGACATTGCAAAGCATGAATAATCCTGAATTCTAGCCTGGTCATCAACCTAATGGAGCTCTGAGTAATAAAATGAGGTTTCTGGGAAAGCTTGAGATTTCTACCTTACCTTCTATTTACAACAGCTTTGTGCATTTTATCTTTGCAGCGTGCTTAAAAGATCCATTTGTTTTTAAAATGGAGTTTCCCTGCCTCTTCACTCATGCTACAAGAACTGTAATAAGCATTTATTCTGTAAAAATTGGAGACAGACTAGAGCTCAGGAGTCTTCAGTGGCAATTTACATTGCTTTGGTAGAACCATGGCATAGGTGTCTCTGCAAGAGTTCATTCATGCAAGTAAATCAATGTCCAAAAATAGCCTGGCCACTTCCAGCTCTGCAAAAGGCATGAAGATCCTTCTCACAAGTCCTTGTAATGCTGTTGCAAATGGCCAGGAAGTTTTTCAAGTTCAATTCAAGCATCCATGATGCCAAGTTGGAAGCGGAGGAAGAGTTCCTGCCTTTTTTGATGAAGCACTTCAAGGCATGTCCCTGATGAGTGTTTTCTTTACCAAGGGGGTTGGACATGTCTGCAGTATAAATATCCCCACTTGAGCAAGGCTCTCCCCTGGCTCCTTCCATTAGTAAGAAGGACGAGCAGTCCTTTTTAGGATGTGAATCATCAGACCTATTTTGGACATTTCATTTAGGTGAGATTAATAGTGGCCTCCCACTATTTTCTTCTCTCCAGTGACTCAGGGAGCTCCAGTGTGACTAGATCTGATTTGGGATGTGTTTTACAAAAGCCTTTATCAGCACAGAGGCACCACCATGCCTGATTAGAATGGTTTCTGAGCTGCAGAGTTGATTTTAGTAGGTGATACACATAGCGTGCAAACAAACATATGGATTTATACATTTATACCGTTTTAAATCATTTGTCCCAAAGCTGAATTTTGCTGTCCATAAAGAAGACCCAGCAAACCTGGTGTTGTGTATGACTTCAGCTTCTTTTCCACCCCATTTAGGGCCATGGCTTTCCAGCATGCCTTGCAGTGTCCTGTGCTGCCCCAAACCACCCTGAGATGGTGTCTGCAGACTGATGTCTTTGCTCCTCAGCTGCAGCACAGGAAAATCCAGTGTCCAAAGCCATCCTGGGGATGTGACCCTGCTCCTGGTTCTGTGATTGCACAAGCAAGGAGGATTTCATCAGGGTCAGGAGAGAAACACACCCACATCTTTTCTTAGAAAGCCAAATGCTCCACAGAACTTTGCTTCTCATTTTCTCCAGGCTCCAGTAGGTCCTGCTGGGGAGACGGGTCAAGGTGGAGGGAGCTCTTTTCTCTCATTATTGGAGTGTTAAATGTTTTGCAGAATTCTGGTGTTGAAAGCTGCAATCTGAACAGTTGGGAAAAAGTTCAGACCTGCATACTTAGCTTCCAGAAAATGCCCACATGGATTTCTCTGATTGAAGTGGAGCAACCACAAGGGAAATTCTCAGGACAGACAATTTCAAATTCTAAATAGAAATGTAACAGGAAATTAAAGTAAAAAAGAAAGACCTATGACCAATATCCACAAAGAATCATTTGACCAGTGTCTAGATTTCAGCTTTGTAACAAATCTAGGCAAACCACCAAGAAATATGCATTTGTTATGCTTTCCCAGTTATGTTTCTCCAGCTCAAACCACTTGAAGTAAATAAAACAGCCTCAGGAAATCAGTATATTACAGTTGTCATTGATGCAATTGCAACTGTAAAACACATTTTACAGTATTAATGTCAGCATCCAGTCATTACTTTGCAGTCAGTTTAATTGGAAGCATCTGATCATTAAGAGCTCAACCCTGACCCCAGTGATCCTTTCAGGACTTCTTCCTTTGCACAGCTGAGTCTGTGTTTGCTGTGTATAACCAACAGGTAGGAGAGATTTCAAATAATGAAACTCCAGTCTTCCTGACAGCAATTCTCAATTGTTTTTTTGTTTTTGGGACACAGTGGAGACGGCACAGGAAGGACATTGACCTGTTGGAGCAAGCCCAGAGGAGGCCACCAAGATGATGAGAGGGATGGAGCTCCTCTCCTATGGGGAAAGGCTGAGACAAAATTGGGATTGTGCAGCTTGGAGAAGAGAAGGATCCAGGGTTACCTCATCGTAGCTTTGCAATATCTGCTGGGAGCCTGAAAGAAACATGGAGAGGGACTCCAAGGGCAGGCAGTGACAGGACAGGGGGGAATGGCTGCAAGCTGAAAGAGAGCAGCTCCGGGTCGGATATCTGGAAGGAATTCTTTGCTGTGAGTGTGGTGAGGCCCTGGGAGAGGCTGCCCAGAGAAGCTGTGGATGCCCTGGGCAGGCTGGATGGGGCTCTGAGCACCCTGGTCTAGAGGAAGGTGGCCCTGAGCATGGCAGGGGCTGGAGCTGGATGTTCTGGAAGGTTCCTCCTGCTGAGGACCACGTTCAGGGCAGGGGCTGCAGCTGCTGTAGGCTGAGCTCTGGGTGGGAGCCCAGGACAAGAGGCCTTGTTTTCCCTGAACCTCCAAGCCAAACCATTCTGTGATTCTATGATGTATGCTTGGGAGCTGCTTCGTTCAAAGTCAGAGGTAAATTATGATAATTGGGAGCAATTTGTAATGGACACATGCAGGAATGGAGGGGGCTTCAAAATCTATCAGGGACAGGGGCAAACTGCACAACCAACAACCCCATTTTCCACATAAAATAAGGCAAAATATGAGTAGGTGGAGACAAAAGGTATTTCCTGAAAGACCATACACAAGATAATGAATATATGTACATTTCCTCATGCAGGAGCATAAAGGCAGCACAAAGTTTGACAGCGAGAACCCAAGCAAACCTGGGTCTGAGACCTCAGTCTAACTGTGTGCACAGATATTTACTGGGATAAGAGAGATCATGCAGCAGTTTGAGGTGTGCAAGCTGCCCTCTGCTGCAGAAACCCTCCTGTGTGCCTGGGAGTCTTCCATCTAATCCTGCAGCAAGGTGTGCCTATCTCTATACAAAAGAAGGCAGAAACAACCATGTGCTGCTATTGTGAAGAGCTGGTTATGTTTTGGTTTTTTTTTCCTTAAAGTATTTCAGAAGACAAAAGTGGTTTTTTCTTCTTCCTTTTTTTTTTCCCACAAATTTTAAAAAATGAAACAAGAAACCACAGCTTTGGGGCATAAATATTTTGTTTATAAAAACTGGAAATTATTTTGGGAAGGGTTTTTATTTCTTTTTTTCCAAGATTGTTTTTAAATAGAAAATCGTCTAAGAAAACAGGAAAAAACTCAGTTTTAAGTCTGTGCTGCTTTGTCCAACAGGAAAATATTTAGTGAGGACACAAAGATGGAGGGGGAAAAAAGCCATTGTCATCTGCTACAAAAATACTTGGCATTTTAAGAACATTTTAATGCCTTTGTTTGCATCTTGCTCTGCTTCTTGTTTGTTGTAATTTTATGCAATATTATTTACCCAGGCATTTTGTGAAATACGTCAGGCTCTGAAAGGAAGGTGGCAAAAAGGACAGCTCCTGTCCCAAGACAGCATTCCTGGGGGAAAATCACTGTGCTGCAGCTCTCTGGAAGGCAGAGAAATATGTCACAGAGGAATTTCATCCCACTAAGAATGTTTGCTGTGAGTTGTCTTTTCCTCAGAAGTACAGCACGTACGTCATCTCGCCAAATGGTTGTTCTCACATCAATAATTAAATTAATATTATAATTCCCATGTTGGGAAACTGCAAATCTCTGTGTAAAACTGCAGCTCCCTAAAGGCTGAAAGTTCAGGGTGGGACTGGGTTATGGGGTGGATTAAGCTGGGGAGAAAGGGGATTTTTTTCTCCTCATGTTGCACCAAAGACTCGTTCTAATCCTCAGTTATCAAACACTGGGGAGAAATGATCCTTGTTGTAGGATTTGTTGTTAACATGAGACAGTTTCTGTAGGACTTTGTAACTTTCTGTGCCTGCATGTTGGATTTCTTTTGTCCTGTCATTTCCTCTGGTGGCAACAGGACTGATAATTAAGGTTGCCAAACATAAAAAAAAAATATATCCTTAGACTTGTCTACATCCTATTTTATTTTGTTAATATTTTTGTTGAACTTCAGCCCTAGAGAATGGTGGTGTTATTGTCCACACCAGAAGCTTTTCTCAGAATAGAATATCAAATGCCAGGTCACAAAGGGCCTGCTGAATCTCCAGTTAGGAAATAATCAGGTTTTGCACTGTAAGGTCTCAGGAAGGAGGAGGAGAGGATGCACTTTGCCTCAAAAGTGCAGGGGCTGGCAGGGAGTTGAAGTTAAACTCTGACATTTTGCCACAGATCTAAGGATGTGGGAGAAGAGGAATAACTCCAGTGGTGGATTTAACTGGAGCTGCCAGACAACCTGCAGAAAATATCACTCCATCAATCAGTACAACCAGCAGCTCCCACCCCAAGAGACCCTGCAGCCCTCCAGGTATTTCTGAACTGGTGGAAATCCATGCTAGACCCTCTGTGCTGGTAATACCCAGGAGGAGTTTTACCAGGGAAAATTGCATTTATTTCAGCAAGGAAGAACCAACAGTGGCTACAAGAATCAAATCAGCTTCCTGCCATGGGTTGGCAGTAGCTGAGGTGTCCCTGCACTGTTGTATTTGTGGGGTGCCCCATGGCAGGAAGGAATGATGAATCTGGCTCCATGTTCTCAGAAGGCCAATTTATTATTTTACAATACTGTATTATATTAAAGAACACTATACTAAACTATACTAAAGAATACAGAAAGGATACAGACAGAAGGCTAAAAAGATAATAATGAAAACTTGTGACCTTTTCCAGAGTCCTGACACAGCTTAACCCCAGTTGGCCAATGAGTCAAAACAATTCACATAAAACCAATGAAACAATCACCTGTAGGTAAACAATCTCCAAACACATTCCAAAGCAGCAAAACACAGGAGAAGCGAATCAGATAAGTATTGTTTTCATTTTTCTCTGAGGCTTCTCAGCTTCCCAGGAGAAAAATCCTGGGCAAAGGGATTTTTCCAGAAAATGTGAATGTGACACCTGCACCACTGGTAACTCAAACCTGCCCATGGGGGCTGAGCTGGACAAGAGACACCAGCACTGAAAATTCCCGTTCCTCCAGAAGCAAAGGCAGCAGGAGCATGGTTTGTGTAGGTCTGTCAGCCACAGCATTACTGAGGCTGGGAACCAGGGTGGCAAGAACCCTTCTCTGTTTGAAGACATTTACCATATCAGGGAATTCCCCCTGATTTTTGAGTATTGCTCAAATCTGGGTAAATCCCCCTGATTTTTGAGCATTGCTCAGCCACTGAAGCAGAGCACTGACATTGCTGGAATAAAAGGCAGGAGCTCTGTGGTTTTCCAAGGCCTGTGAATGGAGCTGGGCTGTCCCAGTTGTGAGAGTCCCATTACAGAACTTTGGCATCCCTTCTACTAGATGCTCTTGCTCCATCTAGTGAGGAAATTTATTGCTCATCCTGGCTTAGTGTTGGCTGTGGAGGAGGCCTGGGGAAAAGTAACATAATTTATGCATTTGACCTATGCAAAGATGGGAATTACCCAGGAAGATTCTAGTTTTGATTTTGTTAGAAGAGTGAGAATGACAATGATTTTAGCTTACAGCTGCTCATTGAAATATCTATTAAATTATTAAAAAAAAAAAGACTTGAGGGTTTTTTTAAGTGAACTTTCCCATGAAAATCTATTTATGTTTATGTTCAGTGGGTGGATTTGCTTGTTATGTGAATTGAATGGGGAGGGGAGGGCAAAGAGATAAAATGAAAAAAGTTGGTTTAAGGGGTTTAACTGTATCTGTTACAACCCATCTTTGCTGTTCTTGTTCAGCAGCCAAAACACATTCCTCTTTCATAAAAGAAGGAGCACAAGGGCACCAGCTCCCAGATCTTTGGTGCAATAAAGCTGTCCCTGAAGCCTGTGTGAGGGGTGTGTTCTGCTGGGCACTGAAGAGCAGGGGCAGGGTGAGGAGCACAGAGATGCTCAGGACCCTCTGTGGTGCCTGCCAAACCCCATGTGAGCTCAGAGGGGTCAGGATTTGCCCATTCCTTCTTCTACCCTGCCTTGCCAGACACATTTCATGTCCTATTCCCCCTCTCCTTTGCCCTTTTTCTTCCCAAAAGGCATTTGTTCAAACTATGAGTGGAAAGCAGAAAGAACAGGTTAAAAGAAGCAGACAAAGAAATGGCATTTTGTGCTGTGACTTGCATTTTTGGGTACACAGTAGGTGACATTTTCTTTGGGTAGGAGTTTCCTAATTTTATTTGAAAACTCCTGTTATTACTTCTGAGTTTGTTTAGGCTCATGCAATAGATGCCATATATATATAGTGTGTATATAAATATATATATACACATATATATATATACACACCATATATACCATATATATACACCATATATAAAATATATACACCATATATTAAAAAGTAGGTATATATTCTGCAAACATACAAGCTGAAGGACACAGGGCTGCCATGTCAGAAGGGATTTTTTGCTTTTTAAGTGAAACCAGTTTTTTGTTAAAAAAAAAGATTTAATAAAGAACGTTCCCTTCCTCCACCACAAAACAAACAAACAAACAAAAACCCAACCAAAAAACCCCTGCCAAACCAAAAAAACAACAAAACCAAACATGAAAATATATTATCTTCAGAGATAAGGTATTATCTACAGATGGCCTGATGCACTGGTTCCCTTTGTACAGTCTTCTGCTGTTAGATGCCCCTTGTATAATTCTTTTTGCATGGTACCATTTTTATGTCTTCTGGCTGTCATCTTCAATGCTATCATCAAAAATTCACATCTGACCCAATGAGCAGAATAACATTTGCAGGTAAAGTTGCAATAAAAAATCAAAAACTGGCCTAGGGGAAATCAGAATCTGCTTTCCTGAGCTAAGGAACACATACAGAAAGGCAGAGGGAAAGGATGCAGAAGGGGAGAAGTTCTGGATTGATTAGAAATTGTAGAAATCTGACAAACCAGTATTATTTTTCCTCTAGGGCAATGCTAAATGCATTTGAAAGTCAAAAGACAGCATAAAACAAAGCTCATTTTTTGACACGATGCAAAAGGAATGGATCCACTTTGGTGAAAAAACAGCAAAGAGAAGATTTGAAGCCAAAATCTCTGACCTTGGAGCCTTCTGATGACATTCAGGAGTTGGTGGGTGCCCTGTGGAAGATCTGTGCTGGTCTCAACCACTGCTGCCCCTGGTAGGGTGTTGAAATGTTGCCATGGGGTTTGTAGACAAAGGTAAATTCACTCTGTATTAAGGAAATGGGACAACAGGACTGAGAACTGCTTTTTAAAGACCAAAAACTGCCCTGGAAGTTTTGTATTTAATGAATCAGTTTACCTAACAGATAACCAGGCATTTCCTGCCATGAACACAAGCAAAGGCTTTTAGCTGTGCCTGGGAAAGTGGGGCTGAATTAAAGAAGCTCAAGTGGTTCCTTGACAGAAGTAAGGAGGAAGATGGATGACAAGGAAAGGACAGTGAATTTATGGAGTTCCTGTGGAGAAGAAAGAAAGATGTTACAGTGGGGTGGCAGCTACTGAGCAGACTTTGGGGTGGCTAATGTGTGTAATTTATCAAAGGCAAAAGAGACTGGAGAGCTTTTTAAAACATGCCACAGTTTCCTGAGTACAAATGGAGCAGCCCTCTGATTAGTTTTTCAGATCTCTGGTCCTTTGGAAGCTTCATGTTGGAGGACATTCACTTCCCTAGAGCTGGTTTGTGTGTGCTGCCTGGGGGAGAATGGGAACAGGGACAGGGACAAAGGCTCCTCTGGTGACAAAATTTCATGGAGCACAGTTCCATCTTCAATCTCTTGTGAGAGACCCAGTCTCTTAGCTATAGGATGCTCTTGATCCACTTGTCTGGGGGATCACTGCCATGGAGTCTGCCAGCACTTGTGCTTCCTCTGGGAGACTCCCAGCAGGGCTGTGGAAAGGAAAGGAAAAGGAAAGGAAAGGAAATTTCAAGAAAATTTCAAGGAAAGGAAATTTCAAGGAAAGGAAAGGAAATTTCAAGGGAAGGGAAGGGAAGGGAAGGGAAGGGAAGGGAAGGGAAGGGAAGGATATTTCAAGGAAAGGAAAGGAAAAGGCTGGTCTTTTCCCAAGGTTTTCCAGCCCTATCCCATAATTCCTGTAGGATGTGGAAAGCTCCAAGGTGGGATTTGCCCCTTTTAGGGTCTTTTCCCAAGGTTTTCCATCCTGCCCTCTGGATGAAGGAAAGTTCCTAGGTGGGATTTCCCCTTTTCAGGATCTTTTCCCAAGGTTTTCCATGGCTGATGTGATGGAATCACAGCCCAGATTGTTCAAAGCCAATTGATTGTTGGCAGAACCCAGCTTAGTTAGACTGCACTTTAAACAAAAAAACCAATCAAAACCCCCAGACACTTTGCTTTTCTTTCTTAGCATCCTTGACATCTATTCTAGAAAAAGAAAATAAAAAATAAATATATATAAAAAGACATTTCCACCAAAGTTCAAAGGCACTTTATGGAGTTCAATACACTCTGTAGTTGAAAGGCCAAAAAGTGCATTAAATTAAAATAGTGTATTTTATGTAGGGTGTGAGTTGGCACCTGAGATCATCCCCTTGCACCCTTTGCTTGTGGGCCCAGGGAATTCTAGCTGGGATCCAGCCTGAGCACCAGGTCTAGTCTGAGCCTGATCCATGCAGGTCTTCATCCCTGGCTCAGGGATGAACAGCTGGGGCTTGGCTTTTAAGCTTCAGAACACACAAGGGACGGGCTGATGTGTCTGTGCTGTTCCTAAAGTCCTAAACTTGGTCATGCATTTTTATTCAAATGTTCCTCCTTCAAAGAGTGAGCAGTGCAATTCCACACAGTGTCTTTGGATGCACTACAGAAGTAGAAATGATATTGGCAGCCCACTGCTGTTATTTTTGCAGTTTATTTTAATTAGTAATCAAATATAATTTTTCAACTCTGTGTTTTTTATTCCATGTCTTTAATGTCTTCCAGATCCACTCCAGGTTCACTAGACTGGGTGGTAACAAAATTTTAATTTTGATCCAGAGGAAACAGCCATGCCCATTTTGAGCATTCCTTATTTGCTTACTTTTGCTCTTTTATTTTTAGCCGTATTTTGTACTGCCTTTTTTTCTCCCTCTGTATTTAAAAATTATTTTAGACTTTTCATTATTATGTGGCATCGATTCTTGGCACTGAGATTGAAGTCTGGAACTGAGTAAACCATGAAATTACTGCCTCAGCACAACCACTTGAAAGTCTCTGTCATGTACTTGGCACTGTGTTTGTCAAAGCTCTGCTCACCCTTTGTGTAGCATCCCACAAAATGTATTCCTCATCCTACAAAACATATTCCTCAGCCTGGGAAGAGATAGGAAAAGGGAGGGTTGAGAACACCAGTTATTCGTCATTTACCTGCTCCAGGATTTGCCTGCTGAGCCTTAACATGAAAAGTGTTCAAATCTTTTCCTAATAAGTGAAACACTGTAAGGAAAACCCTCTTCTTTTTTGTATGTTCTGCACCAGCCAGTGCCCCAGCAAGAAATTTGCTTTACCAGGAGGAAATGCAGCAGTAATGGCTGCTGATGCTTTGTTCAGCAATGCCCAGGATGGACAAAGTTCTGGGCTGGTGACTGAGATTCCATGCATGGAAACACCATGACTTTGTAATCCCATCCTCTGCATCTTTTTGAGAAGCTGGAGAAAAGGAGAGAAAATCCCTTTGCATAGGGAAGAGAGGTTCTTCAGTTTTCTGGTTACACTCTGTACTTCAGGAAAGCAGTCAGACAAAGCTGTGATATTCCTGCTTGGCAGAGGTGTTACGGAGAACTTGGAAAAGGCTCTTAAAATCATCAAATCCAACTGTAAATCCAGCACTGCCAAGCCCACCACTAAACCACATCCCTAAGTACCACATCCACACGCCCACTAAATCCCTCCAGAGATGGGGCTTGAACCCCTTCCCTGCTCAGGCTGTTCCAGAGCTTGCCAAGCCTTTCAGTGGGGGAATTTCTCCCAAAATGCCACAAGCAGAGGTGTCTCTCAGCACAGCATTTTTGCCATTCCCACTGCCATTTTACCATTCCTTCACAGCACTGGCAGTGCCTGTGGAGCAGCCGAGGGGCTCTGGGTGTCAGGGTGGAAAACCCAAGGGGTAACACCATGTGCTGAGGCAACAGGGACCATTTCTAACCCTGAGAATCTCCACCAGTGTCATGGAACTGTGGCTTCATCCCTCTCCTGGCAGCAGGGTGGTGTCCCCAGTGAAGCACTTTGGTTTCTTGTCACTGTCATATTATCTGAAAAATCCTCTTTGCCCAGGATTCTTCTCCTGAGAAGCTGAGAAGCCACAGAGAAAAAGGAAAGCAATATTATCTGATTTGCTTCTCCTGTGTTTTGCTGCTTTGGAATATGTTTGGACATTGTTTATCCAACAGGTGATAGTTTGATTGGTTTAATGTGAATTGTTTTAACTTAGTGGCCAGGCTGTGTTGGGACTCTGGAAGAGAGTCAAGAGTTTTCATTATCATTCTTTGTAGCCTTCTGGCTGTATCCTTTCTCTATTCTTTAGTATAGCATAATATAGCATAATATAATATAATGTAATGTAATATAATATAATATAATGTAATGTAATATAATATAATAATAAATTAGCCTTCTAAGAACATGGATTCAGATTCAATCATCTCTCCCTTGCTGGGGTTGCCTGCAAATTCAAGTTTCTCCCTTCTCAAGGGCTGGTGGTGGCCCAGCAGAGCCCAGCAGAGCCCAGCCCCTCCTCTGGAAGTGCTCTTGGCCAGGAGCAGAGCCAGGAGGGGGAGAGGCCAGGCTGGCACAGCAGGCAGCTGGCAGCAAGGAGGCCTCATGTTCCCAGAGAATTGCATTTTTCTTGATGTTAAATTAATATACAATGGGGTGTTATGGATGTTCCTTCTACATCTTAGCCACAGCTAGTTGTTAATGCCAAGTATAATAAAAACGTTTCCTAATCTTGATGGAGTTCTCCCTGACATCTTATGTTTCATTGTCTTTTTTAACTTCCAGCACTTCTCTTTTTATCAAGATTCTTGTGTGTCTTGGCTTTCATAGTCTCTATTCCTTTTAAGGGCTTTCTTTAGTTGGTTGCAAAGTGCATTTTGACTTTTTTTGCTCTTCCTTTGTTAACGTGTTTGTTTGTTTACAGAGAAACAGTGAGGGAGTGCTTGGGGAGGATCTCTCCTTCTTCCTTTTGCTTTAATTCTCTGTCCATCATTTTGCATCACCTCCTCCTTTCTGTGCTGTGGAAACCTGTCAGAATCTCTGGATCCTTGCAGGTTGTTGGATGTGCAAGGTCCTAAAATGCAGCAGGTGAATCCATGCAAAATAGAGATATTTCCCTAAAATCCAAGCCACAGCTGGTAGATGCTTCTGCCAAAAGCACCAAAGCAGCAAAGTCAGAGAATTATAAAGGGAAAAGCAGTAAAATATGGGTTCTCCACATCTTTGTGGAGAATAATGAGAGGAGGAAGTTTGAAAAAATGTGATTAAAAATAACTTAAAAAATTCCTTGTCCTGTTATAGACCCAAATTGGTCCAAATCCTTGTATTTTCTTACTATTTTCTCCTCTAGTGCACAAGCTGAGCGAGGTTTCAAGTACTTCAAATATTTCCAAAAGACTGGAAAACTTGGAAACATTTTTCCTGAACATTTTATGTGAAAACTTTCTGGTGTTTTCTCCTTTTCACTGCTGCTGACTTGACTAGAGAAGCTTTACCCTGGAATAATGACACGTGCCTTGCCTTGTGCGAGCTCCTGAGTCACTTCTGAGCCCATATATAGGGATCATTCCCTTTCCTCTGGACAGGAGGCAGTGCCACGCTGCAGAGGGGAAGTGAGGAGGCATTTTTGCTCTGGAGTGACAATGGAAAGTCTGACGTGGACAGCAATGTGATTACCTCAGCCACCATTTACAGGAGCACCCGGGCTCCCTCTCAGAAAACAAATGTGTTTAATGGCCAGAGATGCTCAGAATGTCTGTGCAACACGTGGGTTGGAGGACAAGTCTCCTCTCTCCCTGAGCAGTTGATTTAAAGTGGCAATAAGCATATTGGGAGGCAATAGGAAGATCAAAGGATGTTAAATATTGCAGCTGTTTTCTGAGGTATTTTGCTCAAAATATCCGATATAATACCTGATATCTGATCCTCTGCTTGATGGAGCTGATGGCCACAGAAAATGCTGCTCCATGGGTCACTGGGGCCAGGATGCTGGAGGTAACTTTGGTATTAGTCTTTCTTGCTAACCATCTGTCTGTCATCATCAATAACCCTCCCAATCCTTTACCATCCAGGTTCTTGCTTGATCTCCGACGAAAATTGATTGCTTGAAATGTTAAAGTCATTCATCAGCCATTCCTAAAGCCAGATTTGGGGGAGAAGAAAGAAAAAAAGGAAAGGAAAGGAAAGGAAAGGAAAGGAAAGGAAAGGAAAGGAAAGGAAAGGAAAGGAAAGGAAAGGAAAGGAAAGGAAAGGAAAGGAAAGGAAAGGAAAGGAAAGGAAAGGAAAGGAAAGGAAAGGAAAGGAAAGGAAAGGAAAGGAAAGGAAAGGAAAGGAAAGGAAAGGAAAGGAAAGGAAAGGAAAGGAAAGGAAAGGAAAGGAAAGGAAAGGAAAGGAAAGGAAAGGAAAGGAAAGGAAAGGAAAGGAAAGGAAAGGAAAGGAAAGGAAAGGAAAGGAAAGGAAAGGAAAGGAAAGGAAAGGAAAGGAAAGGAAAGGAAAGGAAAGGAAAGGAAAGGAAAGGAAAGGAAAGGAAAGGAAAGGAAAGGAAAGGAAAGGAAAGGAAAGGAAAGGAAAGGAAAGGAAAGGAAAGGAAAGGAAAGGAAAGGAAAGGAAAAAGAAAGAAAGAAAGAAAGAAAGGAAGAAAGAAAGAAAAGAAGGAAGGAAATAAGTTTAATGGTTTTCTTTGTAAGAAAGAGGCTGAGACAGCAGGGGCTGCCTGAGAGTGTCCAGGGCCAGCCAACACTGCTCTAGTATGTGTCTGAATATAAAAATGGGCTCTGGCAAGAGCAGAGAACAAGAAAGGAGCATATCTAAAGCTGGTGCACCTCAACCTCTGCCTGTTTCTTCAGTCACTTGTTCTTTCCTCTTAGACCAGGAGCACTGCTCACTCCTTCCCTCTCCAGCTGTGATTCTTGTCCTTATCATGGGGATGTCACTTGTCCCCTGCCCAGCAAACTCTGCTGTGGCAAAACATCTTCAGGGCAGAGAGGGACAACTTCAATGCCTGCTTCATGTGAAGGGTTTTTATGAGCAGTGCTTCCCCTTTGGACAAGAGGGTAGCTTTTTTGGCTGCAATCCAGGATATTCAAAGGTGAAACAAGCTCCCTGTCAATAGGAGCATCACACAAGTCTGGGTGAGGAGGGGACAAAAAAGGAGACTGGGAGGTGGGGATTTGTGGCATTCACATTCTCTCTTTCAAGGTTTTTTCCTAGAGAAGCACAAAGAGAAGAAAGAGAAAACAATTCTTATCTCTACTCGCTGCTCCTGTTGTTTTTACACATGTAGAAAAGTGTTAAGAAGATTGTTTACCTGAAGTGATTTGTCAATTAGATTCTGCTAAAGATTGTTTTGTTTTCTTGGCCAATCACTGTGTCCTGGCTGTCTGGAGACAGTCATGAGTTTTCTTTAGTGTTCTTTAGTATTCTTCGTAGTATCTAATTTAGTTTAGTATAATATCTTTTTAATATAGTATAATGTAACATAATATGGTTTAATAAAGCACTTGTTCAGCATTCTGAATCAATAGAGTCAGATACCAATCCTTCCCTGCATCAGGGCTACCCTGTTTTTGATAGGGTTTGTGGGGTGAGAGGCTGTAAGCAGTGAAATGAGGACAGCACATGGAGAAGCAGCACACTTCTGGTTTGGTTTCTGTTGTCTGTTTTGGTCAGGAAAAGAGTTCTGTGTTTGGAAGATAAAGCAAGCCCTGAGGAGAAGGAGCTGATCCAGGCTCCATGGCTGGTGTCAGCCCTTCCCTAGCTGCAGAGCTGGGCCAGCCCTGTACAATGGAGAGCATTTTTGTGTGTGTTTGGGCTGTAAAGCTTGCCATGTGCTTTGCCCCAAGGGATTAATGCTGGTTGCCCTGCAATGATCAGCTCCCAGAGCAGAAAGGCAGTGAGCCCCTGTGTGTGAAATGCACTGCTCAGCTCTGGCCTTGCCATGCCCAGCAGGGTGAGAGGGTTCAGCTCCTTGCTGTACATGCAGGACTGCTGGGAGGGGAACACTTGGGCTGCTCAGATGCAGCTCATGAGTTTGCCAGCCCTGGTGGAATGCATCCCTGGATAATTTTTTGTGTACTTTTTTGTTTATGTGCTTGTTCTTTAGCTTCAGCTGGCAGGGTGGTAACTGGCAACTTCAAGTCAGTAGACTCAGGGGTACACACAGCCTGGATTTCTCCCAGTTTCTTTTGGACAGTTGTATGAAACTCTACTTTCAAAATACCTACTGCTCTACACTCCTCTGTGGCAGCAACTTCTGCTATTCCAGGCTTTGTAGTGTGTGTGCTGTAGCCACATTTAACTAATAACTTAATTTAAAAGCTGATGAGCAATTTATTTCACCCTCTGTAGCCAGGAAATAATGATGATCAGCAGTTTTATTAAAAGGATGGCTTGGACTCTGACTCCTTTTGCTGCAGGTTGTAGACTTGCCAGCCCAGTCACTTTCTGCAAACAGCTGATTGTTTTTCTTGGCAATTCAGTGGCCCAGTCAGTTCTAGACATCTGGCTGCTGCATAATTCCAGATCAATTGGTGCACCTCTAATAGCTAAGGTTTGAAAAGTGGCTGCTGCACACTCCTGAGGATGCCAGGGTGGGTGTTTTGGTTTGCTGTGTGTGATCAAGCTGGTCCTGCCTGCTGGTAGCGGACCAGGCCTGAGCTGGGTGAGTGCTGTGTGGCAAAACTGCTCAGGATTCCAGCTGATGGAGCAGGAATCCAAAATATTCCATCAGGACAGGCTCAATCAGAAATACACTGACACTTTTGCTGTTGCCGTTCAGCTCTGGCTTTGTGGGTAGGTGAAAAGTGATCCAGAGCTTGCCAATCCTCCATGAGCACTGAGTGAAAGTTGTCCTTCATTAGAATGTCAGATGTGTGTCCTAAGGAGATCTTGCAGGACAGGATGAACACTCATTTTGCATGTAAGTAAGTGACACAGTCAAGAGATATGAATCTTTCAATGCCTGTACAGCTCAAGCTCAAAAGCAAATCCTAGTCCCCAGAATGTGATGTGCTGCCATCTCAAAGCTGTGACTTCACATTTCCATCTATTGTGTTGAAAACCTGTTGCACTGTGGGACAAAAAACACAGCTCAGAAGGAAGAACAATGCTTGAACAAAGACTTTTTTCCCCTGCTGTCCTTAAGTAAGCCAAACCCCCCATCTAGGACACATTTAAGAGCTCCAGCTGGACAGAGAGGAGTAACTGGTGTTATTGTTGTGCTCTGTCTCTCTGAAATGCCTGATAGCCCTGGCACTCTTATTTTAGGTCTGGCACTGGGGAGAAACTGACATGCAAGTAAGGAGGACCCAGTCTGAGGTGCTGCAGGATGGAAAAAGCAAAAAAAAAAAAAAAAAAAAAAAAAAAAAAAAAAAAAAAAAAAAAAAAAAAAAATCGCCATTCCCCCTGTAGCAGTCCTGTTTATGGAGCTGGCAGAGGAACAGGCTCTCCAGGAGTACCAGCTAAAGAGAGCTGTGGGAATTTGTCTCTTGTTTTATATTCCCCAAATCCACTTTTGGCACCTCTGGAGCTGAAGGCACAAAGGCAGCTCATTAGGGGCCTTATCCAAACCCTGTGGATGTCACTGGGAGTTTGTGCCAGCAGTGGAGTTTAGTTGTGAGCCTTTATCTTCTCTCCATGGATAATTTGTTTCTAGCATATAGCAGTTTTTTTTTTCTTTTACTCCTCAATGCATCACTTTGTATTCTGTCCTTTTATCTTCTACTTTGGTTCCAGAAGACTTTCAGTTCTTCTTTTGTGATATTCCAGGTTTTCTCTGTATTGACATTTTCTCCCAACCAGTGCTGGCTGTGAATTTCATTAGCACATTTCTCATGTCAAAATAATTAATGATTTTTTCTTAAACGCTTCTAGGACTTATACCTGTCCCTTCTCTGCAGCATGATCACTTATTATTTCTTCATTAACCAGTTCTCATAATTATTGGGGAACCAAATTCTTTAGCCTACATAGTTTGACTATACCAGTGTGGTCCAATAAGTACAGGTCTCTCACATGGTGCATTTTAAAAGCAAATGCATTCATATTTGCACAAAGCAATTGTATTAGGTAAGACAGCAATAAAACAATGAGAGAAACTAGGGGACTTTACAGGTAGTGGACGAGGAGTGCTTGGAGCTGGCATTGGGTGAAGAGTGTCAAAACAGTGAAGGGCTGCTGGTCCCTTGGGCGTCTCTAAGGCTACAATTATTAAACAAGATTGCAAATCAGTTAATCTCCACACGTGTGGAGGTCTGGGATGAAACTGCAGGTGAGTCCAGGTGAGTCTCACCACCTACTCCTTCTCTGTGGGGTGGCTGCAGGGCTCAAAATTGTGTGTTTCACCTCCCCCTCTCTCAAAAAGGCTCATCCTTTGTTTCTCCCTGCATCCATTAGCCAAAAGGACATTATCTCAAGTGAAAACACATTCCATTATTGTAGTTCTGCTCCTTGGAATGCTATGACACATCTCTCAAATATCAGCTTTGTTAACTGTCAACAAATTGGTGTCCTCTCACTCCCAGCATGTGCACTCATGGGTCCTCTTGGCTCCTGCCCTTACAGAGAGCAGGACCGAGGCTGCAGTCCAGGGAACACTCCCTCTTCCCGACCTTCTGCCCCAAAATTCACCTTCTTGCCAGCTGAACAGTGGGACAGCATCCCATCAGCTCGGGAAGCTTCCTCTCCTTCTCCAGCATCAGGAGAAAATGGCTGGCACTGAATTTATTCACTGCTGCCAGCAGGACTTGAGGCAAAAGCTGTTGGGTCCAATCCTGAACCAGCCTGGTTGTCCCTCCCACCCAGATTTGTTTCACATCCTCATTAAAGCAAATAAGGGCCTTGAACAAAACCACTTGGATGTTTTTTGCAGTAAAAAGCTTCTCTGGGTGCCTGACCCAGCAGAGAAACTGCTGCTGATGGGGGGAAACCACAGCCTGAAAGGCAGGGCAAGGCAAACAAACTCCCAGTTTATCTCTAATCCCATGTTCATCTCTGTTTAATCTCTTATCGCATGTTCATTTTATCTCTAACCGTGTTCACTTAGACAATAGGAGAAGAGAATTTTCTACACCAACCCTGGTGAGTTTTCTGCACCACCCTACTGAGTTATGGTTGGACAAAGGGCTGAGCCTGTTTTGCCCCAGCAGATGAGGCACAGCACCCCCTTTTCCCCCTCTCAGTGGCCCAGAGGCTCCCCTTGGAATCCTGGTGCCATCTAGGCAGAGCAGCTGAGCTGGAAAGGACTGAGGGTGGCTCTGCTCCCTGCACTGCCAGAGCTGGGGCTGATCTCAGGCTTTAAATCCCTGTCAGAGATCCCAGGATGTGGCTCTGGCAATTAGAAACCAGGCATTCCAATCACATGGTTAGAATCTGGGTAAACACTCAGGGAGTAACCAAGGCACGTCCCCCAAATGCGGTGTCAGAGACACCATTTAAGGGAAATGAGAGGGAAGCAAAAAACCCCCCAAAAAACAAAAACAAAAAACCCAAGCAGACAAAAAAACCCCCAAAAAACTCCCCACCAAAAAAAAAGCAACCAAAAACCAACCAAAAAAAACCCCAAAAAACAAACAAAAAAACCCTCCAAAAACCAAAGTGAAACAAACAAACAAACAAACAAACCACCAAAAAAAAAAAACCCAAAAAACTCCCCACCAAAAAAAACCCAAAAAAACAACCTACCCAAAAACCCCTCTGAATTTTCTTGCTTAGAGATCTGAATTTTAGCAGCAGATGTACCATATCTGAATTTCTGGGGGGCCTCCAAGCATTCAGACTGACCATAACAGTTCAACAGAGCAAATGAAGGGGAATTGGGCATGCTTGTTAGTCAGCTCTGCTTTTTCACCCTCACTCTGGTTGTCCATCCTGCCTTTTCTCCTCTTTCGAAAGACAAAAGGTAAATTTAGGGTGAATGAAGGCACAGAGGACACGTTTTTGGGTTGAGTTTTTTTTTTAATTTTTTTTTTTTAATTTTAATGTCAGTCTTGCATTTAAAGTATAGAAAATGCTGCATGGTCTCCTGTGAAGTCAGTTTACACTAAAGTCAAAGCCTTGCAAATATTCAATTAGGAGGCCAGTCAAGTATGTGGGATTAAGTTGTTTATATGAATGTTTGCAGAACCAGAGCGTGAGTTCACAGGCAGGCATGGGAGCTTTGCTTTCCCAGCTGATCCATAAAAAGGGTCAAACACTGTATACTGATAAATGTAGCACACTCACAAAAAAAGCCAGCCCGCCCCAATCCAGTCCTGACTGGAGCTCCCAGTACCAATTCCCAGTTGTTTTATCAAAGTTAAGTTGGAGGCTGATGAGTTTGCAGGATGTGTAATTTAAAAACAATTTCAGAGCCTTCCCTGGGCAGCACTGCACATCTCCACAGCGCCATGTGCGGTTGGGAGCTAAAAGCAGATTCTGCTTTAAGTAAACAAAGAGCTTCCACTGATTACCCAGAAGCAGCTCTGGTGTGAGCAGGAGTGGAAGAGGCCCCATGGAATGAGGTCTGAAGACCCAGGGTAGCATCATTCCCTGGAATTTTCTGCATTTCCTCCTCTTCGTTTCTGCTTCTGGCACCAAATTCCTGAGAGAAGCTAGAGAAAAGTCCTGGTGCTCAAACCCATGGCTAAAATGTGGAGCTGAAAAAAATACTTATTAGGAGGCTCTCAGAACAAAAAACATGGCTAAAACGTGGAAGATAGAGGAGAAAATGAACTCCTGTTATGAGGAGAAGCAAATGCTTTCTCAGCTCCAGATAGAATTTTGGTGAGGACTGGTGCAGTGTACAGTGGAAGAAAAAACTGGGCAAAAGAATAAAAGGTGAAAAGAGGAGAATCTCATGCAATCATATTTCTAAAATTTCATTTGGGAGCGGTGTCATTTTTGCAATAAATTTCTCCAGTCTCTCAGGAAATAGAGAGAAAGCAAGGACTGCAGTGCTCTGAAGGTGCTTGGTGCCTGGGTCCCTGATCTGCTTTCTGTGCTGGTCAGGACAGGGACACAAGAAGCCATCAGCAGTCAGGAATTTCCCCAACCCCAGTGGGCCAGAAGGAGGAGTGACTGCATTATGACTGGTTTTTCCCCCTCTGATTAACTGGCATGAAGTCAGGAAGGCCCCTACACCCTTCTATTATTTTAGGGTAGTTTCTTTAGACAGGTTTTGCTGTTGGGAGTGTGCAACTGGTCTCTTTTGGGATGAAAGGTGCTGTGTCAGTACAATATGTTGCTTTTTTTCCTTGACTTTAAGCACTGATATCTGTACTGGAGTTATTCATAGACTGAACTGTCCAAACAGGGATTCTTCACCACTCCTGCTGCAGAATACAGGCTGTGTTCCTGTTGCTACAGCATATTCTGCTAAGTTACAGCTAGTACAGTCTGTTTTTCACTAAGTGCATCAGTGAACAGTTTAAACAAAGTTAAAAAAAAAAAAAAGTACTGGCAACAAAGAGATGACTTATCATTTGCAACTTTAAAAAGGAGCCTGCAGCTATAAGAATCTGGAAATAATATAAACTTAACCCACAGGACTGTTGCATTGGTTTTAGAAGAGCTTACTTTAAAGCTGGTATGTGGGCTCACTAAGAGACTGAGTGGTTGGCAGGGATGCTAACAATTTATGGAATGTGTCTTTGGAAAGGATTAAAGCAAAAAACATGTTGCTTCTTACCAGCTCTGGGCTGGGAATATAGCTCTAAGGGGCGAGTGTTAAATTTTAAGCATCCAGTATGTAAAGCTTTTAGAGAATAAACTTTTTTCTTTCCTTGCCCTGCTGCTAGGGATCAAATTGAGTCCAGACAGGATAGACTAAAAATCATTCCCATCTGACGTCCAGGAAAAGGTCAGGAGTTGCAGCAGAGCTGGCAGTGCTGGAGCAGTTCCCAGCTTGCGTAAGGGCTGTTTGTGAGCTGCCCAAGATAACAGTCAGCATTTTAGCTCAGTGTTCCAGGCCTCACAGAGCTCTGCCTGCTCATTTTGTCCCTCTAAGCTGCTTTTTGTACCCAAGTAAAAGCACAATTAAAACTGAAGCCTGAGAGCCCAGTCGAAATGCAAAATCCCTATGACTTGGTTGGGAAATCTTTCATTTTCTACTTTCATTGGCCCTGTTATGACTCTTTCTCTGCCTTAGGTACTCATGGTCCAGCCCCTTCTTCCTGTGGCACTCCCTGTCCCAGGCTGTGCTGGAAAAGCCAGTGAGGAATGTCTCTGAGTGGCACCATTTTCCTCTGACAGAGATTCCCTGTTCCTGATGAACCCACTCCATATTTTCCCCGTGTTTGTGGGTGGATGTGGTTCTGCATCTGCAAAAAACACGGAGAGAGGACTTGCTGCCAAACCCAGCTTTGTCCCCAGTGTGGAGGAGAAGAGAACCATGGTGCTGTTTCCAGCTCTGACAGCAAGAGCTTTGCTCTGTCACCAAGAGCAAAGATCTCCTCTAAACAGTCTGTCTGTCCTGCTTAGCAGCTGCTGCCTCTGGCAATGCAGTGACCATGATTATTGGGCATCCCAGAGTCCAAAATGTTTGCAAGATTACAGCCACTCCCACAAGGTGAGGCCAGCTGCTGTTGGGAATAGAACATGGAGGCCTAAAAGGTGTTGGAGATAATTCCAAGGGGGACAGTGTCTCTTTTGCTGCAGGAATGTCTGGCACCCCCTCCATCTGCTCTTTCTCCACGTGCTCACGTGGCTGTGCAGGGACAGCCCTGGTGTGGTGGAGTTTGAGGGTCCCCAGGACAAGGGAAGAGATGAGAACCTTGACTCCATGTTTCAAAAGGCTGATTTATTATTTTGTGATATATATTATATTAAAAGAAAACGATATATTAGAACTATACTAAAGAAAAGAGAAAGGAGACACCAGAAGGCCGGCAAAGAAAGGAATGGCATGAATAATAAAATCTTGTGACTGCTCAGAGTCCCGACACAGCTGGACTGTGATTTGTCATTAATTAAAAACAACCACATGAGACCAATCACAGATGTACCTGCCACATTCCACAGCAGCAGATAATCATTGTTTACATTCCGTTTCTGAGGCCTCTCAGCTTCTCAGGAGAAAAAATCCTAGTGAAAGGATTTTTCAGAAAATGTGTCTGTGACAGCCCTGGTTGATGGGGCAGTGCAGGGTGATGCCAGGGTGTGTGGCACCTGTGTTATCTGCCACTTGTCAACACCCTGGGGGTGAAACCATGGGTGAGCCTGACCCTCAGGTGGAAGATGTGGAAGATCACATTAGTGGGTCACAGTCATTTTGGAGAGCTTCCACTGACTGTGGGAATTTCTTAACAGGATCTTTCCCCTAAGAGATTTTGTGGTTTCCTTTCTCTCCAACCATTCATGAAACCCAGAATCCAGTCCTGTAGCATGAGGATGTGAGACAGGATAGGCTCAGTTTAGGAGTGATCCATGCCTCTAGAATTTGCACCAAATGGCTGGAATGTCTTTGTAGTCTCACTTTGAAATCATTGATGTCTTACTGGCTGTGACAGGGTTTGTGTATGACTCAACTTTATCTGTTTAGTAAACAGTCTGACATGCTTTATTTGACAATGAGCGTGTACCTCAGTGCCATAAAAGCACGATATCACACACTTATTATGAGGCTCTCAGGACAAAAAACATGGCTAAAATGGGGAGGTGAGCACCTCTTTCTTCTTTCAAGTGAAAATCCTAAAATTCTCCTGTTGAGAAGAAGTGAATTTCCTTCCAAATGAACTATATTCTATTGAATGCTCACCTTTTTTCCCCCCATATTGCTTATGCTGATGAAATGCCAGAAAAGGTAACACCAGCTGTTCATTGTTAGGGCCCTAATTGGCTCTGATGGGCCTGACCAGCTTCACCTGAGTCCTGCCTGCACTCCCCTGGGCACAGGAGCCCTATTTAAGCTCAGCCCCAGGAAGGGACCGTTGGTTTCCAGCCTTGCACTTGGTTTTTCCTCCTGAACTGCTGTTGGCTGTATGGTTTTGGTGGCTGTTTTCTGCATGGGGTTCTCCAGGGTGAGCTGTACGTTTCCAGCTCTGTGACTCAGCTGCTCTTGAGTGGATTCCTGAATGGACCTTGGGCTTGCTGGGCCTGGGCAGCATCCCTAGAACTGCCTGATCTGCGTCCTGCCTCCTCTGCTTTGTCTTCAGCATTTAGGAAATTTTGTGTTCAACTGCTTCACAAAGGTAAGCAGAAAATGTGTAGCTTGGAATTAACCTGGTGAGGAAAATGAATAGCTTGGAATTAACCTGGTGATAATAGAGTCAGCAAAACCTGATTGTATTTTTGTCCCCCTCATGTATAATTCAATGATTAGGGTGTTTTGAAGCTGTTTCCCATTTCCTTCTCCCCCACAGAATATCTGCACCCCTGCCTTTGTGTGCCCCTCAGCTACTGGCTGAGTGAAAGGCAATAATACGTCTGGTTTTAAATTGCATGCGTGCTCTCAGCTACCTGAAAAAGGTCAAGCAGCATCAGATAACCTGTGTTGCAGTCTTGCTCTTGGGATGGGTGCAGGTAATTTGCAGAAATCATCATAATTGCAGTTGCAAGGGTGTTAGGAGAAAAAAAAGGAAGGTTTGCATGAAGTTCTTTCAAGAAGGGTTGCACCAGAAGGGCCTTAAGAGCTCAGTGAGATGAGTAGCTGCAATCTCATCTTTGTGGCCCTGGACAGACATTTTGGGGAAGGGCAGTGCAGGAAGGCTGAGCTGGTTCATGTGGAGTTCTGGGCTCAAGGACCAAGCTGCTCCTCCACTTTTTCCCCTTCTGTGGCTTTGCTGCTCTTATGACCCCTAGTGAACTTTCTGGAAGGGAACCTGAAGCTAATTAAGAAGGTCATTTTTGTGGCATTGGCTAAATGGGAGATGGAATTTCTCCCCATTTACGTAAACAGAGATCTGGCAGCAGCTGGAGCCCACTGCTGGAAAATCAAGGGGAAGAGGTCTGAAATGGGTTTCAGAAGAAACAGATTTGTTTAAAATGAGGGTTTACAGATCTGTGTGCCTAGATAAGAAGTGTGTGCCTTCACATATTCTATTCTGGCCCTTAGTTGTGAGGTAGGTCCTCAGGCATCTGACCCTGTGGGGGATTTTCAAAGCTGTGTAAAGGACACTCAGTATTTAATGCCCCAATACTCTGCCTCTCCTATTGCTGCACAACTAATAAAATGATCTTTAATTGATTAGATGCCATCATTGCCTCAGGAAGGGGATTCTTAGGTTGCCTTTTGTGTTATGATGTAACCATAGGTCTTCTGGTTTATTTTGGCAATGGTTTGGACTTGAAACAAGCCTGGCTAATTTGAAATTAAAACAATTGGGTCCTTTATGCTATTTATAATTGGTTTTGCAGTAATTGCTTACTTATAAAGGTTATTTCATTGTCCATTGGGGGTGGTTCATAACTGCATGGTTGACATGATTAAATTTGATCATTGATGAGTTTCTGGGTTCCGAATCCAGGTTTGTGCTCAATTCTGCTGTCCAGACTGAGATGTAGAAAAGTGTGACAGTGGGTTTATTTAATATTGATAACACTGAACATTCCACTATCATGAGACAGACTCCTCCCAAATTCTGTACTTGGTTTAAGTTAATGAGACTTAGAAAAATATTGAGTTATCCATTTTTCCCCCTCTGCAATAGTATGACCATCATTTCCAATGAAACCTGTAATTCTCCCATGAGCTTTTGTCTCCAGGTGTTCTAAAATATTGCCAATTATTGAAAAACTTGAAGTAAAATGTTATTAGTCCTTCTGTTTTTAAGCTAGAACAATGGACCTGTTAAAATATTTATAGTTAATGTTTGGGCAGCCTGTGGGAATTGGGTTTGAGAGTTTCATTCAGACTTTTTTCATTTCATACCTATATTTCTGTTCTTACTGAGTAAACAGAGATTGCTGCAGAGTTGGGTTAGGTCCGATACCTCTGCATTTTATTGTCTTAATTGTGAGCTGTGCCTTTGTAAAGAATATTTCAATTTTTTGTTTAGCATAGTGTACATCTGATGGTCTGGTAAATGTTTCTCCAGTGTTCATGCCATGGTACTTTCTGCACTCTTGCTGCCCCTGTCCCAAAAGCATTACCAGTTCCCCGTTTTTTAGTGCTGTGGTGCTGATCAGGAGATGCTGATTTCATTTAAAGAGAAAATCTAGGAGCCTCAGGTGGCTGGGATGCTTGCCCAGATCAGGCAGTAATGTGATTTTTATTTTAATGGCAGTGCAAACTGTGGGAATCCTGACTTGCTAGGCTAATTTACACTGGGAACATTTTCCCACCCTGTTGAAGTAGCACAGAAATTGGTGAATTTCAGCTGTTTGTATCTTAGAGGATGACTTTTTTCCTAAGCACACACTGGATCTTCACCCAAGAATTAGCAAAAATTAGGCAGGGGCTAATCAGATAATAAGTAATTCTACCTGAACCAACTGTAACTTCTGTGAAACCATGCTAACAAAACAGTGTTAGTGTTTCTGCTTCTCTACAGGAGAATGTGTCCCCACAGGAAGAGGACACTGCTGGTTTCAGTGAGTGTGCTCAGATGCTGGGATTTTTTTTATGCACGAGTTTTATTTCAGAGGACTCTGCTAATTCTTCAGTCTCTTTCTTTTCAAACCAGACAAACCCATGTAATCAATCTCAGATTCAGTGTTCTGCTTACCTGCTGCTGCCCAAACCCATGGACGCTGTTTGCCCTCAAGCTTTCTTGTCTTTTGGCAGCTGCTCTCATTCCAATTACAAAATATCTTTGGAAATTCAATACCTCATTTTTCTATTATTTAAATTATGGCTCACATTGTAGCTCCATGAATTCAATTAAAGCATTTCCTTACACACGTGGTGTCCATGTGGATAGGGAATAAGAACTTTTAATCCTTTTAATCTTAAAACTGGACATGTGTAATAGTTACAGCATTATAGATCATTCCTCCTTATTGCATCCTTCAGGTAAGATGAATGTTCATGTTGCCTGGAGGAAGACACAATCTGTAGGAGCTGGCTTTAAATCCTTAGGTAGCAGAGGGAATAACGTGTTTTAAATGACCATGTTGGAAGAGGTGACCTGGATCTTTGTGGGGTGTTGGTGGGGTGGGCCAGGACCTGCAGATCTGGGGGTTCCCAGTGGAGTTTTGGCTGTTGCTGCCTCAGCCCTGGGGCTCCCACCAGAGTTATTGGCTGGTGAGCAAAAAGTCTCACTTCTCATCACAGTGAAGGTTTGCAGATCTGAGTGTTAATTTTGTGGGAATTTGTCTTCAGACTATCCAAAGCTGGCTTGTAAGCTTTCTTTTTGAAGTTATTTTTGCTAAATTCCATTTCTGATGCCCTGAGGAGGATGCTCAGCTGATATCAATCCTTCTCTTTCTCCACCATCCCACAAGCCTGTTGGGTTAAATTTGATTAAACTTCCAACCTTTGGCCAGCTTCAGTATCGCCTTTATTTATTTATTTATTTTAAAAGACAAAATTCCAAGAGAAAACCAGCATTTGTGTGTAAGACAAAAGCAGGCAACATATGCAGCACGGGCTTGGCATGAGTTTGGTTTGTCCCAGCAGCTGAATGGTCACCTGAGGTCCCTCAGCCCGTGCTGCTCCACTGCAATCTGTGCCTTGGCTGCTGGGTGGCCCCTTGTCAGGAGGTGAAGGTGCTGAAATGTTTGTTCCAGGCTGAGGAGAAACCAATTTGCCAGGAGTGAAGAAGCTGTCCATATTTTGTGCTGCTGGGAAGTGGAGCTGAAGGATGTGGGCTGTAACCCATAAACAGTGGCCTTCAGTTGTGCTTTTCCTTTTGTGATGGCTTGTTCTGCTTCCATTGGAGTGGGAGAATTGTCATTATGGGCCAAGCCAGTGGTCTGCTAGTCTGTTACACTTCTGAATGGACAGCAGCAGAAGCATCCAGGGAAAATTGTAACTGGCAGCTGTTGAAAAACTCCTTTCGACTCAGCAGCAGCTGCTGCAAACTCATTTTCCCTTCCCATCCTTGGGCACCACTTTGTTTGTTGCTGCTTCCTTTAGGAATAGAAGGCACTGCTGTCAGGGCTGTGTGAGCACTGACATTGGTATTGTGACTACAGTGGAGTCTCTTTGCTCTCTTGTCAAGCCTGGGGTGATGCACTCTTTTTCCTTTGCTCGCCATTCCATGTGTTTTCCTAGAAAAATTACAAAGTAAGTGCAAACCCAGCTACTGCATATTTAAGATAACACAAGTAAACACATGCAACAAATTAATTGGTAGTTGTATTTGGTATACAGTCAAGTCTTGTAAGGGCAGGAAACTTGAAAATTGTGGAATATGAAATTTCACCAATTTCCAAACCATGTACTTTGCTGGCTTTTGATGCTTTTGCAAAGAGGTTTTCTCAATCCCTATCTGAATGTCAGTGATTCTATTTCACCATGGCCACGCTGCTAGATGGAGTTGACCTAACAATTTAGCATTCTAGTGAGATGATGAATTCCAAATGTAACCAACTGCTTGCGTTAAAAACCCCTTTAATTTACCAGGTTCTTCCCTTTCCTTGGTCATAGTTCCAAGCGTGGATATGGACACTGCTTGCCTCTTCTGCTTTAGTAACAGGCAGTTGGTTTGCACAATTTAGAGAGTAGTTCAGCAGCTTCTTTTGGGCAGGTTGCTAAATGAGGGAAAATATTTTCTTATTTCAAGTTCTCAGTAATTGTGGCAGTTCTGGTATGATGCTGGTCGCACTCTTGGGTGCAGAGTAGTAAGAGGCATTTTCAGGATGCAAATTGTGTCAAGCATGTTCTTAAACAAGGGAAGTGCTGTGCAGTAAATAAGATTATAACACCTTCAAGGCAGGGTAGTCTGACTCCCTGGTACCATCTGCACTTGACAGCTTGTGATAACACTGAGTTAAACCACTGCTGTGGCTGTGCAAACCAGGGAAAAGTAATTTTTAATGATAAACTAATTATGTACACAACTGCAGGACCTCTGAACCTTAGAAATTAGCCAATTATAACATTCTTCTTTGCTGAAATAGCCTAACAAGGAAGCTAATTTAAGCTAAATGTAATCCATGGTTAGCTTATAGCTGATTGCTTGTTTTCCCAAAGCATCAATTTTTGTAGCTCTTCCTTCCAAAATGATTTTAAAACGTGTCTCAACATAGTAACTGTGTTTTCAGCTACCAAGGTGCTGTCATCTCTGAATGAAGTGTGGTGCCAGTGTGACTTTGCCATGTTTTAATTTCTCCTTTGCCTTTCCATGATATCAGTGGGAACAAATGTGTTACCAGCTGCACTGGGCACAAACAGATTCTGCTTGCAGCTGGCAAGAATTTGGGGGAAATCTACTTGGAAGAAGAACTTGTTCTGCTTTAATAGCAAGGAACCTCCAAAACAGGGGTTTCCTGAACCCTTTGGATGTGAAAAACCATCTCAAATGAGTGATTTTCAGTCAGCCTGCCTTTCTTTGGAGGAGATCCTAAGCAATGAGAGCATGTGCAGTGAGCTCTATTTATAACTCAGCTGACACAGCTAGTACCAGTGTCTTTGGCCACTTTCATTCTGTTTGCAGAGCAGTTACTAAGATTCTCTGTTTTGGAAGGGCAAAAGAAGCTGTGCCATCTCCTCCCAAGCTCCTGAATTTCAGCAGCTGAATGCTGGGAGGATGTTTTGCTTGTCTCTGCAAGTTTGGGATAAGCGCAGGGCAGGGTTTAGTGTTTCTCTGCTGAGCTGACTGTGCTCCTGATGGATCAGTAGGATTAATTACCTGGGTTTTAGTCTGTAGATGAATGAGCTCTGTCACCTCCCTGCTGAGGGTGAGACCATTTCTCAGCTTGCTGCAGCACTTGTGGCACGTTACACCTGCAGTGCAATTAGCTCTGCCACGCTGTTATTGCTGCTGGGGATTAGCAGAGGGCACCATGCTCCTGTTGTGTCCTCTGCCAGTGCTGCCTGCTGTGCTTGGGCTCTCATGGACCACCTGGCTGGGAGGAAACTCGTGAAAAATATCCCTCCTGCTCAGCTGGCTCGTTGCAAGGAGAAAGCAGATCCTAGGAAAAGTTTCCTTCCACTTCCCTTCTATGGAAGGAATGGCTTGGGAAGCTTGGGATGGTTTCTTGATTCTCAAGGAATGCATGGCAACCAGCCAAAGGAAAACCCAAATCCTTTAAGTGGCTTGTTAGTATACGCAATGCCAAAATTGGCATTTTTTTCCTCTTTGTCTGTTCAGGGCTGGTAAACTCCACAATTGCCTTTCCCATAGTTGTACTGCAAGAGAGGATGAAGTTTGCCTGAAAATTAATTTTAATTTTTTAAATGTCTCACAAGTGGGAACACTTGTTCTGTGCACTTTGAGATTCTCAGTGACAAGGAAGGTTAGGAAAGATGCATGAATGAAACTTCTGTGTAAATACAAATCACAGAGGGAGACAATGTATGGTTTATGTCACTGTGTTTTGAAATCAGTCCAGTATCTCATATTTCTGATTTTAGTCAGAATGAAAGGTTTTTTTAAACCCCCAATTAAATCACTCAGTAGGGGGATGACCTCATGCTACTTTTACCATGCCTAAATACCCAGACTGAGACAATGACTGAATAGACACAACAAAAAAAAAAGGTAATAGCTTCTCCCTACCATTTTTCTGTGTTTTTGCCACAGTTAGATGCTTCTAATTTTGTTGGAGAATTGGAAATCAGAAAACTGCTCACAGTAGTCCAAAAGAGAATGTAGAAATGCGAATTAATGCTGGCAAATGTCTTGTTAAGGGCAAGTATCTGAGTTAACTCCTTTGATTTGATGGAGCCTTGCATGGGCTTTGGGCACGTGCAAGTTGGCACACAAGATAAGGAGTCTTTTAAATGGCAATTCTTTTCATCAGTGGCTTTAATTGTACAAATAAGCTATTTTACTGAGCTTAGGCACCAAACATTTAATTTGGAAACCAAATGATGCTTTTTTTGTTTGTTTCTTTTGTGGATCTGCAGCAATAAAGATTTTGCAGCACATCTTTATTAAAATTATCTTTTGTTATGATCCCATATGTTTCTTTCCTCCCTGTGTCCCCGGTTGGTTCCAGCAGGTGGTGTGGGCATTGCCCACAGTTATCTGTTTTGGAAATCAGACTATTTGTGATGCACTACCTTTTTGTAGGTGTGAGATTTAATTTTTTTAGGTTCTATATCCATTGCCTTTGGCTAACAATCCCTGCTCTTCCAGATAATTTGTTCCCAGCTTTGTAATGACTAGCTTTTATGAAAAGGAATTCAAACAACTTGAAGAAAACCAGGACATATTATAATCAAAGTCTGGACTGATCCCCATATTCTGGATTTTAGCATAATTATAAAGCATTTAATCTGCATTTGATATTTATTTTGGGTATCATTTTAGCTTGGGAACGGTAAACCATTACTTTATAGCAACTTGAACATTTTGGAGAGTAGGGCTCTACTGAGATTTCTAGTCTCAAGTTCTTTGCCACTCTTAGAGTCCAAATGCATTTATTAGAGACAATGCTCAGTTATTTAGTGTTGATTTCCAGAAACTGTGAGCTGTGGCTACATGAGACATTGGTTTGGTGGATGGACTGCTCAGTGAGTAAGGAATTGCCTGGATGGTCACACTCAGAGTTGTGGTTGATGGTTTGGTGAGCAAGAGGAGAGCAGAGATGAGTGCTGTTCCACAGGGTTCAGGATTTACAGCTAAAGGGGGCCTGCAACCAAGCTGTAGAGGAGCTTTTTACCAGGCCATGCAGTGCTAGGACAAGGGGGAATGGTCTTAAACTGAAAGAGGGAAGGTTTAGATTGGATCTCAAGAAGAAATTCTTCAGTTGAGATGTGGAAATACATTGTCCAGAGAAGCTGTGGGTGCCTCTTCTCTGGAAGTGCTCAAGGCCAGGCTGGATGGGGCACTGAGCAGCCTGGTCTGGTGGCAGGTGTCCCTGCCCATGGCAGGGGGGTGGAAGGAAAGGATTTTTAAGGTTCTTTTCAACCTAAACCAATCTATGGTTCTATGTATATTTTTTGTTAGCATTGCCTGGTAACTCTGAGCATTATTCATCTGTTAAGATATCTTTAAGGTTGCTGATCCTGTGGAATTTGCTTGATGTTCTGTGACTGCTGTATCCTTAGGAGACCAAACAGAGTTGGCGCTATCTCGTACTTGAGATAGTATGAACCAAATGCTCCCCCCTTATCCTGAAACTGCTGCATTGCACAAGCTGCCAGGTCCCAAAGGGAGAATTTGGTCTGTGTTTTGTGGGTGTGCTGAGCCACAGAAACTGGGGAGACCCAAGGAACTCTGCTGTGTATTACCCTGGTCTCTTTAGGGGAGGTTATACAATATCCTGAGTTCAAAGGGACCCACAGACATTGTAGAAGTTCAGCTGCTCCTGTGCAGGACAGCCCCAGGAATGTCACCATGTGCTGCTTGGGAGCATTGCCCAAGTGCTTTTTGCACTGCCAGCCTTGATGCCAGGACCATTCCCTTGGGGAGCCTTTTCTGGTGCCTGACTGCACCTTGGGGGAAGAACCTTTCCCCAATATCCAACCTAAACTTGCTCTGCCACAGCTCTCTGGGGTTTCCTTGAGTCCTGCCTCTGCCTGATGAGATCAGGGCCTGCCCATCCTGAGCAAGTTGTAACTGCAGTGAAGTCTCCCCTCAATTTCCTCCTCTCTGGGCTGAACAGACCAAATTACCTCAGCTGTTCCTTGCATGGCTTCCCATCCAGACACTGCACCCCCTTTGTTTCCCTCCTTTGGACACTCTCGAATGGCCCAATATCTCTCTCACTTTGTGGCACCCCAAACTGCTCACCATATTCAAGGTGAGGCTGCCCCAGCCCAGAGCAGAGTGGGACAATCCCTCCCCTGCCTGGCTGATGCTGTTCCTGATGTCCCCAGCACAGGGCTGGCCCTCCTGGCTGCAGGGCACTGCTCACTCGTGTCCAGCTTGTCATGAAAGAGCACCAGACCTGCAATGGAGCCCTGCAGATCCCCACTGGGGGCTGCTTGCTGGCATGTGATGGTGGAGATTCCCAGGGAGACTGGAATGGCTGATCTCTTGCTCATGATTTTTTCCAAAAAATCATTTCACATATTTGTAAGGGTGTTTTGTCTCTAAAAATAGACGATCTCTGAATACTTGCCATTAGAATGAGATTTTTTTTTTTTAAACCTACAAGGAGAAGATATTAGTTTCATTGGTAACCAAGCATCCCTACCTTGGGTGGCAGGTAAAACTGGTTCAGCTGGCCCAAGCTGAATGAAAGATGCAATAATATTTGCAAATATTTCCTGAAGTCAATACTGAAAGTTTTCCTGGTTCTCTGAGGTGTGGACCCCAAGTTCAGTACTCCCCATTTTTCAGATTCTGGTCTCACAGGTGCATACAACTTTTTCTAAGTTAGTGGAAGCTGTATTTATATTTTGTTGGATCCTTCCAAGAGTGAGTAGATTACTGGGGATGGACATGATCACCCTAAAGGACCAGAGTTACATAAAATGCTCCTGCATATCTTATGTAACCCATTCTGGATTTCAATTAATGTTATCAAATTTTTTTTTTTGTAAATTTGGCTCCTCAGAGATGAATGTGATTTATTTGTGGACAGAGGAAAGTACGAAATACCAGAATATCTTGGCTTTTTCAGTAGTGAGAAGTGGCAAGAAATAAACATGGCCACTTTCTCATTAATGCAATTACCATAGCCCATCAAACATGTGCTGATAAATTTGAGAGGCTTGTACTATTAATTAGGCATATACATTCATTAGTGCAGCCATCACAAAATAATGAGGGGAGTGTCCAGCTTGGGGAAAAATGCAGAGGACAAGAGCTCACATTGTACAGAGCTATGATGATAAATGTCTCCAGTGGCATAATTTTAACTCTTACCATCTGTTATTCCCTGTTGCCATAGCAACTTAAAATAAATATTAAAAATAGTCTGAAACCAGGAAAAGCACAGCAGGGAATGTCTGTCCTGAAAGAAAACAAACCCTCAATGTTACCAGGAAATAGCAGGGAAAACGACTGATGAGAACTTCAGGAGATTTAGCTGGGAGCATTTTCAACATGCAGGGGTGGGTGAGAGAAGGATCCCAAACCAGGGTTTATAAGCAGCTGTAGGTGGGCTACCAAAGCACCCTCAGATGCTCAGTGCTGTATTTGCCATCTGTTTTCAGCTTTGAGCTTGGAAAGTAATTTTACTTTAACTGTTAGAAGATTTGTGTATATGTGCACAAATATGATTTTACATTTTTGAGAGTTTTAAAATAATTTTTACTTTTTTTTGTAGCTGAGCTAGAGGGCCATGAGGAGCTGTTCTGATGCTGCCTTTGTGAGCCGTGAGCATTAACTGGTGTTGATCAAATGATGCCATTCAAATATTATTAGAACTGAGTGTTTAGGCCAAAGGCAAGGCTTAAAAGGAAAGCTTCACTTTCATGCCAGGCCAGCACAGGAGCTGATTCCAGAGGCTTCTTTCTGGAAAATACAAGAGCAGGAAAAGCTGAGCTGGGAAAGAAAGGCTGAGAGAGCGCATTTAGTGTCAGGGCCATGAAGAGTTGTTTAAGTGATTGCAAGTGTTGTGAAATAACAGCAGTTCAAGAACCTAGGAACTTGACTCTTTTTGGGAGGAGTAAATCATCTGGGGATGCCCTATCTAGAGGAATCCTTGGTTGAGAGATGCTTTGCATGGGAAGAGCAGCCCTGCCTGGGGGAATTGCTAACTGTTCTGGGTGGGTCCTTTAGTTTAATTATAATGAAGATTTGTTTAGCTCCCTTGGTGAGTGCTCCTGGATGTTTTTAGCATTCTCTTTCATTTGTTTGGCACTTGCCTCAAGAGTGATTTATGATAAGAGAGGAGAAAACAAACTGAGATTTGATGTTAGGCAGTGGCCTACCAGGGAACTCAGAAGGAATCAGTGCTGGATAACATCCTGTGCAGTGCTGTGAGCAGTGTGTGCACCACGGTGCACTCCAGGCACAAGATCTCACAAATCAGGACAGACTGGGTACACAAAACAGCCTGGGCATGTGCAAATTAAGGGTCTCTGCATGGGACCTGAGGAACACAAATCAGAAATTTTGTTTGGTCCTGATGACCTGATAGGCAGATTTTTATCTGCAGCCTTGTGGTTTGCTCTGCGGCAATAACAAATGCAAATCCTAAAGGCAGCCAAATGTAGAGGCTTTGATTTGCAGGGAAGCTCTGACCCACCAGAACTGTGACTTGCACTGATAAAAGTCACTTGAGCTCCTGTTACAGCCACTGCATGCCTGAGTTTTCCTAGAAATGCCTTTTCCTCCCCTCTTCTGCTCCCTGCCACCTCAGAAACCTCGGTGTAATCTGAGTTTTCTATATTTGGCCAGAGCAGCAGATGAGGGCTGCCCTTTAGCCTGCTCTGTGTCTGGGAGCTGTGGACACCTCCATGGCACAGCACCAGGCTGCTCAGCTCCTGTGCACGGAGCCAGGAGCTCTGGGAGCTGGGCTCAAAACAGCTGCTGGAGGTATTGCATAACCCTGATGCACCTCAAAAGCCTCGGGTTCACCCCCAAACCAACCTAAGGGAGGTCCAAGGTTTCCCACAAGGCTTCATATTCCTCCTGATCAGTTAATAATGCCAGAAATGAGGCATCTCCTGCGGGGATACGGTCTGGTAAAATCTTTCCTGGTCTTGCTGTGATTTGGGAGAGACCTGGAGCACTTTGTTCTCACTGACACAGCTTTTCCCAGGCTTGCTGTCCCAGTCTGAGCTGAGGTGTGGAGAGTTCCAGAAGGTTTTCTCTGAGACCTGTTTTAAGTGGTGATAAGGGAGCCAATACTGTTGGGATATGACATCAGATAGTTTCAGTCTTTGTTGGCACTCCTCTTTGGCCATGGTGGACTCTCATGCCCATGACAAACTGAAAATTCCCCAAATCCCATCATCTGAATCTCCTTCAGCTGATCCAACAGTTAATCTAAAGCTCCACTCACTTCATCTGTGCTTCAAGTATTAATTCTGCAAAAGGGTTTCTGTGGAGCAAAAACACTGTGCAATCTTCTGAACTTTTCTCTTAATTTTTTTTCTTGTACTCCATTCCTGTCTGCTTATTTTTGTGGGGAATCCATGCTCGTGCTGAAGCGCTTTCTGGCATGCTGCAGGAGGGGAAAGGGTTTCCCAGGAATTCTGGGAACAATCCAATGACTTGGAAGTCCTGCTGGAAACACTACTTGGAAGATGCATAGAAAATAATAAAACTTTCTTGCATTCTGCTCAAAATAGGCTATTATTTAATAGCATATCTAGTTAGATATGGTGGAGGGGTGTGTGTGCTCTGACTGTGCTCAGTGTGTGTGTTACTAACACAGACCTTGTGCTTGGCGGTCTCACTACTGAAGATAAAATGTTTCCTGCTTTGAGGAATTTACAGCCTGGATGGACGCTCCAGGAAGATGGAAAATCCAACAGCAGCTCAAGATGGAGTAGTTCATTTTAGGAAGTTTATCTCTATTTCATGATGGTGATGACATAATTTTTACTTGGAGGGGTAGGATTTATGCTGATGGACTTTGAGCTTTTATGCCAATCTCCTTATGTATTGCATTAGACAGTCCCTGCTGCAAAGGTTTGAAATCTCAGCTAGATTAAGATATCTGATCTCTGCTTCCCAAAAATTCCTCTGTGTTGTCAAGTGAAAGCAGAAAGCTGATGGAAGACATAAAGTGTGCAGAAGGCCTGCCATGTTTCACTGGGATTTACTCTGACATCTGTGTGTAGCTCGTTGATTTTTTCCTTTGACCCGAGTAGCGGTGTGAGTTGAGCAGTGTGCATTCTTTAATGCATCCACAGAATTCAAATTATTGTTTTATGGGCCGAGTGATAGCCATGCAATTAGGATTTCCCTCTACTTTGGGATGGTGGCAAACATGTAGCATGAAATCAGCTTATCACAGCTGTGGGAGGAGAGCTAAGGTTGAACTTCCCTGTTTATAGCTTTGCCGTAGAATTTCGCTTTTTAAGGAAACTTTGCAGATGTTTACAAACTTCCACATAGCTGCTTCCTGAAGTTATGCCTTGCCTTTAATCAGAACTCAATGCTTAGATGGCCCAGAAGTTCCCTAACTCCCTGTTTGCACAGAAACCTTGCTCCAGTTAGCTCTGAACTTGTGGGGTCCCCTTAATGAAATAATGATGTCCCCTTGCTGTGTCCTCTTGTATCCCCCTCTTTCACAGCATAAATTATGTATGTTTTCAAGCAAACCTGAGCCTTGTTTTCCATGAGCTGAAGTTTAGTTTGGACCCAGTTAAAACCTCTATGCTGCTTTGCATTTATAAGGGATATGTGGGTTTGTATCTATTAGAGAAACTTCTTCAAAGTTTAGGGCTGGTTTTTGGTTTTTTTATTTTTTTTTTGACTGAATGCTATTTTGCAATTATTAGCCATGTTATGCTGTCTGTTTTCCGAGCTGGAGATGTATCATCAAATTGTAAATAGCTTCCAAGCTGCAAAAGGCATTTCCTTCCTTATTCCATCCCCTTAGCTTTCTTTTTTTTGTGCAGGCAGCAGTAGTTTCCACACTCACTGTTACAGATCCATGGATCTGGAGAACTCATGGTGACTATCATTTTTATTCTGCTGAGTACTTTAAAAGCTGTAACGAGACTGTGTGGTAAAGTTAATAGAGCCTCCTGGTTATTCTCACAGTACTTGTAAAAAATTACTTGGTGTCATGACTTCATATCCAGATGACTGTATAAAATTAGGAATACTCTTAACGCTTGTTCTCTGAGATATATATATATAATTTTAATTTATTGGTGCCATGAAAATGCAGTCCTTTTATCAGGGAGATAACTTGGAACTTTCCAAATGCTGATGGATAGCATGCCAAATCTTTTCAGTGTTCAATAATAAAGTTCAAGGCATAACACATTGGACACATGGGAAAGTTCCCTTTTGCAGATGATTGATCTGCCAACCTTTCATTCTGCTTCCAGTGTGCTTGTACTTTGAGATGCAGATTTTTATTTTTTGAGGTTACAGGTTTTTCAGAATTTTTCTTATTTATGCTATTTAGAAACTTAATGTTTTAACCATTAAGTTGAATGAAAGTTAAGTTTCATGTTGTCCCTTGCACAATAGTGTTTAGGGCTTTGTGGAGTAAATGACTGTGCTCAGAAAATGTCATCCCCCCCAGCTCATTAGTTTGTGGTCTGTAATAATTAGATTTGTGTATAGGTAGCTTTCCTGTGGCATTGTATTTTTTATTAATCAAGCGAGAGGTGGAAATAAAATGCTGGCATGGTTTTCATCAAGAATAGTCTTTATTCTTGCATATATTTATTGATTACAGAACTTTATGCCATTATTCAGTTTTGTCAGACCATTTCAGGTAACTTGTTATGGCTAAAAAGATGATGAGCAAGGCATTAACATTTATTTGGATTTACTGAAGTGTGCACCCATAAAAAATAGTTCTTTCCTTGTTTATAACCTTTCCTGTAAGCCCTTTCTAGTTCTTCCTTTGCCATCAGCCTTCATCCTTTTATTTTTTTCCCTGAGAAACTAAAATGGAAAAAACTGCATTGGGTGTTAATTCTGTGCTGAAATGACCATGCTGCAAAAAAATCAACCTTTGCCTGCAGCTGCCTTTAATAGTCCCACACTGAGGATAACACAGTCTGTCATTGCAGAACAACAGTCACTGGGATATTCTTGTGTGCCAGCAGTGGAAGAGATGGTTCTGGTACCTGATGTCCAGGAGGTTTGGATGTAACCCTTCAGACACAGATTTTATGGAGTCTGACAATGATTTGTTGGGTAATGCTGGAAAAACACTTTTTCTTCTGCCATGGCACATATGAAGTCGTGTGACAACTGAGAGGACTGGTTCTTTCAGATGCTGGGGCACTGCTTGTGAGGTGTGTGGCACAAAAACCAGGTACCAGGTGTGTCTTAGAATGCTAAATGCAGGGCTTTGTGGAGATGTTAAATGCCTGGGGTTGAGCAGTTTAGGTGGGTGAGGTTCCAGGAAATGTGCGTGCTTTAACAAACAGACTTACTGGACCTGGTATTCTCTGATTTCAAAGTCTATTGGTGGAATCAAAACAAGTATAATTCACGAAATTATGCATTCTGAGGTTAGCTCAGCTGATTAGAGCATGGTGATGATAATGAATTCCAAGGTCAAGGATTCGATCCCCACATGGGCCATTCGCTTGAGAGCTGAACTTGATAATCCTTGTGGGTGCCTTCCAGCCTGGAATACTCTGTAATTCCTCATTAGCTAAAGCACAGGAAACACATGCATGATATGAGATCATCAGCAAGTGTAATATATGCTTTGAATAATGTTGTAAGAGGCTACTGAAGCTGATGGGAATTTTTTGCAAATTTGGAGTGCTTCCAAGGGTGGCATGTGTTTATCCTTGGGAGTAATGTCCTGGTGTTCATTCCTCATGAAGGATCCATGGCTACAAGTGAGGGGGCTGTACCTGTGCAGGGTGGGCTCCTTCCAGAATGGAGGATCCCCAGTAGGTGCCTGCTGGGAATGTGGTTGCCAGCATCAGGAGCAGACATGAAGGGACTGAGTGTCCATCCACAGATCTACCGGGGTGGCATTTTGTCACACGTGCCACCAAGTCACCCAGAGCAAGCACAGTAAATCAGTACGAGAACAAGAGCTCGTCCCTCCCAAAGTAGAGATACCAGTCACTGGCAATTCTGACTTGGTTTTGCTGAGAACATGAGAAACTGGTGGGGTTTTTGGATGGGAATTCCTGTCCCTTAAGGATGTTTTTTACCTCTTGGTGTCTCTCAATAGCTGGGTTGCCACAATGGCCCTTAAGGCAAAGAGTACAAATGACACCTACAAATGTCTGATATTTCTTTTTTATCTGAGAATCTAGACTGTGTACTCAATTAAATGTTCTGTTCTAGAGATGCAAAATAATGTAGCTTCTGGCTCATCTGCCTAAAATACAGGCTTGAGAGCTATTTTGCAAGGTCCATGTTTCTGCTAATTGTTAATTTGGTGAGCTGGAGATGATTATCAGCATGAGAAGTGACAAGGGTCATCTTTGGCCCACACAACTGCCTAGACTCAAGAATTCTGCAAGTACTCTGAAGCTGCTCCCTCAATATACCTCCCTCTCTTAATTTGTATTTTAATTCAGCCCTCAAAGGCATGTGAGAGCTGCAGAATATTTCACTGCTGATATGATGTGGCTGTCAGTTGTGTTCTGTGCCAAATTAAGCAGCAATACTTCTGCATGGCTTATCTGTAATTAAATATGGAACCCAAGCCTAATGTCTGACCTTGGGGAATTTAATTCAGTTGATTGTAGTGTTGGTGGGAAAATGAATTCCATAATTGAGGCTGAGATCTGATGTCCCCCATGGTATTTGAGTATTCAAATACAAAGTTTTGGGAGAAGTCCATTTCTAATATTCATGGTAATTTATCATTTTAACTGACATATTAGGATTCCAGAACAATTGTAGGTTAAACAAAAGGAAAACAGGATATTAAAGGATCTGATGGATCCTGTCCAAGTTTTGTGTGAGTCTTTCTCTACTGGCTTTAATGGAATGTGGCCCACTCTGTAGAAATAGTTCTTGAATTCCTTTCACTGGAAACACTGATAAAAATTAATATGGCCCTAAAGTGAAACAGACCTGGGAAACAAAATAAAACTCAGCTCTTGGAATTGTCCAAACCAGAGGAAGTGCAGAAGCAAAACAAATACCATGAGAATGCAAGAGAAGAATGTATTCTTTCAGTTTTAATATTTAAAGTATGAATATCAAAGATAAGGTAATGGTGGTCTATCTGCTAATTAGAATAGTGCTGCAGATATGGTGAAAACGGAAATTTTAAATGTTCAGAGCCTGCTGGCATTGAGACAGTGGGTATTTGAAAGACATGATTTTTAGGACAGTGCTGGAATGAAGTATATCTTATTGACATAACAGCTTTAAATAACCAAAAGTGCACAAATTTAAATATGAAGCAGTTTTTGAAATCTCAATACACCCACCTTTCATTGGGAAGAAAGGGTTCCTTAGTGAGTGGCATTTTCCTTTGTTATTTTAATTTGTATGGAATTGTTTCCACCTTGCATATAGTGTGATGAGGCTATTTTTGTAGTGATGGTTTTGGCTTTGCAGTGTCATGCAAATGGAAATTGTCAGGATATAGAAACTGGATCCTGGAATTCATACCAAAAAGAATAATGAAAAATACTTTGCCTTTTTTCCTATGCATTAACTGCAATGAATCAGATGATGCAGGATCCCTTTGTGGTCAGGTGGTTTTTTGCCTTTCTTTTTGAGTTGAAGCTATTCTGTGCAGAGTGCCATTGTGGGAAGTCCCCACTCTTCAAGCTGAGAGTAGTTTTAATGTGACTTAAATGGTGTCAGTCAATTTAGTTTTAAATGCAGTGGGCTTTAATCCTGCAGGAAGGCAGTGCATTGCATGAGAGGACATGAAAATTCAGTTTTTTTGTGGGGAAAAATACTAGCAGGCTGTGATAGTATTGAAATAAGTATTGGAAGAATACATTTATCTATTTGGAGAGCAAAGCAGCTTCTAGAAACCTCCTTGTCAGAATGCAACAAGGGGAATTTACAGATATATATATATTTTATTTTTGTGATGGGTTGTTTCAAGTTAGTTGTTTGGGTGTTGGTTGGTTGTTTTTTTTTTTACTTGAATTTTGGCCTCTGGTTTCCAATTCTGAGCAAAGTGTGTTTGCTCAGAGTGCTCTTCTGCTGTGGTTTGCAGCATGAGGTGCAAAGCCCAGAACTCTGCCCAGGTGGAAGCTCTTTGTGCCTGCTCAGCACTGGTGACTGATGAGCATCCAGACCTCACAGCCCATGGTGCCACTGGAATTGTGCTCCAAATAGTGTCTGGACCAACACAAAAAATCCTGAGGGTTTAAGTCAAGGAAAATCCCTCTAACCTTGGAGCAGCTTGCAGGGGTAAATGCAAAGTGAAATCTGCATGAGATCACTCATTGCAGCACAGCCTGGTTAGCAGAGCATCATGTGATCTGTTCCTGCACTGTAAACCCTCCAGAAAAATGTATTTGTTGGGTTTATTTATAGGCACTTCTGTGGTGCTCACCACTGCAATATCATTTAATTACTCTTGGGGTGTTCATGCCTTTAATGGAAAAGGACAAATGTTTTTTCTCTTCAGAGTTTTGCAAGTGAGGACTCATCAGTGTACTTAATCTTAGGTCTAAATTGTTAAAATAACTAAAATAATGGGGTTTTCTTCTGAAGAAAGGCTACTGTTTTGCAGCAGTTGTTGGCAGGTTTCTTAGCAGAAAAGAAGTAATGAATGTACTCTTCATGTTTCCTTAAATGCATTGTGTAGTAAATGGCAAATTAAATTTAAGAAATTCTACTAAGCCTAGTTTTTCTGACCTGCAGCAGTGTTTATCTAGAAATTTGCTTTTTCTGGTAAAGGGCATGTGCCACAGGGACTACAGCTGCTTGGAAAATATTAGTCCCTTTAGTGGCCTCCTTCTATCTCAATCCCCCAAATTCTGATGACAGTGAAAAGAATTTCACACTTAACAAGAAAATTCTATTGAAAGTTTAATTTGGGGGAAATGAAAGAAACTTAACCATAATTTAAGTGGAATAAAAACATTCTGTTGAGTGATGGTCTCAAAATTTGGCCGCTGCCCTCTGCAGTCCCTCACAACCCCAGGGTATAATTCCGATTTTTTTTTTATTAACTGGGCCACCTGGAAGAACATCAGAAGAAGCCAGAATCATCTGAAAGACTAGGTCTCAAAAAAGTGATGTTTAGAGGCATTGGTCCAAGAAGTCTTGAGATGCTGTGTCCTAGCATTCCTGAAGTTAAGGATTATTTTTAGATGAAACAAAACATCTATTTTATTTTTGAGGTTGGTTTGGTCCAAAAATTTAGCAGTTCTCAAAGTAAAGCATTATTTTTATGAGGAGGAAGAATGTCTGGCAAAATACATGCATTTTATATCATTTTTTCTAACTGGATTTTTTTAATCCTAAAAAGAATATTAAGCAGCTTGAAGTCTTAATCCTACTTCTGCTGCTGATGTGAATCCTTAAAATCAATTTATTTCCTCTGATTTTTGAATACTAATATGAAGCCACTGACTGGAGGAAAAACTGCTATAAAGATTTAACTTTGTACCTTTGCACACCTAAAACACAGTAAATAAGTTTTCATATTAAATCACTGCTATTATTTTGGGCCAAGATTCTCTTTGCAATGTGATCCAAAAATGAGAACAGAACGATAATTTAGGAAAAAATGCTGTAACTGTCAAGCCTTTAATCTACATTATTAGCACACCGTGTGTGGTTTCCCTGAAAACCAAAAGCAAGCTGAAAGTTTTGACTCTCATAACTCATATGCACCATGAGTTTGTCTTCTGGTGTATGTTTTGTGAGGTTTTTGCCAGTCCTGAAAATGTTGAAACTTGCAAAGGAGCCTGCAGGCTTAGAACAAGAGTTTTCTAAGTAAAGAACAACTGGAAATTCAGAGGCAGAGAAGCAACCTGACCCTGGAGAGCTTTCTGGTAATGCAGAAAGTCTGAGGAGGAAGAGGTGCATGCCTCTTAAAAGCCATGGTTGTTGGAAATGAACTATTCAAAGTGAAATAAGAGCAAAAAGAACAGGAGGAGAATGGATGTGAAGGAAGAAAAGGAATTTTTTTTTTTTGGTCCATGTCTGGAGGGACAAGAACTTGTGCTGGTCCTGCAGAGCCTGTTGTGGAGATACTTTCTGTGATCAAGGAAGAGAAAAATTTGCAGAGATAGGTGGTTCTCCAAGAGCAAGGAATGGGAGGTTCTCATCAGTGTAATGTGCACACCAGGAACAAATTTTACTTATCCCTGTTGAAAATACTGTTTCTAAAGCTGGGTGACTAAATGACAGCAGCTGTCACTTATCCTTTAGGATTTTGATGTATTGAAATACAAAATGGGGATCACAGATATAGTGGAAGATTTTCTTCCCTTCCACATGCTTCCTGTTCTGATACATGAGGGAGAAACACCTTTTAAAGGCAACACCTTTCTGTCCAGAAGGTGTGAGGAGTTTTTTTGTTTACTTATAGGGCAAAAAATACTCATTGATAATAGAAGCCAAATCTTGTGTTAGCAGCATTGCGAACACTGAAGACAAGTATGTTAGAATTACAAAGACCTCTGTAAAAATCATAATATTAGTTATAAAGCTCAGACTTAAGAGCCAGATGTCCCTGGAGTTCAGTCATTCCAGTTGGGTGGGTGACTCTAAGTCTTGAGTCTGATGAACTCGAGGAACTTGAACTTCAGTGGAGCAAAAGTTCCTTGCTGTTTAAAAAGAGAAACTTTCTTGGCAACCAAAGAATGGCTTCATTTCTGTCCTGTGGGATGCTCCACACACAGAAAGTCCTACTGCCTGACCCTGTTCTTTCTGCATGGAAACAGCAGAGCAGGAGTGTGCTCATGGCTGAGCATCAGAAGTTCCCTCTCTGAGGCTGCATGGGTGTGAGACACCACAGAGACTGGAAGCACTCCTGGCCAGCAGGTGCTGCACTGGTTTCCAATGCAGAACACAATGTGGTGTTGGGGGACAGACCAAATCAGGCCTGGTGCTGTAGGAGAACATCTGTGGGTTGAGTTTTAACACTGAGCTTATAGCAATTTTATCTGGCATAAAAATGGAATGACTTGATGAAGAGAGAGAACTTCAATTCACTGACTTATGTTCTATCTAGCTAAAATTGCTCCAGCATTTTCCTCCTCCCTGTGCTTGTTGGACCCTGTTTTTTGGTGCTGTCTTGCTAAACAATTCCCTTATTTTGCTCTGAGTTGCATCCATTTCATTAGTGACTGAACCAATTCTGTTTCTGCCAAAAACCTTGAATTTCCCTACTGTGTGACCTAATGCATAATACAAGATATGTTTAGATGTGTTTGTGTACTTCCAGCTCAACAGGTAACTTCTCCATTGCCAAAATTCCATCAATTCAGGCTCCTACACTGTTCAGATTTGAACAGCTGGTTTTGTTCCTTGCCATCCCAAAAACCCTTTATGTACCTTACACTTACATGGCAGTGATTATTTCCTTTTGGGTTATTTTCAGAGGCCTCAAACAAGAAAAGTCAACTGTACTGCAGACATGTGCCTAGCAGAGTTTTACTGAGACCACCAGCTCGTTTCACATAGGTCATCAAATGGTTTTCCAAGCATGTGCTGGCTTGGACTGGTTTTAAACCATTGACTGAGAGTGGAAATATTTCATATTCCCTGCTAATCCCCTGGGCCTGCTGGCCTCCCACCCCAGTGGCCATTATTTTTAAGGAGAATCAATTAAGCGCAGAAATTCAGCTTTGTGTTCTTTCACTTAGGTCTCCAGCATTCTCTGCTATGTCAGGGAACTTTTATGAAGTCTGGGGGAAAAGAAAAGTAAAATCAGGAGATTGCAAATGAGTGAAGCTTGCTTTTCTTTCTAAATGATAACAAAAATATATTTAACTATAAAAAGACGTCAAATAACTTTGCATGCCAACTACAAATTTCTCAGCACAGTTTGAATCCTGGTGCTCTTCTTTGGACAAGCTGGATTACTTGATTTCAAGGGGTTTTATGATTTTGGTTTTTCATTCTTTGCAGAGACAAGCAAATCTGATAAACAATGTATGCACTGACATCTTGAGTCTCCCTAAATGTTTTTTCTGCATTTTATTCCCAATAAGGATTATGAAACTGGCATTTCTAGTCACCACAGTATTTCAGGGAGCTACATCCTTGAATATGAAAGTAGAGGAGGAGCTGCAAAAGTGTGTGGAACAAAATTATGGGAACTTGACATACTGTCTGGAAAATACGTCTGGAAAGCTGTGGGTTTCCTTTTTACTCATATGCCTCTAAGTGGATTTGCTTTATTGCAGTGCCAATAAATAATTTAAGCCATTTATTTGACAGCTTGTGATCCTGTCCATTAGGCTAGTGTGTTTTTTGCTATGAGGGTAGAAATTTCTTTTTTTTTCCTGCTGGTTCTGTCGTGGATAGCATGGGTAGCTCTACAGCTTTTCTTTTAGTCTTAATTGCATGGGCATCTCTTGCCTTACCAATGCTGTTGTAACCTCTGCTGAGCAGAGCACAGATAAATGTCTGTTCCCATCTGTAGAAAAAGAGATTAATAAGCTCATTGTTGTGCTACACAAGTCAGGAAAGTGGCAGCTGCTTTGCAGTTCAGGAGTCATCTTTAAGCTCCTTCAGGATCTGAAGCTCTTGAACTGCAAAATGGATGTGGGATTTTGACTTTCTAGAAAGTTTATGAAACCTTTCCAGAGAGATGTGAGGAAACTCCTCAAGAATGCTTGCTCTGAGAATTCCTTATAGTGAAATAAGATTGTTACTGTTAGATATTGACTGTCCCACATTTGTGTGTTTAGCTGTATTTTTCACCTTTTTTTCCCCACTTGGTAACCTCTCTGGGATCAAGTGTTAACAGTATCATCCCTGGTGTCTAATTTTTTTGGTAGTTCTGTTTGACACCAGTTCAAAACCAATATTTCCCTGCCACCATCCTTCTTCAGTGGTGGCTGGTGGCTCTAGCTATTTCAAAACACAGCATGAAAACCTAAGCAAGACTTGTGAGCCAATTAAAGGCAGTGTGGCAGAAAGTGCTAAAAACATGCCAGTCCTAAGGGAGGGGGAGTTCTCAGTACTTGCAGAGCTCCTTGCTGCTCCTTTTTGCCTGGTAACTCTTAAAGACTGCAGTCAGGGAATTCTTTGAATTCTGAAGATTTGCTTTAGAGCCTGATGTCTTGGTGAGCTTTGTGTAGGTGATAGATTCTGCTGCATCATAGAACTATTCTGAAGTCCAAAGGCTCAGCTACATCCCAAATTAACCAATTTGCTGCCAGTTCAACATTTCTCTTAGTTTAGAAGTTCTGAAGGGCCATTTCTCTGCTATCCTGGTGTAAAAGCTGTTTGGTGATTTGTTGCTGTCTTAGAGAATCTTGCTTTGTCTGTTTTACCTTCCAGATGAGAGCTAAATGTGTTTTTCCTTCCAGTAAACTCCTGTTGGGAGTGTTTTCTTTAAGTGTGGTTTTAGTTCTCTTCTTTGACTTTCAACTGAGCAGGAGAGTAGCAAAAATGTGATCAGATCTGACTTGGTGAGTTCAGTGTGTTGCTGTGCACTTGGGTTTGAAGGGAGGGATATGAGCACTGTTGTGGTCCCACAGACTTTGTTCCCAAAGATTCTGGATTTTTAGTCAGCTTCTGCCAAGATCAATGAGAAAAAAAAAATTAACTCTACTTTCTCCTGTAAGAGCAAGACCTTTTTGTAAAGACTGTATTTCTAAGATTTTTCCGATTTTTGTGGTCAAATGCACTAAGATACCTTTAAGGTGGATATATCAGTATATCTAGTATCTACTTGGCAACATGCAACTAAAAGAATAAATGGTAGGAAGGAAAGGTTGTGCATCTATATACAGCAACTTTGGTCTCTGTGTCTCATTTTCATGAAAAAATCCTCCTTTGTGTAGTTTCAGGTTTTTCTCACATGCGATCAGATCAGAGAGTAAGATCAAATCCCTTCCAGCTCTCTCTGCTGCAAGTGGCAAAAGCTCCAGCTAGCCCCAGGAAAGCATTTTGTAGCTGTGCCAGTTGTCAGCAGCTTCCTTTCCTCTGACACTGCCCCTCACTCCCAGAAAGCCCTTTCCTGGGTAAGGGCAGTGTCTGCTCTCAAAGCAAATCCAAATCTTCTCAGAAGCCCTCGAAGGGAGATGATCCTGCCCTGCTGGGATAAGTGGAAGGAGTTCCTCTGGAGTCACTGTGGCTTTGCTGATTTACATGCAAATAATTTGTTGACATATTTTTATAGACTATTTCCATGTTGTCTGGAAATGAGAAGGACTAATGTGTCTCATACTTGCTGACCTGACCTCTTCTGTCCCACTTAAGCTAATCTTCTCCCTGCAAAACTAACTTATCCTAAAAATTTCTCTTCCCTTTTCTGAGTTTACATGATCATTTACAGTAAGGGCAGTAACTTTGTTAGTCCTAACAAATATTTTAGCCTTTGTGTTTTATCTTCCTTCCAGAAGCTGCTGATTTGTATTCTTACCCTGTTGCCTCTTTCCCTCTTGCTTTATGCCTGCTGAATCCCACTTTGCACCACTGTCATGGAACACTGGAAGTTGTGCCTGTTCTCAAAATAATCGCTGCTGTCCTCATTCATGGCATCTTCCAGAACACTGTAACAAAAAGTGAAAATTTGTCAGCTGATGTTTCACCTCCCTCAGTAGCACGGGGTCTATTGCTTGCTCTGATGTTCTTCTTGCTGAGCTTTTGGAGCACAAATAAATACCAATGTTGACTTTTGTGCTCCAGCATTTCTCTGCAGTCAGAGGGAGGTGTTATCACAAAGTAGGATTAATAATCAACAGGAGGTGTCCATCTTAAACTAAAATCAAGGACTAAAATCTTGGGAGAGAGGTGGGGCAAGTGACATACCTGGGATTTCACAGGGCAGGAAAATCTGGTGGCAGCTGTTGCCATAAGAAGTGAGTGGAAGGCCATAGGGTGGATGAGGGTTCATAGAAACATTTCATCCACTTTTCCAACATTGAGGCACTTCATTCTCTTGGGAAAGGTGCTTTCCTTGAATATGAGAGGTTTATACTGCTCTGCATGAAGCCTTGCACATAATAAATATAAAAATGCTGGGAGGAATCACTGGTTGTGTATTTTGGAGTTACAAGTGCTGAGCTCTTGGGTCTCTCTGCTCCCTGTGGCATGGAAGCACTGGTGGCCACAGGGTGTTGCTGAGTTTAGGCAGTGTGAATAATAGTGGGAAATTAGGAACAAAGAGCATTTGAACTCCTGATCAGCAGTTCAGCTATGCACCAAAATGTAAACATTTGGCAAAACTGTCTGGCACACATGTTTCGTATTTCAAAAGATGAGTTAAAAATTTCTGTAAGCTTAAGGGCTTTGATGTTCTCCAGTTCTTTCAAAATGAATTCCTCCTAAATGAGTCTGTGAGGAATAGATTCTCTTGTCTAAGAATTCATGAAATGTCTTGGAATTTTTACTTTTGTCTTTACAAAAGGAAAGTGTGGGGATGTATGAAATGAAAAAATGGGAATACAGAGGCAGTACCCAGGTTAAGGCTTACCAAAAGTTCCAGAGTTCTTGGCTGAAGACAGCTTCCTCACAACAAAAAGAAATTAAAATTTAAAGTGAGAATATTAACTCTCCAGGATCACTGTCCTTGTTCAAGTAAAACCATGTGTACAGCAATTCTACTGAATGAGCTATGCATGCATCAAGCCCTACCCAATGCTCATGAGGAAAAACAATCCCAAAAATATTTCTTATTGGTTATTTTTGCCCTTTTGGGGAAGAACTTTGACTAAACCAAAACAACATCCAACTAATGTTGAACAATCAGGAAAGACCTTGTATCCAGGAGAAGCCTGGCATGTCCAAGTGCCAGCAGCACAAGGGCTCTGCCACTTTCCATGGGACACTCACTCTCAGTGACCTCAGCCTGGGCTCCTTCCTCTGCCTTTCCATTTGAACCTCAAGATGACAAAACCCTGGGAAGGAAATTTTCAGTTCAGTCTTCTAGGGAAGGAATTTTTCCGTTCAATCTTCTAATGCTAATTCTTCCCTTCAGTGTACTTCCAAATGATTAGGGAAATCAGGATGTTGGGCCTGGGATACCAATGTTTTCCCTAAATCCCCAAAGCTGAATAGAAGCAGAGCAAAGTCTATATGTAGAAAGTATGTTGCCACTTTGTTTTTGGTGCAGGTTGTGTTATGAAATTAAGGGTAAATCTATCATTGTTGGTATATTCCAGAAACAGGCAGCAAAGATACATGGCACCCTTATATTTTACCACCAATCTGCAGATATCACAGTATCAGACAAAAGCTCAGGGGGCTGCAGCCTGAATTTTGAGTGCAGGCAAACTGGGTGACAGAGGTGGAAAAGGCCAAGCATTTCTTGAGATTTGCAGCCCAACTAAGATGTGTCTCTTCCTTTGGCAGAAACTTTGGATCCTCTTGTGCCTGAAATCATCTGCTACAGACCTTACCTGTTCTGGTGCATTTAATCACTACTAAATAATCGCTAATTATAATAATTATATAATAATAAAATTTTAATCACTACTGAATAAGTGACAGGAAGAGGTGCTCAGCCTACCTCTGTAGTTTGGCAATGATGCTGGTTCTGTGTGCAGGGATTGTGTGAGGGTCAGGATGTCCATGGAGAGGGGCCACAAAGCAATGAGTGTTCAGAGAGTATTGCCTAGGACAGAGTGGCAGATATCCTCTCCCTTTTCTCTTGCAAATGTCAGAGGTCATTTAAACCTCACAAGAACCCCAAATCAGCAAGAACCATTCTGTTTGGTGAGAGCTGTGGTTTGGGATCAAAATGGATTTTTAACATTTTTACTGGTGCTGAAGTCTATGAAGAATCTACCCAGAGTAAAGGAGATGTGGAACAGGATATCCACAAATAAGTCCAGAAGTTAAAAATGCTGGGTTTTTTTTCCTAATAGGCATGGGATTTTAATTTTTGCTGTACATTTGGTTTTATAGGTAGGGGAAACGTAGAAAAAAAGTATAGAGCTGCTCTTGTACAGGTCCTTATGTCCAAAAAATTACCTCCTCTAATTTAGATAGCTCTTTTGCTTGGGCAGTAAGTATTTGTGAGCACAGCACCCAATGTTTAGTCAGTCTCAACTCATCAGCTCAGCACCAGCATGCTCTGACTGCAGCCCAGGCTCACTCTGCAGGCCTGGCTGCAGAAGCAGATTCCAGAAAATTAGTTTAGCATGTCAGTCCAGCCCAGAGCTCCAGGCTTTGGGAGGAGGGATGAATGGAGGCACAGTTCTTGTGCAGACCACATGGGCTGGAGGCTGCCCTCTGATTTACACACATGCTGGGCTGGGGGGAGTGCACAGGTGTATGTGGAGGCAGAAAAAGGCACTTTTGTGTTTGTTTTTTTTTATTGAAAAAAAAACAACTGTGCAGCCAGATCTGTCCCAGTCTGGCACATGCTTTGTGTCCATCCAGTAGCTAACCTCATACCTGAGGCTAGGTTACAGAATCTGGTGTTAGTTCAGAGTGACTTTGTAGTGCTGCCAAACAAGGAACAGGCTCATTGCTTCTTCTCCCAATCAAAAATACATTGTAAAAAGCAGAATTAGGGTTGCATGGTTTAAACATTAAACAGCTAGCAGAACCAAAGGGGAAAATTTCTGTGTCTGCATCAGCCCCAAGCCAGGCTATTGCTATTACTGTTTTTCCAGCTAGACATGCAGCTTGTGTGAGCAGTGCTTGCTCCTGATGAAAGCAGTGACATTTTTGTGGTGTGGGAGGCAAATGGAGCCTCTAAATGGGCTGGTGTGAAGAGGTGCCAACTGTTCTGTAAACCTCCCCAGTGCACCTGGGCTACTTTTCAGCCTGAACTGACCTTAAACCTTCTCACAGGATGAGGGATGTCTTGGGATGGTGTTTGTATGGCTGGACACAGAGGCCATGGCCTGGCTTCCTCATCATTGTGATATCTGGTTAATTGAGCCCAAAGGATGTGTGCAGGTGTGCTGCCAGCTACAGAAACTTTTCCCCTTTTTCCTCTTTTTTTCTGTTTAAGTAGATATAATTTGGAGATATTGAAACACACTAAGTATTTTGAGTGCTGCATCTTCCTCCCACCCCTACTCCTGTGTTATAGCAGAGCTGAGTCTGGCAAAAAGGTTGAGCCTATCAAAACCAGGCTGGTTGGGAGAGCTAAAAAGGCACTGATCTGCTTGGTCACCCAAGGAAGATCAAAACTGCACTTCAGGGCCTTCAGTGAACTGAGTTGTTCTCCCATGTGTTAACACAGCTTGTGACACTGACAGCTCTGGAGTATTTCAGGTTTTTATCAGTGAGTGGCCAGCCTTGCCCACGAGCTGTTTAGCATGCTTCTGAGACATGTGGGCTGTAAATTGGTTTAAGAAGCTTGAGGCACAGATTGTTGATCTCTCTCCCTCCCCAGCCGCTGTAAATGCTTGTGGAAGTATGCAATGTGTGGGTTTGCAGCTGGAGCAGTTGTGAAGGTTGGGCAAGAAAAGCACAAGCCTCTGTTTGGCAAACACAGCCCAAGGTTCCACTCCACTGTTATTTGCACATCTTACTCCAGGTTCAGGCTCAATGGGTTTGACAAACTCATAGTTTAAGATTCCTGATTAATGGCCCAAGAAATAAAGCTTGTGGTTTTGTTTTTTTTTTTTTTTTTTTCCTGGGTTCAGTTCCATACTGCCTAATTTTCATTTGGAGCAGGTATTTCTCTTGGGAGGGGTAGGGAGGGCAGGGAAGTGGCTGCTCAAGGATATAGGGTTTGATACTGCAGAACTCCAGTGTGGGGAATGTAAATCCCTCCAGGAAGCCAGCAGGCAGTGTGGGGTTGATGCAGAGGATGTCTTTCTATTAAATCTGAAGCTTCTGTGCTCCAAAACCTGGCTGTTCTCTGTGAAACAGCTATAAGAACATTCTTCACATGGTCCAAAATTTTACTTTAACTTCTGCAAACACCCAGAAAAAAAAAAAAACCCAACCCTTAACAGCCCCCCCAGACTGTCATCAGGTAACATGGCACAAATGCAGAGCATGGAAACTTCCATTCAAACACTTAATTCTGAGCAAAGTTACAAGCTACTGCAAAGGGGGTGTCCTGTAATGGAAAATGTGATGCAAGATGAGCTAGAGGAGAAGCTGCCACTGGTATGTGAGGCTGCAGAGCCATGGGTGGCTTGTTTTTAATTCTGCCTCTCCACCTAAGCTGTATAAGCAGCATCTGCCACCAAGGTTATTTTTGCATTAAATTTTAAACTTGAAGTAGAATTTACAAGCTAGTTTATGGTTGTGTTAGAAGTTTGGTTTTTTTAAATTATAAATATACATGCTCTCAAGTAGGATCATTCAAATTTAATGCTGGGGGAATCATTCATACTCAGATTCTGAAAAAGAATATATTTTTTTTTCTCTGAATATGTAAAATATCAGCTCTGATTCCCTGACTTTCCCTAATCAGGAATTACTCTCAAAGGATGCTCTCACCTTTTTTTTTTGCCTCCAGAGAGATGAAGAGTGACAGAGACTTGATAGCCTATTTTTCTGGCATAGCAGCCTGCAACTTCAACCCCTTCAGCTGTTGACTGACAAACTGAACAGTCCAGGGCTCAGGGACCCTTGCTTTTTCCTCCCCTTGCTTTTTCCTCCCCTCTCCACCCCAGAAGATGACATAATTCCTCTACAAAATGCCACAGTGGCCATTTTTCCAGCCCAGCTCCTTCTGGGAATTTTTAGTCCTAGTTTGAAGACTCATAAAGGTTCCATTACTCTTCTAATTAGGAAATAAAGAAGGCTCATTATTTTGTGAGGGGCAAAGGACTTAAACCTTTAAAGCAATTATTTCCATGGTGAAATCCTACCTATAATTGTGAAATCAAAATGGAAGCCAAAGAGATTAAGATCCCAACAACTCATTTGACATGAGAAAGAAGGGGGAAAAGCCCCCAAGATTTGATTGCCCCTTTTTGTAGTCATCCTTCTTGCCAGAATGTAAAAAACCTCCCAAAAATCTGGCAGAGTTAGGTTAGCAAGAGTGGCTGAAAGAACTGAGACACACACAAAGGGTTACAGCAGCAAGCTACAAGATTATTTGTAGAAACTGGATGTGCAAAATGCCCTGTGCCTTACAAACTGGGAAGGAGAGGAGTAAGAAAACAATGACCCAATTTTGCCAAAATCCTCACATTTTTAGGAGTTGAGGAGTACGGATCTTGCTTAATATCCAAGGTTTCCCAGCTGATTTCTACCACTGCACAAGGTAAGGCTGGCTGTCTCTTGCTGCAGCTGAGCCCATTGAGTTACTTGTGCAGAGTTACAGTGACCCTTCCTTATTTGAAGGGCACAGGAGAAGGTAGGAAGGGGTACAAAATCTGCAGGACGTCTCCAAGCCTAGCTGTCAGCTTGCTTCTTGATTCCATTTTATTTTTGTACAACTTCTAGGTGAAAAATGAACTAATTTAAAATCAGGACAATAAGCTGGTATATCACTGACAATCTGTTTCGAGAAGTCTTCCCAGTTTCCTGTCTAAGAAATATTAATTTGGGGGTGAAAATGGTTTTTCTGGCCAGCCACTTCACAGTGCAAGCTGCACAAAAATCCCTGTGCAGAAAGTGCTGCCCACCAAAACCTGTAGCTCTTTAGGCAAGGAAAGGCTTGCACATGTCTCTGGGCATGAAAATCCTATGAAATTCTAGCTCTGTGTAGCTCCAGCCCCCTCTCTGCACTGAAGGCAAACAGGTCTGGGTGTGACAGAGGAGCAGCCAGCAGAGTGAGGATGAGGATGGTGGATGGGCACAATAAAACCTGGGGATTTTAGGGGGCTGATCTTTGCCTGGGCAGGATGTGCCTTTTCACAAGAGCTCTAAATGAGGTTTCAGTGTTGCTGTCTTGATTGGAGGGCAGCTGAAAAGCCCTATAAATCACAGCATCTTATCAAGGTGAGTTTTAAAATCCATCAGCTTCAGGACCTGGATTTGCTGTTGATTTAACAGGAGGAGGATACTGTACATAGAGAGTTTAAATTAGGTTATGTTTGTGTGAGCGTTTTATAAGGAGGGAGTTACAGCTGAAAATATTCTCAGCAGACTCCATGCACAGGGGTGAGGGATGATAAAAATCTAGCTTTCCATTTTCTTTGGAATATTCTGCATATTCAGAAGAGGGAATGTGTCTTAAAACAACAGGGAGAGTTCACTTCCTCAGAGTTTAAAAATCCTTCATCACTCACTACTGTCCCACTTGATTTATGCTGCCTAAGGTGGGCCAGCCACACTTGAGCACTACAATAGCCAAATACATAATAAAAAGCTAAAAAAGTCATAAAAGTTTTACACAGAGGATGTGACCAGCATAAACAGCTCACAACATGTGTCTAATGCACAGAATAGGTGTCTGTGGAGCAAGAAAACAGGCATTGTTTAAAACAAAAAAAAGAAACCTTGTGTTACACTAGACAGTCTAAATTCATAATAGCTCTGACCCTGGTGCCTCCCTCTGCTCATGTGCTGGGATCTAAGCAGAACAAAACAATTTTGCACCAAAATCTTGGAGTGTTTCCATTTTGGCAAAAAGTGCTGTTTGGGCCAGACAGGCAGTGTTGCTAAGGTACAGGGATGTAGGAGTGACTGATCCAAGTCTTTCCTTCCTTCCTTCCTTCAGGTCCCAGTTTTCCTTCCCAGATTTCTCCTGGCTAATCAGGGCACGGGCTGGAGTAAACTTCAGGTCAGGGTCAGTGGTTTACTTCTGCTGTAGAGTAGAGGAAACCCAACAATGTTAAATGGAAATAAAAATGCAAGCTTCAGTGAATGAAGTGATAATTCATCTGAGAATTGCACTTTTGTGCTCATTCCCACTGAGATTTATTTTACAGTCATGCCTTCGCCCCTTCCTTTCAGCACCTCTTGTTGAAGATGAACTTGTTCTTTGTGTGTCTGGGCAGCACAAAAGCCTTTACAGGGGAATGCCCCCCACTCTCCAGTGTTATCTCTTTACTCATCTGAGCAAAGCTGGCTTGTGGGATCTGCTGTTGCTCTCTAGGAAATATTCCCTGGCTGGGCTTGGTTTTTGAGCAAGCTGGCTTTGGTCAGGTGAGCAATCCTGAGTCTGTGCCTCTCCATTTAAAGCAGAGAGTGGGAAAATTGCAGTGAAACGTCATCTCTAAAACCAGAATATGTGCAAACTGAGCCTTTACCTATCCTACAGAAATATTGCTTGTGGTGACAACTCCTGAGGAATCTGCACAAAGCCAAAGTCCTGCCACAGACTTGATTCTAAATCCCCACTTTCCTCTTGATCTCAGTGCTCTGTTGAACACTGTATCCTTGTGTTTGCTGGAAGAGACACAGATGTTAAGTCAGATTTGAGAACTCGGAGCACAGACTGGAGTGCTTGACACCTCATTCAGACTGCAGTGATGTGAGGCACGGGGATTTCTGTGTGTCTGTGCTGACAGTGCTGTACACAGAATATCCTCAGAATATCCCCAGCCTGCTCTGGGCTCTCTGTGGAAAAGGAGATGCAAGGGCTGAGCACTGATGACAGCAGTAATCAAGTACTGGGTTTTTTCCTACACTTTATAAAGTAAAGCTTGGCTATAAAAAAGGGAAGGGTTTGGAAATTGCCTGACTTGACTGATTTATTCCTGTTGTGCATGAAGCCTTAAGGCTGTGGCTATAAACACTGTCTTGTATCCATCAGAGACGCTGCCACCACCACCCCATATACCTAATTAGTTCTCAGTAATGGAACTACAGCCTTACACAGCCAGCTGCCACCTTGAGCTTCAGCACTGACCTTTAAGCAACTTGTTTCTGGGTGTTCTTCAGATTTCTTGGGTCATGTGCAGCTTTTCAGCAAGTTTCTGGGGTTCAGGGTGTGTCTCCAGTTCCTTTTGGGGGAGCTGTGGCTCTGACATGGAGTTTCCCCCCATTTTGTACAGGCTTACCTCTCTTTGTGCTATTTCCAGACCTCTACTCTTGTTCTCTGGACTGCTGCTTTGTCCTGTTGGTGAAAGCAACAAATATGGATATTTTAAAGGCAATTTCAAACCTCACGTACAGAACATGGGCACAGCCTGTGGTAGATGCACGACTACAGAAAAAAGCAAATACTGCTTTGAAAGCCTGGGTTCATTTTCCTCCTGCCATTTGACAGGCTCCTCCAGGGAATGCATCCACCTAATTTCTCTTCCCTCTTTATCCTTGTTTCTGGTAGAGGATTCTCTTTTAACAGCTCTGAGGCCTTTTCTCCTCATCTCTGTTTACCCTGCTCCTCTTCCCTGGAGTTTTGCCAATGCTGAGTGGAGGGCTGCAGGCCAGCAGATCCTTTGGGGTAGAGACAGAAGGGGCAGAAGGTTTTGGCAGGTGCTGTTGCTCTCTGAAGTCCTAATGCCTGGGCCATGTGAACCTGCTGTGCACCTTTCCCCAAATCCTGGGGCCTGGATGAATTCCTGTGCCTGTGCTGCTCACACCATGGCAGCAGAGTAATGGACAGGGAGGACATTTAACATCAACAGTCTAGAGCTGTCTTCCGCAGATTTAGTAGGTGTGAAGGTTTTGTAAATATATTTTTCTACCTATGCTCTCCTGATCGTGTTATATATGAATTTAGTACCCTTAATTGCCAAATAAGCTAAAAAAGATTAGGAGTTGTCCTTGTTGGTGGGAACTCTGAAGATCCTGTTTGGATTTGAGAACTCAGAACACAGATTGGAGTGATCTGAGTTTGGTGGGGAAAGATATCCAGCTTTAGACAGGTGTGATCCACGGGAACCCATAAAATACAGCTGAAATGAGCAGCCCTATAATAACCACAGAAACTTCAGCATACCATGATAGTAAAACAAAGGATACAGGAAAATTTTAAGATGGCTTACTGACTGAACTATTTAATACTTGGACTAGTGGAGCAAACTATTTACTTCTTGTGTTTGTGCACTCCTTGAACTGATATTTATATCTCAGAGAAAAACAGGCAATGTCTGGAGAGAGATCTTGTAAGGCTGGGTTTGTTTGGGGCTGGGTTTTGAGAATTTCCACAACATTAACATAAGTTTGCTTACAGGAAATGGAAGGAAATTGTGATTTTTGGTGCAGGAATTAAAAAATACCTGACCTTTTCAAAATGGTAATGCTTCTGTGTGAGTCAAAGCCTCTCTGATGACATTGCCTTGCAGCTGAGGGAAGCACAACCATCTGGGTTGTTTTTGTTTTGTTTGTCAAACCAGTCTCTCATGTGATACTTTCTGAAAGTTGCCAAATCCTCCCAAATCTTGGGTGGCCTGGGCCTGAAACAATGAGTGGTCCAATTTCCCATACTTTTGCAGTATGTAACCACCAATATATTTTTATTCCTGATTAAATTTGGACAGGGTTTATAGAAAATACCCTTCCCCTTGGAGACAATGAATCAAAATGCCTTTTACTAATCCCTTTGAGCATATGAAGTTGAAGTTCATAAGACAGAGCTTGTACTGTAGGAATTTCCTAATCAATCACAACAAATCTGGAAGATAAGATGAAAAAGCAATAGGGAAATTGGTCACTGTGTCAAAAAGCTTAAGCGAAATATTTTTCTGGATATTTCTCTGCTCTTCTTCACGCATCCTTAATGGCTGCCAAGAAATCATAATAGAAAACAGTGAATGAATAATATCATTTCAGGAGCTGAAATTAGTTCTGTTGGAGTCTTTATTTATGGATTTGATGGATATCACTGGGCTGTATTTCAGAAGAGGTTTTTTTGTTGCTTTTTTTTGTTGAAATGTTATTGAAGGGGTTCTGAGAGCAGTTGTTGCGCATTATCGGAGCATTCGTTTCTATTTCTGGGAATACTTTATTACAAAGTATTTATTATAAAAATAATTTATTATAAAGTTCAGTGGAGAATTAGAAAGGATGTCATTTCACATTGTGAAGAGGAGATATACATCAAACTTAACTGGAATGTTTTTTCCCTTTTAATTAAATAATGAACTCGAGGAGAGTTCTGAAATGTTGGAATCCCCCACGAGACATTTGGGACTCTGACCACCCCAGTGAAGGGCTTGAATAGAACTTTGCCTGTTCATAGCATTGTGCAAATTCTATTTAGTGCTCAGTGTGCCTCTGGCACAGGTGGGGATGGAGCTGTGGGAGGGAGAGGGGGACTTCCCTTGCATTTCCCAACAGCTCCTGGAGGCTCCAGGGGGCTGGTGGGATTCCTCTGCTGAGCACTGAGGAGTAATCGCTGCTCATGTGGGCTGAGGGGAACCAGCAAATCCTCTCTCTGTGGTTTTATGAGCTCCTGACATGCCCTGGGGACGGGATGACAATGGTTTGAAATATGGAGCTGTACATTGCAGCTGCCCCCACCGCCTGCTCCTGCAGCCAGCAGCTCAGTGGTTTTATGGTGTGGCTCAGGGGCTGTCAGAAATGGGGCTGGTGTCTCCCTGAAGGATGGGGAATTTATCCATGATCCAATCAGAAGTGGGAAGTGTTGCCAGGAGGGCCAGGCAGGGACTTCAGCTGTTTCTATGATATTTGATTTGCATGCATCTGTGTATGAAAACTCTCAGTGATTTTGAGGGAGCGTTTAATTGTATTTAACTGCTCAGAAGTGAAATTCAATAACCTGAGTGGCATTTTTAAAAATCAAATATGGAATAGTTAAGGCTTGTTTTGAGCACTGAAAGCTGGTAACTAAACCCCAGGGAGCTGGGGGTGCTCAGCCTGGAGAAAAGGAGGCTCAGGGGTGACCTTATCACTCTCTACAGCTCCTGAAAGGTGCCTGTGCTCAGGTGGGGCTGGGCTCTTTCTCCAGGCAGCACTGACAGAATCAGAGGACACAGTGTCAAGCTCCACCAAGAGAAATACAGGTTGGATATTAGGAAAAGGTTTTTTACAGAGAGGGTGATAAAGTTCTGGAATGGTCTGCCTGCCTAGTCACTATCTCTGGGTGGGTTTAACACAGCCTGGATGTGGCACTGGGTGCCAGGGCTGGGTTGGACTCAATGATCTTTGAGGTCTCTTCTAACCTAGGAAAAAAAGAAAAAGGCAGGAGTGAGTTTCTGAACCCATTATCAATTTAAAGCGTCTTTAACAGCTAAGGACACTTCTTAGAAAACCTATCAAATGTTACTTTTTCTTCTTTGCTTTGCTATGTGGTGTAATAGCGTGCTAAATTCTAGAAAAAGTCCAACTTGTGATATTTCTTCCAATGAATCCAAACAATGGGTGTTAGCTAGGAATTCAGCACAGATCCTGACACTCAGAAGCAGCTCTGACTCAAGGCATGTGCATGTTTATCCTGATGGTTATAATATCATATGTGGTAGATGCTGGCAAGGACATCCCTTCCCTTTACCCAAAAGCATTTAGCAGTGGTGAAAAGACTTTGGTCAAGGCAGGCATAATTCTTTCCATATTTGTGCTTTAAAAAAAAAGTTCACTGATTATTTTTTTATTTATGAATGTTGTCTCTGTGGCTGAAAATAATAAAGATGTTAACCATGAGCCACTGGTGACTGGTTTATATCATCAGTATCTAAACTTGCAGCCCTGGGAATTGCTCCTGATGACTTGTGAGGCTGAGTGCTGGAAGTGAGATGAGTGTGGTAGTGGGGCTACCTCAATAAAGGGTAGCACATGATAATCTAGAGAGTTTCATGGAAGAAGAATTTATTTTCTTTACAGGACAATATAATGAATCCTCAACCAAATGCTCTTAAAGATGTCTTTTCAATGTTTAATGGGGAAAAGACTGCTGCTTTTTTGAGCTTTGTATCCTGAGATTCTTATCAAGCCAGCTCTGAGGTCTGTTTTGTGAGGGATACTCTGAACATGTGTCACAGACATACCCATGTTCATTTTTGTGGTAACTCATGAATCAGGAACACAAAGCCAAGGAACACCCATAGAAAACTGTGAGCTGCTTGCATTGCTGGGTTCCCTCTGATGTTGCTAAAGCAGATAAGCAGTGATTCCTTACAGACATTATTTGAGGTATCTGGAAGCATTTCTTGTATCTATTGTTACCAATGCAGAAAGATTCAGGAGCACTGCAGCCTTTCCTGATAAATGGCTTCTCTGAGGAAGTGGCACCTGAGGAGATCCTTGTCTTACAAAAGAACAACTCCAGACAGGCAGTTGAGAGTTGACTGTTGCCTTTCCATTCCTCTAGAAACAGAATTGGAGCAAGGTGATTAAAATGACTTTAAAAAGCATTTAAAATATAAATTCAAAGACTCAATGCCAAGGGGATGGAATAATTTCCCCAGCATTGTGTCTTGTTAATTGATGTGAGTGTTCTTTGTACAGCTGGCCCTTGGTGTTCAATTGCTGTGAAATATTCTTGGAGGGACAGGAGAAAGTTTGATTTTGTGACATTCATCTGTTTCAAAGAACAGGAAAAAGAGAGGGTATTTGCACTCTCTCTGCAAATATCAGTACACTGAAGGTTACACTAAACTCCAGGGCTGGAGAACTTGGCACAGAAGGGGAACTTGTGTCGTTTTGGTAAAGGAAGGGACAAGTAGAGATTGGAGCCATTCAGATCAGATATTCAATGAGTATTTGATGAGCACTGATCATGGGAGAGCTGGAAAATCATAAAGTATTTCTTTTACTAAGTGTGATCCCTGTGTAGAGAATCTAATTCTAACACTTTCACTGTCTGACCAAAGGGCAGGCCGAAGTAGGTTTGATATAAAGTGCAAAACCATAAACCCCAAATTTGCCATTAACTGTGAGTTCAACACAGTTAATACCTCTTGTACAGCAAAGCACAGGGGTTAAATCTCTTGGAAGCAAAGAAATTTAAGAAGTGCAGAGGATCTGTAGGCTGGAACTGTGAGAAACAGATGAGCTGTTACTCCTGTTTTCTGTGTACTTCTGTTACCTCATCACCTCTTATGCCAGGGATGTAGTTTATATAGAGAAATGGCAGAGCTGTCTGCAGTTCACACCCCCAGCTGCCCCCTGAGGAATTCTGCCATGCTACTTCATCAGTGGTAACCACTGAGATGGTCTGGGGATATCACTGGGCAGCACAGAATGAAAAGTAATGTAAAACTGTACAGCATGGAGACTTCTGTCCTGGCTATTATTTTTTTAAAATTAATACTTAATTTTTTGTATTTAATAAAGCTGTTGCAGGAAATTGCCAGTGAGGGGACATAACCCAGAGCACTTCACAGAAAGCTGGGTGTATCTAGATTTGAAGAGGATGAACTGAGCAGTTGGCAAAGCCCCACAATTTCCCTGTGAGAGGGGACAAGGAAAGACATTCCACCGTGTCAGCTATTACACCAAATGCTGCATCTTTAGAGAAACTCCCTTGGGGGTTCATACTTTCCTAGGGTTGCTGGCATAGAGTCCTGCCTGTGCACAAAGGATTTGGCACATGGAGATCCCACCAGTGCAAGTGCCTTCCACATCCTGCTGCTGTGATCCAAGCAGAGGGACCACCTCATGGGAGCTTGAATCCCAGCTGACAGGACTTGGTGATGTTGCAAGAGGGATAATTGTGTTTCGGTGGGGCCCCTCAGCTCTGGAACAAGATGCCTTGGCAGGAAATGCTGCTAGATGGATGTTGGGGACTTGGTGCACTCCCATACCCAGTTCCCAAATTTGGTTTGTGGGATTACAGAAGCCATATTGCTAATATTTCTTCATTTATTTCCTCCTCTGTTTTTAATGATTTCTTTTGAGGCAGATATTGCAGTTCCTCTTCCCTCCACTGGGTAAGCCCAAGGGCAGACAGAGGTTTGGGCTTAGCAAAATCCTGGGACTGCAGTCGAGGTTCTGTCTGCTGCGCCTGCTCCTCGTCCCTGTAAATTTGTTGTCTTTGGCAAAGACAAATTTGCCCCTACCAAGGAAGTGGCAAAGGCTTGTCCTGTGCAGAGGGGACTGCAAGGCTGGCAGGTTGAGGGAGGGATGTGCTCTGATGTGTAGCTGTCCCCACAAATGCCCCGTGTGACTTTGGCGCAGGCTGCTCTAGCTGCCTTCCAGGTGTGCCTCTGCCCTTGCATCCCACAAGCTGAGAGGGGCGAGATGCAGCCTCTTCTGAAAATGTTCTTTACTAGGGCAGGTAGGACTCAGAGGTGAGTGCTCAGAGTGGCACAGAGCTGCAGTTTGCTCTGAGCTGGACAAACACAGCTCTGCCCTCTGTGTGTGAGAGCAGAGACTGGGTGCTCTCAGCTCTTCACTGTCTTGTTCTTCCCAGTGCTGTCTCTTTTGAGATGGATCATATCCAGGATGAGCTGAGTGTCTGAACAGTGTGGATAACCTGGACCTATTCAGTCTCTTGTTTTCAGCCTTTAAAAAGGGAGCAGTACCCTTTGCTTCCTATTGTTCTGTATTTTACCTGTAGGGCATGGAAATGCAGCACTGTACAGAAAGAATTTAGGTTCTCTGTAGGTGTGTGGTGTGACCTAGACTGGTTAAAGCTTTTTGAATCTGGGGGAGATGCAAGGAAATATATGGCAATAAAATAAAGCATGAGCTGGCTGTAAAGTGGTGACTGTATTCACACTGTTCTCCTTAGGCAGTGGTAAAGTGTGGGCAGTAATACAGTCACTGTTTGAAGCAAATACTGGCAGAATCAGGTATTCCTGCCAGCAGCTGCCTCTGCTTCATTTTGTTCAGTAAATTTGGTTGCTTGAGGTGCATTTCTCTCTCCATGGCTTGCCACCCTCAGGGATGCACTGAGAAGCAGCTGCAAGTGTTGAATTCTCTTACAGCAGCCAGAGCTGCACAGGAGAGACCTAAATGAAGATCACAAGTGCTGTTTGCAAACATGGGCATGTGTGGGACTTAAATGGGCTTTGCCCATGCAAGCTGTGCTTTTCAGTTGAGTCCAAGTTAATGACCCTGCCCCAACCTCTGCTCACTGCCTGAGCCAAGCTGCTGCAGCTGAATGGTTCATTAGCATCAGAGCACAAAGGGGGCTGGTTCTCACATTGCTGCGACAATAGGAGATGTCAGAGAATATTGATTTGATTAGGCTGATACTTGGGGTAGCCTGCTTGAAGGGAGGGGAGAATCAAGGCCAAGGAATATGCCATACCCTCCAAGTGCCTGTACCAGCAGCTGTGTAATTTGTAAGCTGGTTGCAAAAGCAGATGATGGCACCATCTTTTCTGCCTGGAAAACAATACTCGAATTAAAGCCAAATTTACAAGGAGGAGTGTGTGCTGTGCAATTGTTTGCAGCAAAGGCACTGATTTGTCTCAAAATAAGGCACATAGAGACAGTGTGCAAATTGTTGAGCACTGCTGCTTGCACTGTGTGTAATTTTTCATGACTGGCAGTGGGAAATGGAGGTGTTTGGAAAGCCATACGCATCTGCTGTCCATAGTGTGTACTGTGTGTGAGAAGTGGGCATGTTCTTTAAAAAGGGGGTTCCTAAGAGCAGAGTGCCCTTAGCCTGTGTTCACCTGCAGAAAAAGTGGGTAAAATCCCCACTTTTGGAAGCATTGTGGAAGAGCTTTTTTTTTTTACTTTTCTGCTAGTGAGGGAAGGTGCTGTGAAGTCTTTGTTCTTTGGGGGGCACTGTGTACCAATAGCTAGGCTTAGTTTTGTAGTGGAAAAGTGCAGGTATTCTGTTTTCTTTGGAATATGGGCCACTATGTTGTTTGTTTTGCCTTTGGTAAGGTAAAGTCACTGTGACCATGATTAATTCTTTCTTGTTGTGGGCAAAATATATTTTTCCAGCTGTTTTTTTTGGGATGCCTTTTTAGTTTTGATCTTTTTTAGTGTATAAATGTGCTTTGCATGTATTTGTCTAAACTCAGAGAAATAAAATACTTCACCTATAATATCTGTATATTACTGGATATACAGATACACCACACCAAAATAAATGGCAAAGAGGTATAATTACATGCCAAACTTTTAATCACTTTAATCCAAGGTGAGGAAGTGCTGCTCATGGAAACACTTGACTAAATCCTACTCTAGGGTGCTTAGTCTATTCCCTGTAGCCTTGGGGCTTTTCTTTCCCAATACCTTTAGGAAAGCTGAAAATTGGTACCATCTATTCCTTGCTTGGTTTTCACCACCTGCTTTTTGATTCCTGCACCTTCAGCAGCACCCAGTGTTTATTCACTGACTGCTTTTGTTAGCACTCTGAAGATTTGTGTTGCTTCTCAGGTGGAAGCAGAGCACAGTCCTTGCCATTCCTGGGGGGTTTGGGGCACTTGGAGTGAGAGGCTTTGTGCCCTGGGTATGGGCTAAAAATCCATGATGGGAATAGCTCCTTGCAGGGCTCTGGCTCTTGCACTGGGTATGAATGAGTCCTAGGCAGACTGAGGCTGGAATTTGGGTTAGGAAGTGCCCCCTTCTCAGTCCTTACATTCTAGTCCTGTGTCTAAGCAGCATTAGTTTTTTTTTGTTTTTTTTTTTTTTTTTTACTTTTAGCTGACTGACACTGCACTGCACACAGCCCTGTGTTTGAAGAGATGCTCAAATTTCCCTACTCCCTTTTGTGGTAGTTTTTACACCCTCTCTGAGCATGCTGGTGGCTTTGAAGTCCTATGGATTGTGCTGTTTCAGGCCAAAAAGATATCGCCTGAAGCAGCATGTGTAAAACTTTCCTAAAAAGTTACCTCTGCCTCATGTCTAACACAGAAGCAGCTTGTCTGTGCCCAGGAGGTAATTATGGAGATGATCAAACCTGCTCGTGGTGTGTGGGCTTCTCCCTCCTGCCCTCAGCAGCAATCCCCCAGCCAGAGCTGCCAGCTGGGTGGCTTGCTCACAAATCCCAGCTCCCTCACCTTCACGTCAGAGGGCCCCAGCTGTGAGCTCCAGCACCTGGGAGATGTGTGAGATGAGCTGTGGAAATGGCACAGCCATAGCATCATTCAGAAACGTCTGCTGGGGTGGGGGAAACCCACACTGGGCTCTCCTGATGCTGTCAGGAGGTTTGAGAAAATGTGCAGAGCCAAACCACTCTCCCTGAGCTGGCCTGGAGGGAGAGAGGAGGCGTGAGCAGGGCTGGGGGGTGCAGGGCACATCTCCTGCCTGCTGCTCCTCAAAGGAGGGAAAAGCCAAGTGTGAGCTGGTGAACATCTCCTGGAGTGCTCCTGCTGCTGAATTTGCTCTGGATGTGCTCCTCACCCAACCCAGAGCTCAACCCTGAGCTGATTGTGTCCCCTGGGGCCAGGGGAGGTTTAGTCCTCCTTCCTTCCATCCAAGCAAGAGACACAGGCACCACCTACCCTGGTATAGGCACCAAGGCCTCCTGCAAGATCTGGTTAGCCTGGACACCTTGTGTAAGCTCAAAAAAGGCACCCTCATCTTTGATGGTGGAGTTCCACTTAGCACTTCTATTCTGGAAGGGCTGGGAGTGAAGGATGGTGCAGCTGTGCCTGGTTTTTCAGGGGCTGGATACTCCAACAGGTGGTGAGGAGCAAGAGGAGTTTGTTCATGTTGCCACAGAAGGGAATCCTATCTCTCCTCTCAAGACTTCCTTTAGCTCCCTAGAGGTTTTACAGGGTAGGACCAAGCTCTGCCCCACCCATGTGACCCTCCAGGGATGTATTTGGTCATTGGGAATGTTAAGACTCCTTTCCATCCCTGTTGTGCTCAAAGCATGGCAGAGTTTCCCAGTAGATTCTTGCACTGCAGAGGTGTGAAGGGAACACAAACCTATCAGGTGATAGCACTTGCTAAAGATTTCTGTGCTTTTGCTGTGAGCATTAGGACAGTTTGACCTACTGTTATCTGCGAAGACAACAAAAAATGCCAGTCTGGGGGTGAGAGGCAAGAAGTTTGGTACAGATGGGAAGAATGGTGTATATTCCCTGTGGTATATTTGATGCTCTATTTGCATCCTGCTGTATTGTGGGAATGTGAAGGTGTGGGGTGGTTCAGGATGTGTCTCTGGGTGAGATTCAGGCTCTGTTTCTGGAATGGCAGCTGAAGAATTGCAGTGACAGCGGTGGGACAGTGCTGCTCAGCAGGGATCACCTGCACCAAGTCAAAAAAAAAAAGAGAAATAATTTTGGGCAGCTCAATAATAGTAATGACTTCATTTTGAAAAGCAAAATATTGTCCCTCCAGAAATACCCCCAAGGTTTTTCCAGGCAGGAATCACAGCTGCTTTGGGAAGAAGGCACTCTGGGGCTGGACCAGCAATGACCCAAGTGGACCCTCTGGCCACCACTGTCTGCTGAGCCTCAAGGGCTTTGTGGTGCCAAAATGCAAAAGGTTCAGAGTGTCTGCACACAGCAACCAGAGCTGCCCCTGGGGGATGGTATAAACTGGGTTTCTAGAGCACAGATTTACCCCAGCTTTAAACTGTAAGTTTTGCAGGACAATTTGATAAACCCAGGCTCAACAGAGATTTCCAGGTACTTCTAACATGATTCTTCTGAGGGAGAGCCTGCAGGCTGAGGGCTAAGAATGCACTAACAACCCAAAATGTAGAAGTGCTTTGACTCTTATCACAAGCAGTCCCACCCTTGCCCTGTGTTATCAAACTTTGGAGCTGAGCAATGAGCACTTGCAGGGCCCTTCCTGACTGTGATAACGTATTGATATCAAAACTGTACTTGATTTAGGGGTTTAATTTCTTCATAGACTATTTTTTCCCTATGTCTTACATGTGCAACTTAAAAAACAGGATTTGGGTTATTCCAGTCCCAGAAATATCTTTAGGTCTGGGCTGTGGCACAAAAGGTCTCTCACTGTTGAAACAAAGGGGAGGCTGTGGCTAGCCTGGCAGTCCTGGTGGTGAGGGCAAGGACTACCATGGGACTTCCCTAAATCACTACAACTGTGGATTTAGGCAGGTCATAACTGTATTTACAGCAGGCTCCTCTCATAGGATGCAGAAGGGCACCCACCAGAACTTGACTCTGCATTCTTCAAAGCTCAGGTTTCCAGTGGTATCTCCAGGAAAACTCTGGGCTCTGTGACATTTTGTTGGTTTCAAAGCTTCAAGTCGTGGAATTCAAAAGTTCCTCTCAGTGAAATTCAAGTGAGCAAGAAGGATGCAAACTTTACTTTTCATGATGTAATTATCCCAGAGCAAAATTGGGGTTTTTTTTGGTGGAATTTTGATGGAAAGGTGATTTGGAACACAGTTTGGGATGCTTTAGCAAGGGAGTATCAAAGTCATGGTAAGAAAAAGCTAAAATACTACAAAACCACAGTTTTAAAAAGGTAAAATACCACAAAAAACCCCCAGTTGCTTTCAGCTTTAGGTAGTGCATCCTTTCTGTCTCCCTGTTGCATTGGACACTGAGGTTGTAGGGGTTGATGGCTGTGCTGCAATGAGAACCTGAGGGTACTCCTAACCTCCAGTTTTCTTTTTTGAGAGCCCACATCCCTTAATCCTGCTTTTTTCTTAGCCTGGATTCTTCAATGTTTTCCACCTTAAAGATCTAGGGGATGCTAGGATCCAGTAGAGATTGGTAATTCCTTCCTGAATAATGTCATTACCTCTTTTTATTTGGTCATGGATACATAGGCTAATAATTCCTGTCGTTAATGGAATGACTGAGAACAAGGATTTTGCTCTCTCTTGTCTAGTAAATCCCACCAAACGAAGTCATATATATGCTGTAGGTATTACTTTTAATATTTAAAACTGTTGTGGCCACATCATGGGAGCTGTGTGGCATTAGAAGAATTTTCCAAAGGGTTGTTAAAATGAAGGAAAAAAGTGTCTTCTGAAAGCAAACACCACTTTTTGCTTCATATAATCAAGCAGTGAAATTTACAATGGCACTGGAATAATTATGATTTCTTGCTGTAAATCTGCATAGATTTGGCTCTCTGAATTTTTTTATGCTATAAGGATTAGTTTACTGTCTGTGGACTGGATCCTTCTTGCATTACACATGTGACTAAATCTGTGGGGCCCAGTGGCCAGAAAGAAAGACCCAGAAAGGCACTAAAATGGTTTAGCCCATTCAGCTGCAAAGTCATCTTGCACATAGTTTCCCTCTAACTGGTTTTGTGTATGTTCTTGTCAAATATGAATCTGCAGAACATCACCTGGTCTGGAATCTCATTCCCTTAGAGCAGTCAGCTGCTCTGCAGCCTTCCTTAGTGGCTGGTACATGTTGGGATCTCTGCACTGTGCTGTGTTCTAGGCAATCATTTTCATCTTTATTCTCACACTTAGTTTATGTATTTAGTATGTTTCCATGACCAGTCTTTGTCTGTTTGTCCATTTTTAAGATACCTGCATAATTTGCAAAGTTAGCAGCAGCATGCGATCACTAAAGTAAAACAAAGATAAAAATTAATCCAAGTTTACTTTATTGATATTCAAAGACTGTGCAAGTATTGGTCATATTAAGGAGATGTAGGGCTATTCTCATAGTAAATAAGCCAGGCTTAATTCTAAATAAATAGCTGTGGAGCTACAAACTAAATCTGTGCACCCAAACAGTCCAGCTTGCCAAGGATCACCATCAAAGTTTTGAATCTCTTTAAAAGTTATTTTTCAGAACATGGCTATTCTATCTGTAACTTCCATTGTACTGTTTGAAATGGAATCAGGCTGTGAAGCCTGCCAACTCATCTTTCATGTGCCTTTCCCACTGGTGTCTCTCTCTGCAGAATCAAGGCTGCACAGCACAGTGTTTCTGTTGCCTTTTACATGTGGTCCTCGTTAAAAAAAATACAATGTAGTTTAGCTGTGGTGAAATTATTTGATTTTAAAAAAACACAACCCCCCCAAAAAAAAAACCTGGTGCAAAAAGTAAATATGTTTACTGTATCCCTTTCCATTCAGAGCGTTTCCTTTTTTTTAAGCTCCGTTTGTGTCCAACAAGACAGCCTCTTTCTCCAAGATTAACATTTCTTATGATTGTTCCTGACAGAGGATTTACTTTCAGAGGCCCTGCTAAGGATAACCAAAAAAGGGCATGTAGCAAGACACTTTTGGCAGCTCGCACGAATTTTCGGAGCTTTTTAGGTCTTGGTTTTCTGATGAGTGGCTTCCTGAGCATGCCTGGGGAATGACAGGCATCTCTGCAGGCAGGCTGAGCCCACCTTGGCTTGCTCACAGCCATTGGCTGCCCGTCGGAATAAATTGAGGACAATGCATTCCGCCGCCTGCCAATTGTAAACATAAGGGATATGTATTCACTTAGCATTGACTTTTGGGAGGGGCCAAGGAAAAGCTGCACTTTTATTGAATAGGGCTGTGTGTGTGTGTGTGTGAGGCTGCTGCTGTGCCTCTCTCGCTGCGCTCCTGCCCAAGCAGCCAGTTATTCATTTCCTTCCTACTAGAGCTGAGAACTTTGCAGCCAGAGGTAAGGAAGGGCTGGCGGGACGGGTTTGCCTGGGCTTTGCCGTGCAGATGGAGCAGCTCCGGCTCTGAACGGGCTGTGGGAGGCTGGTTCTGCTCTGCTGCTCTCTCTCTCCATGTCCCCCCTTTCCAGATGTTCGTGGTGAACTGAGGGGGATACATGTCTGCTCACCCTGCTGGAACTCAATGAGGAGGTGCAGGGCAGGATCTGTGCTGGTCCCACCACCCCGTTTTTCATCCTTTGGTGGAGCAATAACCCATTCTAATAACCCTTCTATTCTTTATTTCTTAATCCCCCCCTCCCCATTTTTTATAACTTTTTTATGGAGGCATTAAGATGAAAAACCTCTTAGTGTGTTAAGGTCTGCTGAATTGCTTTGAATTTTGCAACTTAATATGTGGGCTTCCACACTGCAAGGGCAGTCTCGGGGTGTAACTGATACAGACACAGAGAAATTCTGCTTAATGTAAGTGATCTGATACTCGCTGAAGCAGATGTCCCTCATGGCAGCCTTTCACAGAAGCGTTGTTGACAATAGATGGCATCAGTTTTTGTTTTCAGCCTCCAACATGCTCAGCAGCGCGTTGCCAGAATGTTTCTTGTGAAGTTGCCTTTCCTGTTAAAACGGGGGGGATTAAAGAACGTGCCTGGGTGGGACTGGAGCTCTCTCGGAAGTGTGGCTCTGGGTTTGTCAGAGTGCTGCTGGGGAGAGCTGGCTAGCAGGCTCCCCTTCCCAGCTCCTTTGACATGTTGGGACACTTGGAAAGCATTGTGCAAGGCTGGCTGCTGATAGCATGGTATTCTGCAAAGCAGGGAATTTCTCAGGGAAAGGGCTGGGAAAATGAAGGGAGGGAGGGAGGAAGTTAGCTGCAGATGAATGCTTGGTAGCTGCAGACACTGACCAAGCTGCTAATCTCTGGCCAGACCTGCAGGGATGGAACAGATTGGTCTCATATGTCAAGTGTTGTTTGGAAGAATGAAAACGTAACTGTTTTAAAATGACTTTTTTATGGAGTACTTGTTTTCAGAGGAGAATTTCTTTTCAGAGTATACAGTTTTTGTACAACTCTGCCTGAGAAGGCTCCCCCTGCTAAAAGGCAGACAGAAGAATAATTTGAGAAAATAACACATTCCCTCCTTGGCAGCAGCTCAAAGAAAATAAGGAGGCAGAATTCTTTTTGTAAGAACCATGTATTTATAACAATTTGTCTATTTTAGATACCATACTGTGAATGATTGTGTTTGTATGATTTGCCATTGGAGAACCCTTGGACTCTGCCTCCATTCTTTTTCTGTCTCATTAAATGTAGCAGTAAGTCCTCATCTTTCTCTCCTGCCATTTAGACAGGATGGGACCCTAAAACTACACACACCAAAATCAACAGAACAGACTCGTAACATAAATTACAAATGGAGCAAAATTTTTAGTCCATTGGCTTTATTAAATTGGTAATGAGGTAAAGGTAACTGATAAGTTCTGCCCTGCTTTCCCTCATTTTCTCAATATATTTGGAGAAATGATAGGTCTGCCTTTTCTGGAGAAACTGCTTTGATATGCAATCTTAACAAAACCTGCACATGTTAATGTAGACGAAGTCATGATGGGAGGGAAGAAATACCAGATGACATGACTGTGAACAAGAGACTCAGTTGAAATAATTTGTTTTTCCTGAAAACTCCTCTTTGTTGCCACTTGCAATGACAAGAGGATCAATTCCACAGCCTTCATTCTCAGGATTAGTCCTGGTGAAATCAATACCATCATTAATGGATTCAGGGGTCCTGTGTACTCTGAATACACTTTGACAGTGAGTGATGCAAGCACTTTTTGGGAGAATGAGGGATTTTCTACAACTGCTTCTTCCTCTACTCAGAGCATTATTCTGGCATGGAGCAGAGAAAGGAGTCACTTCCCCTGTGCTTTTATTTCTTGTCCAACACTGATATGCAATAATGACACTGAAAGATTTGAAAGGAAAGTGGGGAAGGGTTTAAGATCCTCTGGCTGGCATTAGAGGGAAAATTGAAGTGCATTTAGATGGGAAGGTTTTTTTATTGGTCTCATTCATGGGGCCACATGTGACACAGAGCATCTGCTCAGTCCCAGTGCTGCTTGTTCCAGGTGGGGAGACCACAAATGTGTAGGGCAAGGCTCTTCTCATGGCCGCCTGCTAGGACATGGCTTCTGTGCTAGGAAGATGCCAGGGAGGCTCCATCAGGAGCCTGACTGGAAGTCGTCCTTGTTTCACACTTCCCTTTGCACAGCTGGAGCAGCCCTGCCTATGGGGGTGATCTTTTCACTGTAGAAAAGTGAGAGCCTGCAGGACTTCCTTCCTGCAGGACAAATAGAGCTTGAATGTCCTGGGACTGTGGAAAATACTCTGATTTCTCAGTAGCTGCTTACATGAGACCTGTTCTTGTGGGCTGCCTGAGTTTTACTTTGTGTTAAAGATCAGTGGAGTTCTTAACCCCTATCTGCCAAGGGTGCAGCTTGGAACATTTGATCCCAGTGTGTGTGCACAGAGGGACAGGAAACCATATATGCCTAAGAAAGAGAGGGCCAGGAGAGCATAACTGTCCATCTGCAGGGCTCGTCTGGACTCTCCTGGGTGTGGGAGAAAGCACCAAAAAAGGTAACAGGGCAGAAGGGGAAGTGCAGTCCTGAGAGCATTTCGTTGCCTTTGAGAGGAGCTTTACTGGGGAGTGTGCAGGATTGGGCTCCAGGTGCACAAAGCCTGAGGCACACAGGCCCGTGAGTGCAGAGAGTGGGAGCCTGCGTTCAAAGTGAGCTTTCATTCTTCAAAAATTGTCTCCTCTTAGTAACTCCCCCCTGGCAGCTTGCAGGGAGGAAGCTGCTGCCTTACTGCTTTGGGAAAGGTGTGTGTGCAGGGGATGGTTTGCTGGCTTTGTGCAGAGCTGCTGGGGTTTAAAAGGGGGTGGGAAGGGATTTGGGGGCAATGCACTGGAAGGAAATCACCTACCCTGTATGTAAGCACCTCCTCTTGGGGTGCTGCTGCTGCTTGGAAGGTGTGGCTGCTGCTTGTCCAGGGTTTGGCTCAGGCTGAAATTTGACTCGGAGGTATTTGAAGGTCGTATTAGATCTGACCTCTCTGGATGAAACACCGAGGTCACAGGACTGTTGAACTATAGAACATTTTTTTTCCTCTTTCCTGATGCTTTTGTGCATTCGACTGGCCCAGCAGGGAAGGAGGCTCAGCACTCTGTAATTTGGGATCCCTCCCACCCCCGGGGGAGCTTGCTCCTATGCTTCTTGAAACAGATTGGAGCAACCAAAAAGGTTAGGGAGTGTAACTCTGTTATTTAGCTGGTGTGTTAGCTGTGTGGTTTACATCCTGCTTTAAGGAAATGCTCCTTTCCATGCATTTTTCATTTGGAACCTCCACCACAAACTGATGTCTCTGTCGCTCTTCCTGCCCCTCAAGAGGGGAAAATTGTCCATGAAGCACAGGGGCACCTCCTGATCAGAAAATCTTCAGTGTTGAAACCAGAATTGCTTCAGGGGACTGACCTGCTGCCTTGCAGTGAGGGCAGGACCAAATAGCTGAGGAAACAGGTGAAAGAAAGGGGAAAAAGCAGCAACCTCTTAAGCCAATGGAGTAATTTCTCCTTTGAATTTTTTCCTGTGTTCATAAATACCTGGTGAGTCACTTAATGGCCATGTGTCTGTTTCTCTATCTCCAAGTCAAGGATAAGCTGTACCTTTCTGAATTTAGCCCATGGCTCTGCTGGGCTTAGTTCATTAGTGTTTATAAAGAATTTGCAATACCAAAATGACAAGCTTAGGCACTGCCTAAAACCTTACTTTTAACTGCTTTCCCAGATCATCTTAGATGTTTTTTCTTGGTGTGTTCACACAGCTATGTATTAAATTTCTAGATTATGAGGAGAAGGCAGACCAGGCTCAGTGGTGACACTGCTGTCATGTCTAGAGGGCATGTCCTGTGTGCTTGAAGATGGAATTGTTTGTGCTGCATCTGGACCAGTCTTCCTGTGTAGCTGTCCATGTATGCTCCAAAAATTCACAAAGGCAGCTTTTGCTTACAGATCCACCATAGTTTTGGAAGCAAAACTACTCCGCAAGCTGCTGGACCTTATCTGCTTGTTCAGCCTCATGTTGATGAGAGCAGTTGAAATTGGAACCCTTGGGGCCAGGCCAAGCTGCAGTGGGGAAAATATTAGGGAAAAGATTTCAGGCAATGGAAACATTACATGTTTCCACACCCTCTTGTGTACGGAATACAAATAAAGAGCATTTTCTCTTGAGAGTTGCTGTGGAGGGTGTGAAGCAAAGTGGGACCCACCCGTTTGCACATTTTCTGGTTTATGTCCTTAAATGGCAAAGAAAAAAAAATCTTTGGAATTTAGCTCATGGGAGGGTTATAAATAGATTTGTGGAGATAAAGTTTTGCTGTAAATGCTCTGGTTTGGGATCTATTCAGAAGGATAGGACAAACAGATGTGAAGAGGAAAGGTATTGCTAAATGCAGGAGGACAGTGTCACTGCACATACATGCATGTGTGACCTTCCTAATCTTCCCCCAGAATTGTGGAGACCTAAGAGGTATGGAAATCACTAAAGGTTAAATAACTGGGTGTGAGGAGGAGCTGGTGTTCATGATGTTAAATGGCTTAGGGGCCTGAACCTGTGACAGCAACGCAAACAAAGGGCCTGAGATGTGTTGGCAGCTCGTTTTGTGTCCCGGTCCAAAGGAGCTGATTCTGCCTAGAGAGGAGCAGAGCAGGGCTGGACAAACCCTCACCCAGCAGCAGCTCCTGGGCTCCTTCAGAAGTCAAGGTTAGATCCTGCAGGCTGGTGCCCATTGGATTCCAGTCATTTCAAAGGCAGCTCTGCCCAAATGAAGCAGTCTGTGATCAGGCCATTGTTTGTTTCTCATTTGCAAGGCTTTGATGTTCTCTCTTGCCTTTCTCACTGCCACAGGGCATGTTACTACCCTTTTCCCACTTCATTCTTTTGACAGTGAGGTCTCTAATGGTGAAATGGCCCTCACTTGGTTTCTTTTTTTCACCCTGGTAAAATCTTTCATCCCAGAAGCACAAAGGCACGACCTTTTCTGATTCCTCTCAATTTCAGAGGACCTAGCAGTGCTAGTGTGATAGCCCAGACCATTGTTTTCTAATATCAGCTGTTCTGAGGACAATTTCTTCTCAGTCTGAGTAGGTTCAGCTGCAGAGGGAGGAGGCAAAGGATTTTATCTGCACCTTCCCGATAACCTCATTTCTCTCAGCAATTTCAACAGTCATTGAGCTGGGGAGAATTTGGCTTTGCTCTGGCCTAGTTTAAACTCATAGGTTTGGAAAAGAAACTCCAAGAGCTTGGCCCAAACGTGTGGAAGTAGGAGTGGGTTGGAGAAGTGTTTGGTCAGCTCTCATTTACCTGCGCAGCTTAACCTGCTCTGATGCTGCAGGATGCTTCTGGTCAGCATCACTTTGGAGGGCTGCAGCCCTGGCTCTGCAGAGAGGAGAGAGGTTTTGCTGCTTTGTTTGGCTTTGGGAACAGCTCTTCCCCATGTGCAGAGCCACACCCCTCCTATGAAAATGTGGAGTTTCATTCAGATGTCTGATAAGCCACAGCTGTTGCTTTGCCACTTCAAACAGAGCTTGGATTATAAAGACTGAAGTGCAGCATTTTAATTGCTGTAAATATGAACAAGAGCATTTAGGCAATCCAGATGATCCAGAGCCAAGCATTTCTGTGGCTAATGTATATTATACTGACAAAAGCAGGCCAGCTGAGAATTTCCCTACTGCTGTCCCAGTAATTTAAAACACCACTAATCTCTTTTCTGCTGCATTGGGGAAAATGAGGGAGAACCTGGGCATTAGCTGGCCTGGAATCTGAACTTCATTTCAGTGGCTGTACTGGGATACATTTAGTGATGTAAATGATACTGAGGGTTTTTTTAAAAAATATACATTGCATCTAGTTTGATTTCCTTGGGTTAGAGGAATTCAGAATTCCCTGTGAGCTGCTTGCTATCAAGAAGCTGCCCCTTTTTGTTTGGTTTTCTACACATCCCCTGAAGGACAATGACAGCAGGAAATTGGGTCAAAATCCCAGTAACAAGCACTCGCTGGGAAATGATATTTTGTACAAGAGAGGGCACTGCAAACCCAGAAAGCCAGGAAAATTCCATTGCTCCTCACTCCCTGGTGATTAAAAGGCCCTGCCATATATGGGAAAGGTCTGAGCTTCATTCACTCCAGCCACAATAGTAAATGGCTTATTCACTGGACACAGTATGCAATCAAGGAGCAGATTGACAGTAAAGAGGAAAAGCAGAAACTTTTGTATGTAGTCTGCTTTCTCTGCTGTGTGTTATTAGAAGCTTTGTGAGCAGTTTTTTTTTCTTGTTCCTTTATTTAGATCCCTGTAAACTTCAGTCAGTTTTGTTTGCCACTTAACCCTCCTTCAAAAACCAGACACACCAGCCTATTTCCTCTCCTCCCCCCCTCTATAACCCAAACAAGAAAAGAACATTTCCTTTACCAGTGCATATAAAAACGTAGCTCCTTGGTCTTCAGTGCACCTAGTGTGCATTTCTATGACCAAGAACTGGGATTAGTGGACAAAAATCTCAATCTCACTAGGTATAAAGCAGTAACTTTAAGAAAAGCAATGATTAAGTGCCAGTGTTCCAGGGTCAGGGATGGGACCACAGCAGTGAAGCAAATACATGTGTGTGTATAAATAGGGATGAGTTTTGGGGGCAGGAAGGGAGCAATGTGTTTTGGATGGGAGCTGCAGAAGGGCTCCCCAGTGCTCCACGCAGCTCCCAGGGGTTTCCTTTCCACCACATCAGTTTCCAGGTAGTGAAACCCTACACAGACAGCCCCGAGATGCAAAGTCACTGGAGCACAGTCGTGTTTACATTCTTGCTTTCCAGTTTATTTTGTTTGGGGGCTGGTGCTCTCTGCCATCAAAATCATGGGGGTAAAGTAGCTGGTGTAGCTGGATTTTATTTCACATGGAGAAAGGCAGTTTAAGTGCGATAATGTACTTTAAGGCAAGATGTGCTTTGCTGGATGGAGATTTTCTGCAGTTTTCATTGTTTGTTTTGCATTGACCATCTTAGAAATACGTTGTTTGTTTCATATTGGTAGGTTTAGAGATTCTCTGATATCTCCTATATAATTTTGCTGCAAACCCACATCTTTGTGGCCAGGAGGGCTGATGGATCAATTGGATTTCCCAGACTACACCTCACTCCACACCACGCTCCTGTTTCATGGCCATGTTGGACACGGGTGTTACAGTCAGCCACAGGACAGGGTGCCTGCATTTGAAACCAGCAAATACTTTTCATCCCTGGCCAGCAGTATTCTGAGGAGGTGGCATTTGACCATTATCACCAAGTCATGCCAAGACCTGCCCACTGAGCAGCTCTAATGTGGCCAAAAGAAGCACGGTCAAGTTGTGACTCTTGGGTAGTGCAATAGTAGCACAATGATAATTCTGTTTTACAGCTCTTAGAAGGATCAGGGGTAGCCAATTTGGAGACCAAAATAACTACTTATCTAATCTCATTCATGTTTTTTCATTCAGGATGTGGATTGAGAGAAACTCTGCATTATATCAGCTTTTTAAATGGCATCTGGAGCCTTTGGAAAAGGTCCTTGAGCAATAATCACGTTGAGTGCAATAAGTACTATTGCATGGTCAAAAATGCTTTTCATTTCTTCTATTTTTACCATCTCCATGATTCCAAAGGGAGAGGGGAGGCTGCTTTGGTTTTTTACCTCTTAAAAGAGGGAAGTGTAGATAAAGCATGTTTTGGAGTAATTTTTCCTTTGGTTTTTCCCTCCCCGAACTGATTTGTGACCCAGCTCAGTGTTTGTGCAATTTCATTGTGGCTGCCTGTAGAGAAGCTTTGCAGCAGCTCCTGGTGTTTAACCCTGCTGCTCTGCACTGTCCCCATGGTCAGTGAAGATGTTTATTGCTTCACCTGACAACACAAAAATTACTTTGTCATTCTTGTGCCATCTGCCACAGTGACCTAATGGCTTTTCTGAAATAGGCAGCTTTTGGTTTGGTTTTTTCCCCCCCTTCTGTTCACTATCATCTGTAAATAGCTGTGAGATCCTTTCTTGGAGTCAATATATAGCAAACTTATTATTAACAAGTGGAGAGGGAGTAATGGTGTGTTTGCCTTCTGTGTCAGAGTATCTGATAAAGATCAGTCCATCTTAGTGAAAAATGAAAGGAATTTACTGTATGTGCAGGAAATATGTTTTGTTATAAATGAACAGATTGAAGTGGTGACAGGCTGTGAGTCTGACTTACATGACAAAATACAGTTATACACTCCTGGAAGCCTGGAGACTGGTGTGATGAACTGGAAAAAACATTATAATCCGAGCAGGTTATTTCTGTCTCTCCTGTGACCCTTCAAGGCAATGGAAAGTCACTGATGGAAATGCTGTTGGCATTAGCAGGCACAGAGCTGGTTTCATTGGTCCTGGTTCCATGCTCAGAGATCTCTGAGGCTGAATTTAAATAGGTACACTCAGTGTTTCCCAATTTAGAATTAAATATCAGAATCTATAGGTGTAAAAAACCCCCATAACCAACACCAATCTCCCCCCACAAAACCAAAAAGCTGGGAAAGCCATATATAGGTCATCTTGTCCCTATCCTGTAGGCAGTGTAGGACAATTCCCACAAGTACATTCACACATGTTTTGTCCATAAACACCTCTGTTTATTAACAAAATACAATAAACTCTTTTTTTTTTTTCAGTGAGGATTGGGGATAGTTTGCTGCACTTTCTAGATTTTAGCAAGGGGAAATAGCTATCATTCTAAAATGTGTTTCTTGGCCCATGGATATTGCTCATGTGAATTCAAGCAAAAAAAACCCCAAAACCCTAATGAATGGAAACTTGCAGAAGAGTTACCAGCAGCTGCTTTTATTATGGACCATGGCTCTGACATGATCTCACACACGTTTGAGACAAGCGTTACCTCACTGGCTTCAATGGAAATGCTTTTCATTTGCAAGGGAGTAAATGAAGCCAGAATCAGACAGAGAGACCTAGGGAAACTCTCTGGGAGGGGGTTTTAGTCTGGGAAATGTGCTTTACGTACATATAAAATATATGAGCATATCTGCACGCTGCAGTAAATGTGTCAGGCCACCTGAGAGAAAGAGGCCAAGTTCTGCTTTGAGAAGCACCTGTGTAAATCCAAAATGGACTGCAGGGAAAATGTGCCAGGGAGAACCAAAGGAGTATCTAATTTTCTTTGAGTGCTAGAGTGCGTTTTTCATACTGGATTTCTCAGGTTTCCTTGATTAGATGGCTAGAAAATACAGCAAAATTAGGCTGTTCTCAGGGAGCTTCATATTTTTTGGCTCCTTATTTTCAACCATATCAAAGTTATGTTGGTTGTGAAACCAGTTCAGACAAGAGCACCGCATTATTCTGCCTTGAAAATACAGGAGGAAGCAGCGGAATAAGAACTGTATATTTCTTGAGTCAACTCTTCAAAATTGGGCAATATTACATCTTTCTGAGCTTGAAAGAAGATGCAATATTGCCCAATTTTGAAGAGTTGACTCAAAAAATATACAGTTATTTTATACAGCTAAATATTGCGAAATTGGAGGAAGATGGCTGTGCTCTATTGAAAATGTAGCCATGGTCTCAAAAAGGCAGAAGAACTTGAAAACTTCTTCAGGTCCAGTAGAGGTGTTAAGAGGAATATTTTGGTGCTGCAGTGACAGCCTGCAGCTGTGGCATGGGCTTTGCTGTTTTTCTGGGTGTGAGGAAACGCAGTTGAAGATGTGACAGGCATTGCTTAAGAGTGAGTAAAGGACATAAGAGAGGGGTTTTCTGTCCTATTTTGTTGCTCCTCTTATGTTTTGGTAGCCCTGCTTGCTGCTCTCCTGTACAGCAGCACCTGAGGTCAGGCACGCCTGGAACCAGAGCCTGCAGCCTCTTGGGTGTGAGCTTGGAGACGTTGTGCTTTAGGTGCAGAGTTGGTTTTAGCAGGATTTCCCACCAGTGTAAACACTGGTTTCAGATGCTTTTTGCTTTGCTCAGTGTTTGAGGCAGTGATGTTTTCAGGTGTGTGGTGTAGAGTTTCACTGTAATGTGGTTTGCAGCTGATGCTGTGCACTCCCTGGGATGGAGGGAAAATGTTTTAAGACCATGGAATTCAGTAGTGTTAACTTTCATTTTTACTTTCCTTGAGGATTTGAAGGAAAGCAGAATGATGGTAATTAAGCTTGATCTGTAGCCCAAAATTGAGGGGGGGAAGGCA